>NC_056748.1:310760021-311075021 GCF_019279795.1 Protopterus annectens
GCAGACTGAGATGTGTCCTGTACCATAGTCAGGATTCAGACTACACTGAGAATTAGGCCACTATATGTATGGGTAGTGTGAGACTGGAAAACTATTATGTATTTCTTCACACAGTCCATATACTCTACTGTTCACCTGACCTACCAGTATGTGACTTTGACTGTGGTGGAATTGGTTGTGGGTATGCACTTTCACACTGGTGTCCGATTTGTGGTGCTGTAACATCACTGTAGTGCCTGACATCCCAAAGAGGGATGACAACACATTCTTTGACATTGAGCTTAAGGCCATGGCTCTGACACCAGTCATTAGTCTCAGCAAGGCCTTTCTGTAGGATGCCAATATCACTTGGGTAGTTAATAGCTCCCAACTTGAAACTGTCTGCAAACATTGTCAGCCAGAATCCCTTTATGTTGGCATGGACTTCAGAGAAATTGATACCAAACAGGAGAGGACCTAGGACGGAACCCTGTGGAACTCCACTTGTGAATGGTTGGCAGTCTGACTTGGGGTTAGCTACTTTCACACAGTGGGTTCTATCTGTGAGACAGTTTTCAGCCCACATACTGTTATAGGGGTTAATGCCTAGCTTTGTGAGTTTATCCATGATTCTTGAGTGGGTAATGTTATCAAAGGGCTTGGCCAGATTAAGGTAGGCTGTATGAACCACCTTGCCTTCATCCACAGCTCTGGTGACTGACTCAAAGAAGTTGACCAGGTTGATTGAACAGGCAGTCATTAGGGACAAAGCCTGAGGTGAAGCTGTAATTGAACAGGCACACAGGTGAGGTGCCAGTTCACTCTGTAGTTCATGCAGAACACAACCAGGGATATTGCCAGGTCCAATAGAAGCTGTATTCATGGCCTTGGACAATGATGTTTTAACCCAAGCAGCAGTACTACTGCATGCCTGGCAGTGTACTAGTATTGTGATTGGTCCTCTGGGGGTGGGAAGAGGGGTAAAGTTGCCACTAAATCTGTGTGCCAATATATTGGCAATATCTGTTGGCTCAGTACAGGAGGTACCATTGTACAGTAGCTCAGAACATATGTTGGTATTGCCGTGGAGATTCTTTACATAACTATAGGACACCTTGTGGTTTTCTTTAATGTGTGCTGCAATTCTGTTTTCACAGCTAGCTTTAGAGCATTTGATGAAGAATCTCATCTTTTTGTTGAGGCTGATAAGGGTTTTTTCCAGTCTTGGGACTTCACCTTATTCCATATCAGTTTCATCCTTCTGTTATAGTTTTTCTTTGGGCAGGGGACCACCGGATTGGCTTCCTTTTTCTGGAGGGGAGTTTCTTGTTTCTATCGGGTATGGTGGAATCCATGCATTTGTGTACATGTCCGTACTGCATTGGTGTGTGATTTGGAGGTCATGCAACTAGTCTCCATTGCATGGGTGCTGTGAAGTAAGCCACCTCTGTTTTTTTGGAGGCCAAAGTTAGCTTTGGAAAGGTTTTTCATGGTGGTTACTTTGCACGGGGGTTGCAGGGATGTGGATTTCTAAGGTGATGACAATGTGGTCAGGCCTAACTATGGTGGAGTTGACTACTGGTGTACAGCATCCGTCGCCCATGTTAGAAATGACTAGGTCAATGATGTTGCTACCTGTAGTGGGTGTAGAAATGAGCTGGTCCAGGCAATTGGAATGAATGCATTCCAGGAAACATTGGACAAGTGCATTCGTACATGAGTAACTTTTACAGTTAATGGAGGGGTAGTTGAGGTTAACCACTATGAGAGTGCTAGGTTGTATAGTAATATTCTCCAGGATGCATAGGAACGTGGGGTTTGACTCTTGGGACATGGTTGGGGATGTGTAGCAGGCTACAACTTGAATTGCTGTCTTACTCTGTGTTAGCTAGACCTGCAGTATCTGTGATGCATTATGTTAGGCTTCTGGTCTGGATGTGTGCACATCCTTTGTGAATAAGGAGTGCTTTGAGTGAGTGCCTTTTGAGATTTAGACTTCTAATGTTGAGCAGCATGACACTCAGATTGCATTTGTTTGTAGCTGTAATATATTTATGTATATGTGTATATATATATATATATATATATATATATATATATGTATGTATATATATATATATATATATATATATATATATATATATATATATGTGTATATTTATATATATATATATATATATATATATATATATATATATATATATATATGTATTGATTTGCTTTTCTATCTATGCATGTATTTCTAAATGTATATATTTTATATGTATATCTTTACATATATTATGTATTTATTTGTCCATATGTATATGCATCTCAATGCACATATACATTTGTATGTATATATATATATATATATATATATATATATATATATATATATACACAAAACTTGACTAATTATTCAGAATCTTTTCCCTACTGTTGAATGACTCTACTGAATGATATATTCGAAAAAACATCACACATATCTAGAGCTCAGATGGCTTAGTGGTAGGTTGTTGTGGCTATGGTGTGCAGGTTCCTGGGTTGAAGTCTTGTAAAGGTTGGTTATTTTTATTGCTGGGCAGAACAAGTGCTGTTGGTTACAGAGTGATTAAGGCACTTTTAAGCAGTTGCAAGTGGGTTTGTGCAGTGGTGAACAATGTTAACTTACGGTTAACTATGCTTACAACCAGTTAACTCTAAAAGTGCCTAATCTGATATAGCTTCTCTTAGCACAGTGCAAACACACTTTCTCCCGCTTACCACCATGTTAATTTCTTTAAAGGAAAAGAAAAAAGGGGTGATAGGAAAATGATGAAAAAGGGGGCATGAAGAAGGAAAACAATATGAAAGATAGCTACAGATGTGCAGGACTGGTGTAGGGAAGGTCCATAGCTGTCCATTTCTTCTACAGCAACAACTGTGTATATATGCAAAATGTGGAGGTAAATTTGGACACTCAAACCCCTGAGAGAGGGGTGAGGACAAAAATAATGTGTTCTGAAAACAATTAGACCATATTACATGTGTCCAGTGGACTTGTGTGCAAAATGGACAGCTATGTATGGGGCAACATTTTTTTTGTGGGAACAGATTGCCCTTTTTTTAAGGTGAAAGTGGGATGTTGGGGAAGGATTGTAGGTATATTTTGAGAGGTAGGTTGGGTAGGAAGACAGACAAGACAGCAGACAGGGGTGGTATATGACACATGACAGTGTAAACACCTTGTACGGGGAGAGGTGGTTAGTAATCAGGTGCCCTTGAGCCCCCAAATGGATACAGTGGGACTGAGGTCCCCACCCATGGGCAGTCACCACTGCACCTTCCTTGCCCCAAAGGTGGCTCTGCTCTGGGCTGAGCAGGAGGGGCAGGCTGACCCTCTAGATGTACCATGCAGCCCTCAAGCTGATGTAGCAGATCTGCAAAGTCCTCGCGGAGCTCGCTATGCACCAGACCCCAATTCTGGCTTCGGTTGACAGGATACTATCCACGCCAACACCCAATGGGGACAAGCTCCATCCCCTGAGGCAGTTGCCCTCGAATGTGGTGCAGGACCAGCAGATGAGAAGGTCCTTGAGTGGTTCCCAGACATGCTGGGGCCCGGTGCCATGGCCAGATGAGGCAGGAGAGGCAGATCTGCTGGGATTGGCCTTCCCAGATGTGCTATGGTGTTGCAGTTGTAGAATATTTGTTGGTTAGTCAAGAAAAAACACATTATAGGATTAGTTATAACAACATGCATGCATATTCCCATTAACCCAAAATAACAGATTTGGAGAAGTTGCATAGCAAACAGAACACATGCATATACAGAACCACAGTGGGTATTATAACGGCATGCCGGTTACATTGATAGCAACAGGTCACCAATGATAGTATTTGAACAGGGAACATTAAAAGAAAATTATTTCAATATGTGTAGAACAATATGACACATGTCCCAACAATAGATTTGGTGAACAACATACCCATTAATTTATGTGTTTAGATTATTGGTGCAAATAAGATGGGGAGAGAGTAAGATGTCAATTAACAACAGTGTATGCTTGAAGTGCTCATAACTTTAATGATCATTGCTCTAATTGTTACTTTACAGGTATTACCTCTCTTTACATCGACCTTTGGCCTTGGATTGGGCAGTGGTATGTTTGTACACAGTGTATAATTACAGGCTTCTTACAGCTCATTTATACCTTTTCTTACCTGGCAGACCTGTGGAGAAAATATCTGTTAACACTACTTGACTGTTTCTGCACATATTCACATAGTCAAGGTTACATATGTGCAGTCATAACTCTGTGTGTGTGTGTGCTACTGCCATAATCCACCTGGGTGTTGGCTGCAGTGACCACTAGCTGTGACAGCATGAACCTTGAGGGAAATTTCTTGGAGAGGACTACTTGGTGAACTTACTTCTCTTGCTGTCATTTGCAGCCTTGGGGTTAGACAGTGGATGTTGTACAAAGTGTATAATTACAGGCTTCTTACAGCTCATTTATACATTTTCTTACCTGGCAGACCTGTGGAGGCAATTTCTGTTAACAATACCTGACTGTTTCTACAGATATTCACATATTCTTGAATGAGATTATGCATACACCTTAATAGCACTCTCAGGATTTGAACTGTGCCAGTTTGTGCTAAAATAGAACAGAAGGCTGTGTTTCATCACGATGAGCTACTGAACCATAAACCAAAGTAGACACAACAGTCTGGTGTTTAGAGTTTTATTGAAAGGTACTGCTACACTTTTTCTGATGTATATCCTGTACATCAGTATTACTCTGCTAATGTCTTGTTTATTCAGTATAAACAGTGCACATTGCTAACTACTGACAGGTGACATTCTACTGCATTCTATTGATTTGCCCTGACTACTGCTAGCGAGATTAGTACTCACCAGCCTTGCGATGCAGCCTTAGCAGCATGGGCTTCCAAGTTCACAGCCCTCTTATCTGCAGCTGTACAGGAGATACATAAACATTTATGCATACCTTTCCATGTCATACTTAGGTTGGATTTTGATACATGAGAGTTGATAGTGGTACTCACACACTGTTGGGACATTCCGTGCCCAAGCATCTTGGACCCACTGCTCCAAGAGGTCCCTCTTCCTTCACTTAAAGTCAGCATAGTAATGCCAGACCTGTTCACAGTTCGAGGGATGCCAGTTGCACTGGTAAGGACACAAGCAAGACTGTCCCAGGCCTCTGCTTTGTATTGGGAGCCCTGGTACTGATCCTGCACCAGTCAGCCTTCATGTTTTTTTACAAGGAGTCCAACCATTATCCTGGACTCCTTAATTCTCCAACACTGTGCCCAAATGTGCACACCTTCTCCAACACCAGCCATAGTGCCTGCAATGATCAGCTACAACTGGTTAGTGTTGTATTCCCACCTGTGGGGCTTAAGTAGGGCTGGATTCCCACCCTTTGCTGTGATTGGTCTATTTTGAATATGCTGAGCTAAGTGATGGGCAAATCCACTTAGCTGAGATAAGCATTGCTTACAGAGGTAGATACTAAGCACTGTTTACCAGTGCGCATATCTGCTTAGCTACGCTAATTATTGATAAACATAACAGTTTAAGTGCTGTTTACTCCAGGTAAGCATAGCTGAACATAATTAATCAATGTTCAGCTTTCATTCTATGGACTATCAGGATTGTGGGATCAATTTCTTCTTAATGCCATCTTATGATACGTATGTTTTCCTTCAGTGACATACCCCATATGTGCTTTCATTACATTGCATTCGTTTGTGGCTATACTGTATGGGACACTTGTGTTTATAGGTGGGTTTCACATCTGTACAACACTGACACCTCACATTTGGACCTGCTACACTACCCTGGTCAGAAAATATATATTATGCACTACCTCTTTATAAAAAATATATATTTTAGTCCTGTTTCACATATGAAAATGAATCAACTGCATTGTGGCTCAAACTGTGAATGTCTGCAGGTTAAGCAAAAGTGCTAATCACTACACTACTCCACTTTGAGTGCTTTGGCTGTATATTTCTATTTAGCTCCTTTAGATGTTTACACTAGGCTATGCATAGCCGAACAGTGCACACACCCACTCAGCTATGCTGTTTTGAAATCTGAAAAAAAATGATGAAACACTTGCCAAGTGTTATTTAGTCATACAAGGACATTAAGATACAGTGGCCATCCTAAACCATGTTTCTTTTGTAGTGACCATTCTCATTTAATTAATGATTGTAACAAGGTACAATGTAACCAATGTGGGGAGAGAAGACATACAGCAAGAAGGTGTGCCCAAATGCAGGTTGTGTAAAAAACTAGCACATTTGAATGGATTGTCAAGAACAACCAGTAGACAATGAAAAAGAAGAGGAAAGGGAAGAAAATATACATGAATAAGGGCAACAAGAAGCTGGAAGAAATGGTGAACTAAGTGAAGGAAAAGCTGTAGAAGAATTAAAAAATATGAAGGGGAAAATGAGTAGAAAGAGTGGTCAGGAGAAGGGATTGATAATAATATATGTTTGATGTTCTAGCCAGCTCAAAATCTGATTCTGAAGATCAAAAATGATTTGTACATAAACCGTAGAAAAGATATTCAAGTGGTGAAAGAGTAAAAATAGATTGAAAATTTAAAAATTGATCCCCTAAACTTAAAAATGAAGGAAAAGCAACTATTTTAGAGGACTTTCAGTAAATGTGAACAATATTATTAACACAGAAAAAAGGACAGGAATACTGGAAGGTATTCTAAATGTTATGTAAATTTTATTCTGTTAGAGACCCCTAACAAGTAAAGAAAGACTGCAAACAGAAATATTATTTGGTGGAAATATTATATGGGAGTTAAGAAGTGAGCATTGCTCTGGAGTGGCTGTGCTGTGCAAGAAAATAGTAAAAATACTCCAAGTAATGTTGGTAAGGATGGGAAGGTTAACTTGTGGATATGAGGTGGAGCAAACATGTTTATAGCTTGGTTATATAGCAAGGTTATATACACAAGTTTATACATTGATATCTTATGCATAAAATACTTCAGTGTAAAACTGAATATGACTCTACTAATTGATGCATATAATTGTTACTTTACAGTAAATTACTAACTTTTAAAAAATTTAAATTCTCACAAAATATATAAAACTTTGTATGTCATATTGTAGTATTCTGAATGATTTTTTTATCTCTCTCTGTAAAAACCTGTGCTAAAATTGGGCTCTTTACCCAGTCATACTTTCCTGATTATCAAATTTCAAATAAGAATAAATAAAATAATAGAATTATAGCACTATATACTTATATAACTAGGAAGGAAAGAGAAAATCTATTTCCTCAAATATCTGACTGAGGTGGTTAACATGAAAATTACAATTGCAGGGGCCATTAAATGTGATTTAAGAGGAATGTGTAAAAAGAAAGGGAAGGATGTAAAAAAATACAGAAGGTAATAAAATGCGGTAAATCAGTTATGTAGAACAAAACTCAATGAACATAAAGAAGGGGAGCATGAAATCTGTAACTGATTATTTTGTATTATTGGAAGGCTTGGGGATAACAGATGGTGATGCATTTTTGATGGGCTTTTCAGACCATTTAGCAATATGGATGGAGGTGATGGAAGAAAAGGAGTTTATTAAAATAGGGAGGGAATAAAAATAATTACTTGAGACATTATGCGATAAAATTGGAGAGTGGGAATTACTTTCATTGTGGAAGGATCATATAACTATAAATAACTTCTATAAAAACTGGTCAGAATAGTGAACTGAATAAAAAAAAATAAGGAGTTCATTTCTCAATGTTAGGATGATGTTAAAAAGGAAAATAAAGGGAAGCATGGAAAAATGTATAGAAATGTATTAGAGAATTTAGAGAATAATATAAGAGAGCATCATGATATGTTAAAAGAAATATATAGAAAAGAAATCCTGAAAAATAAAAGCTTTACTGTTTAGGCAGATATATTATGTACAAGGGAAGGGAGGTGGTATCTGCATATTTGGGTAAAATAGTAAAGGAGGGCATTTGTATAATGAGGGGAATGAAAAAATGGAAAGGGAGTGGTTAAAAGTACAAATCAACAAATTATTAATAGTGTACTACAGCATGCAGAAAATATGTATGAGAGGAAAAAGAAGGAAAATAAGAGAGAATGGAATGTAAAAAAATGACTAAATTAGGAAAATTTTGAAAAAGAAATTACTATTAAACTGCATGAAGCTCTTAGGAAAGCAAATGTTAATTCAGTATCAAGCCCATATGGTAGAGAGTATGGAATATAACAGAAATTAGTGGATTGGAAAATGGAGTATTTTAAAAGCTTACTGAAGTAAAGATTTGCTTATGGAGAGTTATGTAGCTGCATATTAAAAATTGTATGGAAGAAAATTTTGAAAAATCAACTAAAAAGAATTGGAGATGGATCACACTAAGTAATGCAGATTTTATATATTTCTTATGGAAATAATAAAGAGGAAAATGGAAGGAAGGATGAGGGATATTATGGAAGAAAGTATATATGGCATAAAAGGGAAGGGATGTCAAGAATTATTTTTGGTTCTGAGAGAAGTGTGCATGATATAATTAAAAGGGAAGATGTGAAACTTATGATAAGTGATATCAGCAAGGCATTTGTAGGACATGATGGTTTGTGGGATGTTGTAGAACTATGGAATAGGCAATAGAATTAGAAGAGTGAGTATGTCAGTATATCAAAATAATAGGGGAGGGTTTTATTGAATGCTTGGTTGAGTAAAGATATATGCATGAAGTATGGTATAAGACAAGGATGTCCAATGATTGGAATATTATTTGCATTGTTAATGAATGTGACAGTGAGTGAAGTAGCTTAAAAAATGAAAGATGTTAGATATGTGATGCAAAAGAATGTGATGATTATAGTAGTTTTGATGTATGCAAATGGTATAACTGTAGTTGTTTAGGACAAAACATGGATGAGGGAAGTAATGGTTTGTCTGAATGTATATTTAAAGGAAATGAGAATGACCCTGAATAAAGATAAAAGTGGTGACAATTGGGGGGTGGGGGATGTGTTTTCAATGAATGAAGTGTCTTTGTCTGGGATAACATTTATGGAAAATGATGTAGTGATGATACAATGTGAAGGTTTGATAAAAGAACTGAAAGAAATATGCCTTTTCTGGAGGATGTATAGATTATCATTCAGGAAAAAGGTTTATCTGCTGAATTTTATCTTCTTCTTCTTCTTCTTTCGGCTTTTTCCCGGTTAGGGGTCGCCACAGTGGATCACCTGTCTGCTCATGATTGGCAGTGGAGTTTTACAGTGTCGAGTTGCCAGCCCAGCGCCCAACCTTCCACAGAAGGTGCATACATGCACACACTCACACCTTGTGAAAATAAGATGTATATCAAATGTTAATATAATCCTCGACAAATATGAAAAGGAGGTATTTTCTCTCATATGGGGTTCAAGATTAAACCCAATGAAAAGAAATGTGTTGTATATGAGTGAAGATGAAGGGGGACTTGGGGTTACTAAATCCAGTCATTTATTCTCCTCTTTTAAACTTGTAGAATATTAATGTGGGTAAAGGAAGAAAATAAGACATTAATACTGTGAATGTTTAAATATAAGTGCACACATCTCAGGGAGATGATGAGAATAAGAAAAAGAGGAACAATATGCAAATGAAGACATTAAAAATTATCAAGAAAAATACTAACATGGAAAATAAAAATTGATGATATAGAGAAAGATTGACAGGTATGGTATAATAATGTGAAGAAACAATATTATTACTTAATATGTGGAACTTGACTAGAAGAAATGATTAAAGCCATTAAAGTAAGACTAAAGAGGTGAACCAAATAGTAGAGTGTCAGGATTTCCTATGGAGACTGGTAATAAATAAGTTACTAGCATAGGGGAAAATGCCTTATAAAAATAAAGCTGAAAGAATGTGTTTATTTTGTGTGGAGAAAGAGACAGCAGAACACATCTCTTGAAATGTAGACGAGTGGGGAAACTCTGGAAAAAGTCACATGAAGACATTTTTTTGAGAATATTAATGACATAAAAAGTAAAGATATGGATGGATGGATTATATGAGCAAGAAAAACTAATATGTGAGAAGGGTAGATAAGAACTTACTTTATGTAATATGGGTTATTTCAAATGAAAATTTGTTTAATGGGAAATGGCATTTGGTAAAATATATGGTGAAAAATTAGACTATGACTGTGGAAGGAATGGGATCAGTTATGGAAGAATAACAATGAGGATTTTATAAGAAAAATAAGAAATAGTAAAAAAAAAGAATAAGTATATATGTGCCTGTAAATAGATATGTTTTATAAATATGTAAACATTGTTTTATGCTGTGTTAAATAAAATACTTCTACTCTTTTGATTGGTGCCATGGGATCTTTTACATCCTCCTGAGTTACCACCATCTCAAGTAAATGGAATCTCAAAAAACACAAGAGTTCATCAACCGCTAATACTGCACTGCAGTATCAGTAATCCATTTACTTCAGGTGGGAATAGATCCCAGAGCATTTTGATTTTACACCACCAAACATGAGTGTGCTACCATCTGTGCCACTGACCCTAGAGGTATGTTTGTCATGAGTGAGCACAAACACAATAAACACAATGCTATGAGTTCTAGAACACCTCAAGCCTTCCTCCAGAACTAATCATAAATGGCAAATAACTATCCATGTAAATGAAAGCACATTGACTCTGAGATATGTTGTTTATTTCACATCTGAAGCACCAAGTGCAAGTTATCAGTAGGGACAGAACCATCAATGCTTCCACACAGATGGTGGTGTCTGCTGAACACCCTTGCAGAATGTATAATTTCTGTGGTCACTGCGACTGATGAAAGGGACATATCCTCAGTTGCAGTCACCTGAGTAAATTGGTAGTAAGTGAGCAACCTGTAGATACTGCAGGGTGCCAACATCTATATTTTGTCCCTGCTCCAGTGACTGGATTCCCTCCACTCTAGCAATTTCAGAGCAGGGCAAGCATCACATTTCTAAGCTAAACACTGTCACTGATAATACAGTATCCCTGCTCTTCCTGTAGACAGACACACCCACCAGACAGTTAAGACAGGTACAGAAAGAGAGAAAGAGAAGAAAAAAATGGCAGTGAAAAAAAATCAAGTACACTAACTTGAAGTCCTCTTACATTTTAACATTATCTAGGATGCTGCTTAATAGAGTGTAGAGATTTTAAATTTACATACTTCCTAACTGCAAAGATAACTGTCTGGGGAAACAAGCTCAAGTACTTTTGAAATCTGTGACAGATTACCATGTTTAAATATTACTACTTTAGCTTTAGTTGTATTGTGTTAATGACTAGTGCATGAGGTGGATAATTACAACCAATAAAAGGTCCCACAAGACTGATATTATGAGATGTTTCTTGACTTGCTATACTAAATGCATGCTTTATTTCCATCCATCCATCCATGTTCAGGATAGTACTGCAGACCTCAAGATTACAGCAGAATTCACTTTAACATATAGGAATGACTTCATGTAGAAGTCTAGCAAAAGGGAGTTATTTATGTACGGTTAATGACTATGGGGAAAAAAACTTGCAGTGCCTTAGTTTGATGATGAATTTGGTATGTTCTGATCATTTTCTGGTGAGATCTTCAGTCATTGTGTAATTGAAGGATTCTGCTTTAGCTGGTCACATTCCAAAAGCTTATACTCTAACTGCCCAAAGATGGACTCCGAGTTATATATTCTGATTCAAGCAAACTTAGGTACACATCCCTGATTTACACACACACACACACACACACACACACACACACACACACACACACACACTTGCGCACGCACGCACACACACACACACACACACACACACACACACACACACACACACGCACACACGCACACACACACACACACACACACACACACACACACACACATATATATATATATATATATATATATATATATATAATTGTGCTGATACTACGAAATCAGTGACCAATTGCAGACCTGACTCTGGGAGCTTGTAATACTTCCCCAAAGTCTAATGAGTACCTCAGGATATTGTTTGTCTCATTTAGAATGGGCACCAGCAGGAGCAGATCGATGAGGTTTGATTAAACAAATACACATTACAATCTTCAAGCCATTAAGTGATGTTTGTCAGGTTTACCTTTTCCTGAACTGTTTAGCCACAGTTTTGTCCACTGTCCTTACTACTAACCTACCTCTTGTACCTGACCATGAACTGTCTTACAACCCTGACCCCTTGTGACCTCTGACAGCTTCAGTGCAGTGAGAAAAGCTTCAATTTGAAAGTGGCTCTAAAACTGGAATACATTGCATTTTAAGCAAAGTCTGTTTCTCCTTAAGCCTACTAGTGTCTATTTTTGGGAAAGCACTCTAAACAATGGAAAGGGCAACTTGGTGGTTTAGTCGTAAGATTACTGCTTCCTATCTTTAGGGTATGAGTTTCAGTCCTGACTTCTGTTCATTCTCTTTGTAGAGTTTGCCTGTTTGAACTATGACTGCATGAGTTTGTTTTTGGTAACACGGATTCCTTCTACTTTCCCAAAACATGCTGTCTGATTGGCTAGACTAAACTGTCCCTATATCAATATTATATTTATCCTTGCCAACATGACCAGGGTTATGCCTGAAAAGAGTGCATGAACCAGCAACTTAGCTTGTTAACAAATGATTAATAAACAAATAAACTGAAATAGAATATTAGGAAGAAAGATGTCCTTAAGACAATTTGCAGTTAAGTTTCAGTAATAACGTTTTTCTTTTTTTTTTCCTTGAATTTCTGAGTGGTACAATTACAGTTCCCAAGTGCTTCTTTTACTTACGTACTGATGTTGCCTGCACACATGGAACTTCTGCTTTTGGTAGTTACATGGTGTCTGCCAATAAAGTGAATGTATTAAGGTATAATTTAAGTCCCTGGTGTTGTATAGTCAGATTTTGGAAATCTCTTCTTGAACTGTGGTTCTGCCCATCCTCCCACAACCTCTTCATACATTATCAAATACAGGCACAGAATCAAATCAATACTGATATTATATTTAACAAATATCTTCATTTTTCTGCAAATATTTTTGTTTCATTAAAGGAATGGCTGCTAATCATGATGACATGCAGTTGTTAGCCTTGCAATCATGCATTAACACTTGTCTAATATTCATATTCAATTACAGAATATATTTTAGTTAAAAAAGTCATTAGTCCAGTATGCAAGATACATTTTTCTTTTATGCTTCTTTCAACTACCTGATTTGATTAGCTAGTTAGTAAAGGCTAATCTATATTTGCTTTTTAGAAGCATATGCATGTAGAAATGTAATTTCTGCCCATAAGCTATGTAGCCATTCCCTCTCCCTACTTTGTGTACAATTAGGCACTTTTTCTCTTGAATTAAATCCTTCTGTCTTGAGCCATTTCTAATGTTTTATGATAGAGTCTTTAGTGGAACTGCAGCACATGCACTGCACAGCACTACGCACTATAGTACAGTACCATGTGCAGTACTGTTCAGTGTTTGTTCTGGTCGGAAGCTGGCATTAAGTATCTGTGTATAGAGACAACTATATAGCATACAGAGATAAATCCTCAAGTATGAAACAGGCAATCAGTGTTCAATTATTATCTCATGTATCTGTTGGAGCTGTCAGGGAGAACAGATGAATAATGAGGTTTTGCCTACTTACCTCTCTCTACAGGAAGAATCAAATGACATGCTGACTTGGGTAGGCTGCACTGTGCTAATCAGTGCAATTTGGGATACAGAAAGGGAATAAGGGGCTAGACATATTGGTTTAGGTTTTATTCCCTACATAGGTACTTAGGGACAAAAACAGTTCTAGGTCATGACTATGTGCAGACAATGGCCTCTGATCCATTAAAAACAACTGGAATCAAATTTGTTCCTTAAAACAAGCACAGCAGACTGTGGTCTGCCAAAATGGTTAGCAATGACATAAACAGAAACAAATTAGAAAATATGCAGTATGATCCTTGTAAATTATCGGTTTCCATCCAATTCATCACCTGTGTTCTACAGAAGACTATTCCTTTTGATAGAAATATGTTTTATTTCCTCCAAATGATGTGCCTTCGATTGGCAGAGAGAGACTGAAAACTATCAAAATTGTGTGTTGTGTGTAACAAAGTAGATTAAGTCCAGTCACTGTCGTCCACTTACATTAGTAACCAATGCTATATGGATGACATCATCTCATGATGGTCAGAGCAGTATGACAAGCTATTAATTGCTTTATCATTATATGTCTAAAAAGTTTGCAGAAAGAGCAGTCATAAGGATAAAAGAGCATATGGCCTGTATTCTTCATGAAAAACAGTTGCCATAGCATGAATGTCATGATGTTGAGCTGTAAGTCCTATAACCTGTTGTGTTTTTGTTACCGCTTTAACTCTGATCAAGACAGGTTTCCTAACTCCTTTTTTAAATATCTTAATACATTTGCATGGACATAGCCAGCTAGTATTTCTACATCCTCAGAGTGAGAGAGAGAGAAGTCATGCAGAAATATTACTTTAGGTTATATGCTTGAACCTACCTCCTAAAACATTTTTTTCTGCAGGCTAGATTGGAGATTACCATGAAACCCTTGTTATTTGTACCCAGACCAAAACCATTCTTACTCAGGGATGTCTTCCAATGAGATACATACAAATCAGCACTAGAGCATCACAGACATAAAACAGCATATACACCAATTGACACCATCAGGATCTTGTCCCATCTCTTAATAATAAAGCCATGTACATTATTAATGTTTGATTGAGAATATTTGATATCAAGCCCACCCCTGACAAAAAACATTTACAGTGAATCATATTCCTCATTCCTTGATACCAGACAAATGAAATTAATCTATAAATGCAGGACAAGGCATGGGGAATAAATATTGGGTACATAACACTCATCTTTCTAACCAGTACAGACAGCATATATATGACTATAAAAAATCTGTTAAAGAATGCAAAAATGTTTGTTTCAATGGCAAGTAGTGTAGCTCAGTACACCACCATTCTTTCAGAAGCATTATTCATTCATTTTAGATACTCTACCCTCTTCTATCTTTCCTCCCAGACTCTACTTAAAAGGAGACTCATGAATTATTCAAACATTGGGGTACTGAATGGCTCTGGTAATGCACATAATCACACTAGTCATACTATGCCAATTGTCAGTCACTCCTGCTTAAAGGAAATGAGAGGAAGGAAATATTTTCCTGGTTAGAAAATTCTCTAAAAACAGATACTGCAGCTTAACAGGATCAGGTGGCATTCTTCCAAAGTGTGTGACACTCACTTCATATTTATTGTCAATTCCTCTTTTTATGTTATCAAAAATGATCATCATGAAGTTTGGGCACCCACCCTGTAAAGAAAAGCTAACATTATACCGCTGCACAAAAGGCAACATTGGTTAAAAGTAAGGATTTTAAGCTCCACATAACTGTAACGATCTTAAAATGAGTGGTCAGCTAATTGCTGAAGTCGTAATTAGTCTAATAAAAATAAACAAAGGCTCAAGAAAGCTTTTGGAATACATATAATTTAGTGCATTACTGATGACATTAGCTGAATCCGCGGAAGTGGTGCTGCGGTAGCTTTGTCGCCTCACAGCAAGACGTTGTTCCGTTAGATTCTCAGCTATAGCGTCTTCTGTGTGGAGGCATACGTGAATGGGCGTGCCTTCATTGAAGGTTGTGCATCAGGGCTGGTAACTCAGCACATAAAAATCCACTACCAAACATTAGCAGACCGGAGTTCCGCTGTGGCAACCCCTAACTGGCATAAGCCAAAAGACACAACAACAACAACTGATGACATTAGCTGACTCTTTAAGAAGTTCACAAAGCAAAGGATGAGAGGAATCAGACGTGTTCCTGGATCTGTCAAGGTCATTAGGAACCATCACATCTGCTGATCATGTGTACAGGCTATCTGTGCTAAGTAAGAATCACACAGTAGTCTAAGCTTTTTGAAATGGTTATTGATATCAATTACAGAGGTAATTGGTCACAGAAACACTCTAAGGAATTCAAGGTTGGCAAGGGAAATCCTCATGACTCAGTTATTGAGTACTTCATTTTTAGCTTCTGTGTATATTTTCTTCCGGCCATTGTGAAGACCTTGCTACCATTAATTTTCTTGATGATACAGAACTTTTATGTGACGCTGTATACCAATTAGTAGCTCAAAAGAATTTACAAGCAGGTTTATCTATACCTAAATGTTGAGGTTACAAGTCGTATATCATATTAAATTCAGACATGATCATTTTTATCCTTTTCTGAAGTAACATCTATGTTTTTCCTTCTTCAGACAAGGTACAGCCATTTTGCAGAGCTTATAAATAACACGTACAATGCTAATTAACTGATTGTTAAAACTAATTAAATGGTTTTAAAGTGACAGATACAATTCAGTAGATTTTGACAAGCCAAAGGAAAAAACCTTTGGCAAATACACTTAAGTCCCAGAATCCTACCTATCAATTCACCCAACCTATAAAGAATAAAGGTACTATGTGTAAATATTAAAAACACTTAATAAAATTGTTTGTAAAACAGATCCAAAAAAACACATGTACTTACTAGACCATTAAAAACAAATCTTCCATGACATTAATATTTAAACTAAACTGAAGGCTCACAAATGAAGTCAGTAAAACGATTATCTGTTTAAAGCCGACTTCTTTAGAAAGCATTTTATAGAGACCATTTCATTTAAACCTGGGGGTAAATAAGCAGCAGTAGAAATTTGCCATTTGAGTTCATCAATTTCCAAATTATCTGCCAAGGCCCTCCTCTTATATCAGTATTAGTTTGTTTTAACACAGAGAACTTAAAAGCATGGTCTGGGAAATCTGCTATGTGCCTAGCCAAAGCATTATTTGTATCCCTTTTGTTAACAGCATAAATGTGCTCATAAATGCGTGTCCTGAGCTTTCTTTCGGTCTTCCCGATATAGAAAGTTTTACAGGCTTGGCACTTGGCACAGTAAACCACCCCCTTAGATTCACAAGAAAATCTACCATTAGGTTTATATACCCTCTCCCTTATTTCAAGATGGTGATTCGTGTTGAGGTACCTACACTGTTGACACCTCCCGCATTTAACCATGCCTTTACTAGTATTGGGGTGTGGGTTAGTGGAATATTGCAGCAACTGTTTCAAGTTCTGCCCCCTTCTGAAGGTTATCTTAGGTCTATTACCAAACAATTTAAATAGGGAGGGGTCCTCCATAATGAGGGCACAGTTCTTATAAAGAGTTTGTCTAATAAAAGAGTGGTTAAGGTTATAGGTAACCACAAAACTTATGTGGTGGCAGTCTTTGGTGTTATATAAAGAAACGTCCCTCTGAAGAACAGGAGAGATGTCTTCAGCCCAAGCTTGAGTTGTACCTAAAAGGGGTATAAAATGGCCAATCTGCCTTTTATTAATAACCTCAGTGGAAATACTAGAAACTAGGCTCAGAGGGTATCCTCTCTTAAGAAACATCCGTTCAAGCTTAGAACATTCATCCGTAAAATCTCCCTCATTGGAGATCATTCGGGCTACCCTGACTAACTGCCCCTTAACCACTGCTCTCTTTTGGTGGTAGGGGTGGCAGCTAGAAAAATGAAGGAAACAGTTGGAATAAGTGGGCTTCCTATAGATGGTACTTTTAAATCTTTTTCCACCCACATCCTTATGCAGGCTAATGTCAAGAAAGTTAATACATTCATTTTGAAGGTTGAATGTAAACTCCAGAAAGTTAGTTGAAGCTGAAATCAATTCGATAAATTCTTGAACACCTTCAGTCGGCCCTTTCCACAAAATAAACATATCATCTTGGTACCTTGTGTACCAAGCTATGTTTTATTTAAATACTGCTGTTTTAAAGAGGAAGGTGGTCTCCCAATGAGCCATTATGCAATTGGCAAAACTGCCACCACAGGGGGATCCCATCGCCACCCCTGATTTTTGCAAGAAGATCTCTCCTTCAAGCCACATAAAGTTGTTACTCAACACTAAATCTAACAAGGTGGTAACAACATAAATGGTATTATTGTCACATTTCCTTGCTGCCATAAAATCCCTAATCCACTCAATCCCCAAATCTTGGGGAATCACTGTGTAGAGTTCCTTTACGTCTACTGTCAACATTTTGTAATCTTCCTTAAAAGGGATGTTCGCAAGATGGGTTAAAAAACTCCAAGAGTCCTTACATATTTGGAGCTCGCTCTCAACTAGAGGCCTTAGGATACTATCCACATACTTGGCACAACCATAAGAAATGGACCCACGTCCGTCAACAATGGGTCTAAAAGGGGGATCAATAATCCGCTTATGGATTTTGAGAATGCCAAATATCGATGCCATTCTGGGGGCTGGCATAGTCAGAAAATCAAACAACTCTAAATCTATAGCCCTTTCAATAAAAAGCTCGTCTAAAGCAGCCCTAAACTTAGCGTAAGCCACATTAACCTCATTGAGACAAACTTGTTGGTAAGGCGAATTTTTAAGATATTCAGTCATACATGCCATGTATGTGCTGTGGTTCATACAAACTAAACCCGCTCCCTTGTCCGGTTTCATAATCCTGATTTTACAATCAATCAGTAATTTAATAAAGTCACGCTCATTTTGAGTGATGTTGTAACAATGTTTCGTGGTTCTTAAGCCTGTATCAGCACAAGCCCTAAAATCCAACTCACACATTTTCTCAAAAGCCAAAATATTAGGGTGCAGAGGTGGATTAAAGGTGCTTGAAATATGCAAAAAGTTGGCAAGGGAGGGGGACGGACCCAAAACAGCATTAAGGTTAATTTTGCGTACAAAAAGTTTCAAATCCACAATGGAATCTACTAAATTCATCCCTGAATCTGGGACGAAAGATAAACCCAAGGCAAAAAAGTCAATAATGTCTTGAGGGAAAGTCAAGTCAGAATAATTATAAATAAAAAAGTCACCAGCGGAGTTAGGCAGAACTTGGGGTTTTAAAAACCCCTCTTCTACTACCTCCTGTGCTGGTTCCTTCGTTTGCGTGTGTGTCCTTGTTGGTTGGACACTCTCGGGTTGTTCTGCCCATTGCTCTGATGTAAGTGAAAACCCTGTTGCGTGGACGTCAAGGGCTGGTTAGACTGAGCACAATTGTCTGTGTTACTATTTTGGTTCCTGCTACAAGCAGCTCGAGTATTAGCAGCAGGGAAGGTGTTAAAATTATTTGCATTATTCCTGATTCTTGCACTTCGTCTGAGCACATTTTCCTCATTGAAACTGTCCAGCTCTTGATCCCCATTCTCACCCGGTGTGTCCTGATCAACATTGTGTGTACTCAAAAAATTGTTAACCAAAACAGGTGGGGGTGGGGGTGGGGGATAGGCAGTCCCAGAAGAATACTGCTGAGTGTCCCTTAAAATGTTCTTTTTCTTGGCAGAAGCCAGTTTGATAATAGTGGCCTCAATACTGTTGAAAATCCTCATATATTCATACTTGTAGCGAGGAAAATCAACATTAGATGTGATGTCAAACTCCATCTGTTCTAATTCAGCTTTAAAAATAGCCACCTGAACTTGGTACTGCTTAACCATTAATTTAATAAAATCAAAACCTTGTTTGTTAAACAGTTCAATGAGTTCCAAGTGGAATTCAGACTGGTTTACCAGCCCAACAGGATAACACCATTGTCTAAGCCCCTTCGGAATAATTTCTTTCTTAAGGCATTCTTCTAAATAGGAAATTTCTAGCTGCAGCTTTCTGCAGTGAAAAAGTTTGTAATCAAATGCATTAATAGTATTAGAAAGGTTAGAGGGCGTGTTATCTGAAAAAAACAGTGGCGTTTGTTGAAACTGTGTTACCAAAAAAATTTTCTTTACCTAAATTGGTGGCAAGTCATTTAGAATCACATGGTTGCCAGTATTCACACCAGGATGAGAGCCTTCATTCAAAGATGTTGTCAGCGGTGCCTCGATGTTACCACTTGAGTCACCTACAGACCTTCGATTGCCTTCAGCGTTGTTTCTGTTGGAAGACACAAGCAAGCTTCCACTGCTCACATTAGAAAGTGGCAGAGACCTCCTAGAAACGCTTAAACCAGGAAGTTGTTGTACACTAGATCGCTGCACACAAGGATTCTGTAAAACAGGACTCCGTTGCTTGGCTGCCTCAGCCAAGTCATCTACTTTCTGTGTCAGACTGTCAATACGCCCCATTACCAAATCTAATAGGGCTGTTAGATTGCCGGTGGCATTCGCCTCTCCAGGTCTTACATTTCCAATAGATCCTCCACTTGAAATGGGCTCTTCCTGAGTAAAAAGCGAGCCCTGTGAATCTGCTGCACTTTGGTTTGCCATGAAAATGAACTACACAAAAGGCAAACAGACAAACTAAGAATCAAAAGCACCAAAGGCTAAGCAGATTACTTAAAACAATTTATTGAGTAAGCGCTTTTGGAAACAAACTGTGTTTTTTCCTTCTTCAGACAAGGTACAGCCATTTTGCAGAGCTTATAAATAACACGTACAATGCTAATTAACTGATTGTTAAAACTAATTAAATGGTTTTAAAGTGACAGATACAATTCAGTAGATTTTGACAAGCCAAAGGAAAAAACCTTTGGCAAATACACTTAAGACCCAGAATCCTACCTATCAATTCACCCAACCTATAAAGAATAAAGGTACTATGTTTAAATATTAAAAACACTTAATAAAATTGTTTGTTAAACAGATCCAAAATGACACATATACTTACTAGACCATTAAAAACAAATCTTCCGTGACATTAATATTTTAACTAAACTGAAGGCTCACAAATGAAGTCAGTAAAACTATTATCTGTTTAAAGCCAACTTCTTTAGAAAGCATTTTATAGAGACCATTTCATTTAAACCTGGGGGTAAATAAGCAGCAGTAGAAATTTGCCATTTGAGTTCATCAATTTCCAAATTATCTGCCAAGGCCCTCCTCTTATATCAGTATTAGTTTGTTTTAACACAGAGAACTTAAAAGCATGGTCTGGGAAATCTGCTATGTGCCTAGCCAAAGCATTATTTGTATCCCTTTTGTTAACAGCATAAATGTGCTCATAAATGCATGTCCTGAGCTTTCTTTCGGTCTTCCCGATATAGAAAGCTTTACAGGCTTGGCACTTGGCACAGTAAACCACCCCCTTAGATTCACACAAAAATCTACCATTAGGTTTATATACCCTCTCCCTTATTTCAAGATGGTGATTCGTGTTAAGGTACCTACACTGTTGACACCTCCCGCATTTAACCATGCCTTTACTAGTATTGGGGTGTGGGTAAGTGGAATATTGCAGCAACTGTTTCAAGTTCTGCCCCCTTCTGAAGGTGATCTTAGGTCTATTACCAAACAATTTAAATAGGGAGGGGTGCTCCATAATGAGGGCCCAGTTCTTATAAAGAGTTTGTCTAATAAAAGAGTGGTTAAGGTTGTAGGTAACCACAAAACTTATGTGGTGGCAGTCTTTGGTGTTACATAAAGAAACGTCCCTCTGATGAACAGGAGAGACGTCTTCAGCCCAAGCTTGAGATGTACCTAAAAGGGGTATAAAATGGCCAATCTGCTTTTTATTAATAACCTCAGTGGAAATACTAGAAACTAGGCTCAGAGGGTATCCTCTCTTAAGAAACATCCGTTCAAGCTTAGAATATTCATCCATAAAATCTCCCTCATCGGAGATCATTCGGGCTGCCCTGACTAACTGCCCCTTAACCACTGCTCTCTTTTGGTGGTAGGGGTGGCAGCTAGAAAAATGAAGGAAACAGTTGGAATAAGTGGGCTTCCTATAGATGGTACTTTTAAATCTCAGTCTGTAGGTGACTCAAGTGGTAACATCGAGGCACTGCTGACAACATCTTTGAATGAAGGCTCTCATCCTGGTGTGAATACTGGCAACCATGTGATTCTAAATGACTTGCCACCAATGCTAGGAAGCTTTTTAGGTAAAGAAAATTTTTTTGGTAACACAGTTTCAACAAACGCCACTGTTTTTTCAGATAACACACCCTCTAACCTTTCTAATACTATTAATGCATTTGATTAAAAACTTTTTCGCTGCAGAAAGCTGCAGCTAGAAATTTCCTATTTAGAAGAATGCCTAAAGAAATAAATTATTCCAAAGGGGCTTAGACAATGGCGTTATCCTGTTGGGCTGGTAAACCAGTCTGAATTCCACTTGGAGCTCATTGAACTGTTTAACAAACAAGGTTTTGATTTTATTAAATTAATGGTTAAGCAGTACCAAGTTCAGGTGGCTATTTTTAAAGCTGTATTAGAACAGATGGAGTTTGACATCACATCTAATGTTGATTTTCCTTGCTACAAGTATGAATATATGAGGATTTTCAACAGTATTGAGGCCACTATTATCAAACTGGCTTCTGCCAAGAAAAAGAAAATTTTAAGAGACACTCAGCAGTATTCTTCTGGGACTGCCTATCCCCCACCCCCACCTGTTTTGGTTAACAATTTTTTGAGTACACACAATGTTGATCAGGACACACCGGGTGAGAATGGGGATCAAGAGCTGGACAGTTTCAATGAGGAAAATGTGCCCAGACGAAGTGCAAGAATCAGGAACAATGCAAATAATTTTAACACCTTCCCTGCTGCTAATACTCGAGCTGCTTGTAGCAGGAACCAAAATAGTAACACAGACAATTGTGCTCAGTCTAACCAGCCCTCGATGTCCACGCAACAGGGTTTTCACTTACATCAGAGCAATGGGCAGAACAACCCAAGAGTGTCCAACCAACAAGGACGCACATGCAAACGAAGGAACCAGCACAGGAGGTAGTAGGAGAGGAGTTTTTAAAACCCCAAGTTCTGCCTAACTTCGCTGGCGACTTTTTTATTTATAATTATTCTGACTTGACTTTCCCTCAAGGCATTATTGACTTTTTTGCCTTGGGTTTATCTTTCGTCCCAGATTCAGGGATGAACTTAGTAGATTCCATTGTGGATTTGAAACTTTTTGTACGCAAAATTAACCTTAATGCTGTTTTGGGTCTGTCCCCCTCCGTTGCCAACTTTTTTGCGTGTTTCAAGCACCTTTAATCCACCTCTGCACCCTAATATTTTGGCTTTTGAGAAAATGTGTGAGTTGGATTTTAGGGCTTGTGCTGATACAGGCTTAAGAACCACGAAACATTGTTACAACATCACTCAAAATGAGCGTGACTTTATTAAATTACAGATTGATTGTAAAATCAGGATTATGAAACCGGACAAGGGAGGGGGTTTAGTTTGTATGAACCACAGCACATACATGGCATGTATGACTGAATATCTTAAAAATTCGCCTTACCAACAAGTTTGTCTCAATGAGGTTAATGTGGCTTACGCTAAGTTTAGGGCTGCTTTAGATGAGCTTTTTATTGAAAGGGCTATAGATTTAGAGTTGTTTGATTTTCTGACTATGCCAGCCCCCAGAATGGCATCCGTATTGGGCATTCCCAAAATCCGTAAGCGGATTATTGATCCCCCTTTTAGACCCATTGTTGACGGACGTGGGTCCATTTCTTATGGTTGTGCCAAGTATGTGGATAGTATCCTAAGGCCTCTAGTTGAGAGCGTGCTCCAAATATGTAAGGACTCTTGGAGTTTTTTAACCCATCTTGCGAACATCCCTTTTAAGGAAGATTACAAAATGTTGACAGTAGACGTAAAGGAACTCTACACAGTGATTCCCCAAGATTTGGGGATTGAGTGGATTAGGGATTTTATGGTAGCAAGGAAATGTGACAATAATACCATTTATGTCATTACCACCTTGTTAGATTTAGTGTTGAGTAACAATTTTATGTGGCTTGAGGGAGAGATCTTCTTGCAAAAATCAGGGGTGGCGATGGGATCCCCCTGTGGTGGCAGTTTTGCCAATTGCATAATAGCTCATTGGGAGACCACCTTCCTCTTTAAAACGGCAGTGTTTAAAGAAAACATAGCTTGGTACACAAGGTACCAAGATGATATGTTTATTTTGTGGAAAGGGCCGACTGAAGGTGTTCAAGAATTTATCGAATTGATTTCAGCTTCAACTAACTTTCTGGAGTTTACATTCAACCTTCAAAATGAATGTATTAACTTTCTTGACATTAGCCTGCATAAGGATGTGGGTGGAAAAAGATTTAAAAGTACCATCTATAGGAAGCCCACTTATTCCAACTGTTTCCTTCATTTTTCTAGCTGCCACCCCTACCACCAAAAGAGAGAAGTGGTTAAGGGGCAGTTAGTCAGGGCAGCCCGAATGATCTCCGATGAGGGAGATTTTACGGATGAATGTTCTAAGCTTGAATGGATGTTTCTTAAGAGAGGATACCCTCTGAGCCTAGTTTCTAGCATTTCCACTGAGGTTATTAATAAAAGGCAGATTGGCCATTTTATACCCCTTTTAGGTACAACTCAAGCTTGGGCTGAAGACGTCTCTCCTGTTCATCAGAGGGATGTTTCTTTATGTAACACCAAAGACTGCCACCACGTAAGTTTTGTGGTTACCTACAACCTTAACCACTCTTTTATTAGACAAACTCTTTATAAGAACTGGGCCCTCATTATGGAGGACCCCTCCCTATTTAAATGGTTTGGTAATATACCTAAGATCACCTTCAGAAGGGGGCAGAACTTGAAACAGTTGCTGCAATATTCCACTAACCCACACCCCAATACTAGTAAAGGCATGGTTAAATGCGGGAGGTGTCAACAGTGTAGGTACCTTAACACGAATCACCATCTTGAAATAAGGGAGAGGGTATATAAACCTAATGGTAGATTTTTGTGTGAATCTAAGGGGGTGGTTTACTGTGCCAAGTGCCAAGCCTGTAAAGCTTTCTATATCGGGAAGACCGAAAGAAAGCTCAGGACACGCATTTATGAGCACATTTATGCTGTTAACAAAAGGGATACAAATAATGCTTTGGCTAGGCACATAGCAGATTTCCCAGACCATGCTTTTAAGTTCTCTGTGTTAAAACAAACGAATACTGATATAAGTGGAGGGCCTTGGCAGATTAATTTGGAAATTGATGAACTCAAATGGCAAATTTCTACTGCTGCTTATTTACCCCCAGGTTTAAATGAAATGGTCTCTATAAAATGCTTTCTAAAGAAGTTGGCTTTAAACAGATAATAGTTTTACTGACTTCATTTGTGAGCCTTCAGTTTAGTTAAAATATTAATGTCATGGAAGATTTGTTTTTAATGGTCTAGTAAGTATATGTGTCTTTTTGGATCTGTTTAACAAACAATTTTATTAAGTATTTTTAATATTTACACATAGTACCTTTATTCTTTATAGGTTGGGTGAATTGATAGGTAGGATTCTGGGTCTTAAGTGTATTTGCCAAAGGTTTTTTCCTTTGGCTTGTCAAAATCTACTGAATTGTATCTGTCACTTTAAAACCATTTAATTAGTTTTAACAATCAGTTAATTAGCATTGTACGTGTTATTTATAAGCTCTGCAAAATGGCTGTACCTTGTCTGAAGAAGGAAAAACACAGTTTGTTTCCGAAAGCGCTTACTCAATAAATTGTTTTAAGTAATCTGCTTAGCCTTTGGTGCTTTTGATTCTTAGTTTGTCTGTTTGCCTTTTGTGTAGTGAAGTAACATCTATGCACGTACAATGTCTATTTTTATAAGCACAATTATCAGGATAGAAATGCTCAAAAATAAAACTGGATGATACATTTTCCACTGTCAAATTAGACTTTCTGACAGCAAGAAAATTACCTGATTCTTAGAAAGTCATTGTTGACTAATCATTCCCTAATATAGGACTATATTCTTGGTGTTACAAATATTTAATATGCTTTGTTATGGCTGTGTGTTGCAAATAGGCTTGTTTTTTAAAAGAAAAATCATTGACTTTTTGACACTGGCAGAAAAGACAGATTGAGTATTTTTATTTATAAGGCATATAAATGTAGCTTCTACAAGCATGGAGATAGTAAAATTAAATTATGCAGTTGCATTACAAGTGGGAATGTGAAGAAATGTATACTCTAATTAAGGCACAATGTACTGATGCTCTGCATCCACTTTTTTATACTATAATAAGAGTATATATACAGTGATCTAATCCTGTCAATGGTTTAATGCATATCAGAAACATAAATCTTATTAGTTAATTTCTGTAGAACAATTTCACAATCCAAAATATAAATTTTCAGAAACTGAAACATAGCTACATTATTTTCCTTGAAAATTTCTTTACTTGTATAAACATAATATGCTCTATGTAGGGCATTCAGTTTCACTGTCTAGGATGCTACCAACTACAATCAGCATTTAAAAATCCTTTACATATTACAAACCTTGAATTCTTTCAAAGGAAGCTGTTATACATGATATACTCATGGAAAATAATATTGTTTGCAAAACATCTGCTAAGCTATCTATACTTCTAGACTTAGAATCCATTTCTGCAATTTACTAATGCCCATTAATGTTTACAAACTGGATTTTCACTTGCTAAATTATGTTTACAACTTCCTGTACCACGTGCTAATATTTATGTATCTTCACTTCATTGAATGTCATACTCTTACTAGCAATATAAGATCGCATAGCTAATTCACTGTGAAAGAAACTTCAACCTTTAATTCCTTGATTAATGTGTTTTTCAATAATTTTGAAGATCCTTCCTGGTGCCATCTCTACTATCATGCTAAATGTTTCAGCAGTCACAATATCTAAGAAACATATCTACACTACTTTGATAATAAAATGTTAAAGAAGAATGCATTTGTAAACTGCACAAGTCATGTTCTGCATTTGTAGAAGCAGCATTAATATTTATAATGCTTGTTAAACCTTATCTCAATAAGTTGGACAAGATTTTTGGTTTGCCTTTGCATTGTTCTTTAAAAGAAACGTCAACATTCCTGTAATCTCTCCACTCACATGTGCTGTTTGGAAACTTCTTGTATAATTACATTGCTCTTATGTCTTATTTAATTACATTGCTCTTAGGTCTTATTTATTGACCTTAAATTATATATAAGGAAACTTAATTTTAATTTAATGATGGGCAGAAATGCTACTTATTTATTGACCTTAAATTATATGTAAGGAAACTTAATTTTAATTTAATGATGGGCGGAAATGCTACTTTGAATAACACCTCTTAGTTCCCAGTGTATTCAGTCTCCCGGTACATCCTTTATTGTATGCATTTGAGCAAATGTGTGAGTTGGACATTCGTGAGAAATTTAAGTTAGGCCACAATTTTCCCTCATTTGGGTATGCATCCAAAGCCGAAAATGAATGCATTGACCTTATTAAATTTTATGACATCCGGATATGTAAACTGGACGAGGGAGGTGGCTTAGTTATTTTCAACAATGATAACTACAACACAAGAATGTTACAGTTATTAGACAGTTCATCTTATTCTCATAGTTCAAGATCAGAAATTAACGCTGCTTATAATAACATAAAAAACAGCATTGAGGAAATGTTTATAGATGGCAGGATTGATCAAAATATTTATAATTATATGTCAACAACATTTCTAAGGCTCCCTTACCTTTTCGGAATACCCAAAATACATAAGGACATCCTTAATCCACCAATGCGCCCACTGGTAGATGGTAGGGGATCTCCCACATACACATGTGCAAAAATCGTAGATTCAATTTTACAGAAGTATCTAGCTAAAATTGACCATATTTGCAAAGATTCTTGGTCATTTTTGAATAAAATCAATCTCCCTGACTTTGATCCCAAATATAACTTTCTTACTGTGGACGTCAAGGACTTGTACACGTGTATTCCACATGACACTGCTCTGGAGTGGGTTAATCAATTCCTGAAAATAAATGGGGTGGACAACACCGAGTTGGCAGTAGTGAATGAACTTTTGGTATTGATATTAGATAATAACTACTTTATGTTTGCAGGTAATTTTTGCAGGTAATTTTTACCTGCAGAAAGTCGGTGTTGCAATGGGCTCTCCATGCGGAGCAAGTGTAGCCAACGCAGTTATGGCACACTGGGAGCATCTGCATGTCATGAACAACAGTACACTCAAGGACAGTTATATACACTACATACACTATCTTGATGACATTTTTATCTTAATAGATAGTGATAATACATTTAGCAATTTGGTAGTAGACTATTTTAATGTCAACTCATTTCTTTCAGTTTACTTCAACATTTAGTACATCAAGTATAGCTTATTTGGACATTGAGTTGAATAAAGATGAAACCCTCCAGAACTTTACAGCTAAAATTCACAGGAAAAGTACGTATTCAAACTCTTTCCTACATTACACTAGTTGTCATCCTCACCACCAGAAACAAGCAGTTGTTAAGGGCCAGTTGGTGAGAGCAGCTCATATTATTACTCTCGACGCTGATTTTAATACTGAATGCTCTTTCCTAAAGACTATGTTCTTACACCGGGGTTACCCTGATCAAATGCTTAGAGACATTATAGAAGAGGGTTCTTGTAAACGTCTTCTCAGATTTCATTCACCAATTTTGGGAGGAGTAAACAACAACAGTCAACAGACTGAAACCATTAGCATATCATTGACCCAGGGTACCACTGATTCATCTAACTTAGAAGTCAAAGAATGTAAATTCATTACTACTTACAACATCAATAGTAAGGACTGTTTTGGAATCCTATGTAAAAATTGGGCACGTGACCCCCAGCATATTCCAGAAGGTAGGTGACCAACCTAAAGTAACTTACAGGAAGGCTAAAAATTTAAAAGTGCTCTTTGAAAATAATAAATGGACATTGTGTAGATCTGCAGGCATGTACAAATGCCAGTCTTGCAACTACTGTCAATATGTTATGGAAACTAATAAATTTAAGGTACATGATTATGTTTACATGGTGAGGCAAAGAGTTAATTGTAACTCTAAGCTGATTATTTATCTAGCTCAGTGTCAGGCCTGTTTGGCATTTTACGTGGGGAAGACGGAGAGACATCTTTGAGAACTCATATATGAACACATTTATGCCATCAGAAAAAAACAAAACTGACAACACCTTAGCCAAACATATTTCTAGTCATCCAAACCATAATTTTAAATTTATAGTGATAGACCAGGTTAGCCAGAACCCAAGAGGGGGTCCAGTAATGCTTAAATTAGAAGAGCTCAAACTCGCCTGGCAAATTAGGCTAAACACCTATAATTTTCCTGGAATTAATGAAAGCTGCTCTATTAGCAGCATTTTAAAACTTAAAAATTTAGTTAGATGAATAATTTATTCTTGGATATGTAATTATTCATCATTTTATTAATATTTGTTATCTATTGTTGTTTGCTTTATTTTTTGTTGCTTTTACTTTGTTTTTTGTATACTCTTGATTTTCATACACACAATGTATATTAGTATTAATAGTTATAAGTTATTAGGAGATACTATGTTTTTATGGTTTGAAGCTGTATAGCTGATGGTTCAAGTTTAGTATCCCTTTAAAGGCTGATTAGTATGTTAACAATGCTACCAGCAACTGTATAAAAGGATGATGTTGCTAGGAACATATTGTCTGAAGAAGTTTGTGTACGATACTCAAACGAAAAGCACTTAACGGTTATTAAAGTTAATTTCAGTAAAGTTCAAGTGACGTTCGCACAGTTTGCTTCTGTTGTTAATTGTGTTTAGTCTTATTTATACTATCTTTAGACTTAATGTTGCCTATTAAAAGTTTTCTTGTATACAAGATTTGCATTTTTACAGTTGTGCTTCAACTGTGTAAATTTCAGTTTTAAGTTGCATACAGGGTCTGGACATAGATCTTTTCTCATTATGTGTTTGGTGAAAATAGGTCTTATTCTAACTGGTCGTCAGGTAATCAAATGTATAAATGTACTTAAAAGTGCATAAATATGTGGATCACTAATTCAAAACTGTTGGCATTATGGTAGATTCATTAGATGATTAATCTTCTGTACTCATTGAATGAAGCATCTCCCCCAAGGCCCAGTGCTTTCCATGACCAAGTTAGAGTTTTACCAAATATATTTGCTAAATTTTCAGTCACTTGCCTTCATCTTTCTTGTTCCCTTCTGCACTTTCAGCACATATGTAATATCTTTGCATCCTCAGCTCCACATTTCTAACATTTCAATTTTAAAATTCCATTGTCCCACAATATCTTATTTGGTGGATGGTACCAAAAGTTAAAGACCATCATGTGCCATTACATAAGGTAATTTTTTTTTCCATATGAGATTACATTTGTATTGTGCCAATTGCATTATTGACTTCCTTAACTTTGCAGACCCTCTTTAAGTTGATTGTTTGTACTGCAAGCCTTTATTGCCTGATGTTCTTATAAATTAAATTGTTTCTTCCCTTTATAATACTACACCATTTGTTTTTCTCTTGCCTAATGTTAAAACATTCCAAATAAGACCTCATCAAGATTTTAAAAGTTAAAATAGGCGATATCCAATCAGAAAGTACTTTTGCTATTCATGTTAAAGACGTGGTTACCCTCTTGCACATTATCATTCATATCTGATATACTTAACTCCATACATATCTAGGATTCTTAACTTCATACATATCCGGGATACTTAATTCCTTAATCTGTTTCCAACCACATATGTCTGCATCTTTTCATCTTGTCTGCTCTTGTCATAGAACCCTGTCCCTGAACTCCAAATTGTCCATTTTCTTTTTTGTATGTGCAGGTGCTTTCCATGTTATGTCCAGTCACCAAATTATTTAAGAATTTTATATCATGTCACCAAAATATTTAAGACCTATCTCTCAGCTTTCCCATAGTGTTCAGCTTAGAGTTTCTGTATAGATGATCATATCTCTTCCTTATGAATGTTAAGTAACTTTCTCCTCTTTGTGCAACCCAGTCTATTTCAGCAGAATATTTTATGTGGTTCTGAGATTCAGTTTGCTGCTTAATAATCTGCCGGTGTTACATGACTGATCTAGAATGCGCACTTGGATTACCAGTGTTTGAGAAAAGGTCAGGACGACATCAAGGAAGTGGGGTTTCTTAAATTGTTTATGAACCAAATCTGGAATGTGTTTTCTACTATACCATAAATATTTCTGTATTTTTTTAATGAAAATCTGAACTATCTGAAATAAAAGAATTCAAAAAAATATATTTATTTTTATTTTATTTTGATTTTTATTTATTTGGTTTTGTTTACCAGGTTTGTCTGGTCAACAAAATCTTTTTTGTGGAGGCTTGGGAACCAAAGCTCCAGCATATTATGAACTTTTTTAAACAGATACTCAATAATATGCATGGACAGACATTAAATAATATACAGTAACAATTACACATACATTTAGTAACTCAATTGCATTCATATGAAGAAAGAGGCAACTATTACAGTATAAAAATATTTATACATTAGCAAGTATGGAAAATTTAACATTTGTAGAGGTGTATTAGTGAGTTTGCCAGATAGATAATAGATCACCGGAGTAGTGCGTAGCAATTCAAAGAAATGGAAGTGAAGGAAGGAACTAGTTGGATCAGAAAATTGTAATATTATTGTTAGGAGATGGGGTAAAAAGTAGGTTAAGAAACAATTATATATCTGGCTATCATAAGGTTTAGATCAGAAGTATAAAGGCAAGGAGATGAACATGCAAGATAATGTATATAGCTGGGAGGTTACAGTACAATTATACATGTATTACTGAAGGCTAGTTATGAGGCAGATGAGTCTGAATGAAGAAAAATGATTTGGCAATATGGCAAACTGAAGATAACAGTAGCATCTATCCATGAGATGTACAACAGAAGATCCCTTGATTTGATAGGTGAAGTTTTAGTCAAATTTTAAATGAGTTTACATTATGAATGGATTTCAGTGGTAGTTATATGTGGTGTTATAGTTTAGTTACCCTATTTGAATATAGAGAGTCACCTGCAGTATTAGATGATTTGGTTATAGAGATTGATGATTTTTCTCTAGAATGTAAAATTCTAGAAAGGGAATAGGCTTGTATTATGTGTTAAGGGCTGATAAATCTTCTGGCACAGAGACACATATGTACTATTGTTAGCTGAGAAACAGGCAGGTAGTATAATAATTCTAGCCAGTTTAATTCTCTGAGGGCTAGACAGTGATTACTGCAAATTTGGTCATTTTATTATGACATTGCTCAAGTTTAGAGAGTTGTGAAACTTGAATGATAGTGAAGAGTGGAGCAGCATAGAGGAGAGATGGCAGTAAGAAAGTAGAGATTTTATGTCTTCTGAGTATGTCAGTCATGTAATGCTTTACTCTGAATAAAGTACAATTTTTTAACCAACGTGTGATACATGGTGGTCAAGTTTCAATTTGTCATTTATAATGGTACTGAGTAATTTTGTGTGGTTAGGCAGTTAATTTCAAAATGACCTTTTATTTATATGTATTTGCAAATACTGAAGTGGTATTCATCCTTTAAAATAGACAATCTATAGAGTTTGTCCTGGCATATGTTTTTTATATTTAAGCATATAAAATATATGAGCCACTGATACAATGCCCAGTTTGTTCAACACAGACTCCCATTTTATTTAACGTATATGTCTACAAGGTTCCTGTTATATAACTGAAGACACATTTCTTCGAATGTGTTTTGATCAAACTTGAAAGCATGAAACAGCAAAATAGCGAAATGGCATACAAGCAATTTATTTCCCTGGGAAAGAAATCGCTTGGCAGCCTCTGTTACTTTGCTGTTTTCCTCACTGTAGTGCAATATCAGAGTTGGTATATTTAAGTAGGGGGGTATGGGGGTGAAGCCCCCCACTTTATGTAATGTTTTAAAGTTTTTATTTTTATTTATTTATTTTTTTTGTTGAACAGCGATTTTTTTCTCTGGAAAAAAATCGCTGTTCTAAGTGTTCAGGATTGTAAGCTTTTGCTTACATGGGGTTGATAAATCAGAGTTCACTTTTTTAAGCATTCGGTGATTTAATATAGACCATGTCTACAGACTGGCCTTACCAAATCAAATTTATAGAGCTTTAAGGACCATAGCTAGAAATTTATGGAATCTGGTGACAAGGTAACTTATTTTATTCTTTGAAGAGTTATATATGGTCTCAAATACATTATTTGTCTTGCAACAGAAGATATAGAAGAACAGGTAATCAAATGAAAATTTCAGTACACATTTTAGCAAAATTCCATTAAAGACCCAATTTGAATTAATATAGTAATTTACATTATGTCTTTTATGAATTCCTGAAACTCAGATTATGTAATGCAAGCACGGATGAATTGAGGAGAAATATACAGACCCATATAGATGCATACACACACACACACACACACACACACACACACACACACACACACACACACACACACACGCACGCACGCACGCACGCACACACACACACACACACACACACACACGCGCACGCACACACACACAAATCCTGAAGTCAATTCTAAATCACTTAAGTAAAGTTCTGAGGTGGTTTTATAGAGAAATTTCAACTTCTGATGATTGTGTGTATACAAGACATTAGTAATCACCACTGCACGAATGCAGCATCTCACAAATGACAGGCTTATATGTGATCAGAAAAAAAAAGTTTTGCACTAACTATGCCCTAAGGCCAATCAAGTAAGCATACAATGACATTATCACCAGCAATTCCCAGCTCAGATAAAGGAAATCAGTCCTTTCCTGCCACAAGAGTGCAGACTTTGACCCTCTTAATTTAAATTGATTGTTTGGAGCTCAAGTGTTAAAGAACCTCAAATAGATGCTTAATAATAAGACACACTAGATACAATGTATATCAGTGCAGAAGAGCACCCCTTACAACAGTTTGAAACTGCAACTTTAAACTTTAAAGAAGTGCAAAAAATATATAATGAAAATAAGCAATGTTTCCAGACATTTGCATCTCTTCAGGTGAATGACAAAGCGAGCAACTCCATGCAAATGTGCCAAATTTATACCACAAGTGGAAATACAGAAAAATGACTACTTAGTTTCATAGGTGTTTACTAGGCTAATGACCACAAGTATCTTTTACGTCTAGCCATACATCCCAGATCTCTGACAAGTTCTGGTACCCTTGATAAGTGTAAGCAGGGGCTTGGGAGATTAAACATTTACAAGCAGTGACCTGGGAGACTAACAGTTTATAGGCTCTCTGTGTCCATTAGAGACAAGTGCCAAACCAGGGATGAATTTCCTGTTCCCCATCCAGTTGTCCAAGTTACAGCTGAATTGGATGAAAGGAATAAAAGGCAATAGCAAGAAATAGCAGACATCAATGTAATAATGCTAGTGCTTTTGATTCATATAGTAACAAGACTTCCTCAGACAAATGTTTTTAAAAAAACAGAAGTTACATAAATAGTCCTCACAAATCACATGATGTACAAAACAATTGTCAGCTGACTTTCCATAAGTCACATGATACAACAACAATAAAAAATAAAAAGTAAAAATCGACATCGCGTATACAAAATTTAAACAAAAACTTGTACATATCAATTATTATACACAAAATCCTTCAAAAGAAAATTATATATATATATATATATATATATAAATATGCAGTATTTTAGTAAAACAATATACTAGGTATATTCCTATCTCATGAAAAGAGAAATAATCCAGCACCCTGAGCATGAGTAGCAATAAAAAACTTTTATTATGAACCAAACCGGTTTCAGCAACTAGCTTTCTTCAGTGGCTTATTTGAAAACTCACGATAAGTCATATTTATAGGAAATACTAACTGAGTGACCTGACATCACTTCCTGTATACCAACAATATAACCACAAAAAAAAAAAATACAAAAAAATATTAATATAGTAAATTGACAGCGAATAAATTCAAAAGTTAGAACATACAATTGATTTAGACAAATAATGTTATTTAGTTACGGCCATCCATGATACAATAATGTGGAATGGCATGTAGATACTAATAAATGTAATGACCTACATGCAAATAACCAAAAAATATTTCTGACATAATACAGTTATTAATATAATATAATAGTGATTGATAACACTATATAATCCATTGCAGTTTGTCATTAAGACCTGGTGGAAACAAACCACCTAGTTTGACTATCCATTTGGTTTCCTTGTTATCCAATAATTTGTGCCATCCTGTTTTATACATTTTGTTACCAACAATTCTGTCAATACAAATAAAGGAAGATTGGGCCGTTTTGTGTATGATAGAATGTTTGTATAGTGCATTGGTAGGCCTAGCATTTCTGATATCCCCCAAGTGTTCAGAAATGCAAATACGAAACTGTCTAGATGTTTGTCCAATATAGAAGGCCCTGCATGTGCATGTAGCTAAATAGATCACCCAGTCTGTACTACAATTGGCAAAATGTTGGATATCATAAATCTTGCCTGTGTTTTTGCTAGTGAATTCTTTGGTGGTGAAAACAAATTTGCAAATGGCACAGTGACCACAAGGGTGACAGCCTGTTAATTTTTCCCCCAAAATAGTGGTCTGAATCCTAGAAACTTCCTGGAAAGTAGTTTTTTTATAGTATGAAAAGTGTGATCCTAAGGTTTTACCTTTCCTATAAGAGAAGAGACATCTGTTATCTAACCATTTTTCTAGGTGTTTGTTATTAGTTAATATGTTCCAGTGATGACTGATTATGTCTTGTAATTGGTAGGTGTTTCTACCAAAGGTGGTTACTAACCTAGGTGTCTGGGCTGATGATTGAGCATTCTTAGGTTTATAACATAACAGAGAATCCCTGGACAAGTTGGCAGTAATGCCAACTGCCGAGTGAATGTCAGAAGTGTGATAACCCCGCTGTGTGAATCTGTTAGAAAGATCATCCTGGCAACATCTGAGGTCAGAGTTCAATGAACAAATTCTCTTAATCCTAATGAACTGGGATTTGGGAATATTTTTAATGATATGTTTGGGATGTAAGCTAGAGGCATGTAATAAACTGTTATATTGTGGATATTTCTTGTGTACAGTGGTGCGTAAAGTATTATCCACTTCTCGAGAGAGGTGTACATCCAAAAAATCAATTTGTTTTGTGTCATAATTGGCTGTAAATCTAACACCCTATTTGTTGCTGTTCAAATATTCAAAAAATTCTTGGAGATAGTCAATTCCTCCTTTCCAGACTAGCCAGCAATCGTCAAGATAATGTCTCCAGATATCCATATCTGGCAGGTACAGGTTGTGCGATTTGTTGTATATAATGTGGTCTTCCACAAAACCCATAAAGAGATCTGCATTTATTATATTAATATTTTTTTGTATTTTTTTTTGTGGTTATATTGTTGGTATACAGGAAGTGATGTCAGGTCACTCAGTTAGTATTTCCTATAAATATGACTTATCGTGAGTTTTCAAATAAGCCACTGAAGAAGGCTAGTTGCTGAAACCGGTTTGGTTCATAATAAAAGTTTTTTATTGCTACTCGTGCTCAAGGTGCTGGATTATTTCTCTTTTCATCACGTTTGGTTTATCCGTGCATCTACCGTACTTGCTAGCCTGCTCTTCACATATTCCTATCTCAACAAGCTTCTTAATTTAAGCATGCACACTATCAAACATACATTATTCAATCCAGGTTGAGTATAAGAATTTAACCTGAGCTGCCAAAGTAGTTCTTGTTGTTCCAGTCTTAGTGCCATAGGGCCTCTCCTCTCATTTTTTTCAACATGGTCAATTACTTTAAATAAAAAACTATGTCCTGGATAAACACACACATGCTTCTCAAGTGCATTTTCCAATTTCTGTTTCCTAATGCTATAAACATGTTCATAAAGGCATTCCTTTAACTTACAGTTAGTCTTCCCTATAGAAAAACATGAGGAAGACTGACACTTTGCAAGGTATGTTACACTTCTAGAATTACAGTTGTACCTTCCTTTATATTAATATTTTCGTCCTCTAACAATAAAGGAATTTCCTGGTTCTATATACCTACAATGGGACAATTTTTGTAAATTCTAACATATTTCTTAAATTCATTCCTCTTTTGAAAATAAATCTGGGTCTCTCTTTGGCTACACTATTAACTGTCCCATCCATAGTCATCAAACCCCTATTCTTAGTGATAATGTCCTTAATATCAAAAGGGTCTAAGCTAAATGGTGTAATAAAGGTTAGACTATAGCTGATATCATTTTTTTCTAGTTTGACCAGATCTTATTATTCCTTCAATAAATGTTTCAGTCTTGGAAAGAATAGCTTTAAAGTACCCAAACGTTCTCTTCCATTGGACTTCATTAATAAGTTCATCTGTTAAACTAGCTGGGTAGCCTATTTTTAGGAACATACTCCTCAACAATTCACATTCTATAATGAAATCAAAATCATCAGAAACCATTCTTGCTGCTCTGACTAACTGGCCCTTTATAAATGATCTTTTTTGATACATAGGATGGGCACTCTAAAAGTGCAAGAAGGAATTGGAGTAAGTTTCCTTTCTATAGATTTTAGCTTTATAGCATTTGCTCTCCCTGTCCTTACTCAGGTCTACATCTAAATAAGGGATTCGATCCTTGTTAAAGGCATGAGTAAATACTAAAAACTGGGTTGTGCTATTAGAATACTGAAGGAGTTCACCCATCCTTTCATGCCCATCTTCAAATACAATGAAGATGTCATCCAAGTATCGGGTGTAGTAACATACTAAATTAAGATATGGATTATTTTTAAAGACGAACTCCCTCTCCCAGTAAGCCATTACTAGATTGGCAAAACTTGCCCAAGAAGGGGTTCCCATGGCTAGTCCACTTTTCTGCAAATAATATTTCCCTTCAAACATAAAAAAAAATATTAGACACAATTATGTCCAATAGTTCTTGAATTAAGGATATTTTTTCACTACTCACTTCCTTTTCGTTTAATAGAAGGCTTACCCATTCAATACCAAGGTCTTGGGGGATGACCATATATCATCATTGTAGGCTAAACTGTTTATATTCACTAAAAAGGACCATGAATCTTGAAAAGTTTTGTTACTATATAAAATGAAAGTGCCAACATTATTAAGCTGGTGTTTGCTATTTCTTGCTATTGCCCTTTATTTATTTTATTTTTAGTTGCTGGCATTTCTCTAAGTTTGTTTTACATTTGAATTGGATTATGGAGAAACTCTGCTTCACAAGGATGGGGACCCTATTCCAGAGAAGGGATAGTCTCTGGAATGCATACCTGTCTCTCCAGCAGGTCCTATTTATATCATAGGTAAGACTTAAGTCTTTAAAACAGGTAATTCTGGTGCTGCTTGTTTGCAGATATGTAGCAGGTCCATCAAAGTGGGTTCTGACAATGACTTGTATGCCAGACATAGATATCCCCTGAACAGCCTGTAGGAGACATTATACAGGGCTGGGGACTTGATGTGGTCTGCATAAGACATGTTACTTACTCCCAGTATTCTTTTAGTGAGGAACCTCTGTAGGCACTCCAGTTGTTGGATATACCTAGTTGGGTACATACCAAATGGGGCATTGTAAGGATAGATCTGATGAATGCTGAGTACAATGTAACAATGACTTCTGTGGACATAGATGCATAACTCCATTTATAAGTTGCACAATACAGAATGGTTTCCTCACTACTGTAGACATGTGATGGTAAAAAATTAGATTACTGTCTGTGTGTGTGGGTCCCCAAATCCCTGACTACTGGGTCAGCTCCTAGATGTGTGTTGTCAGTATGATAGCTACCATGGGTGGATGACTTCCAGAAAGATACTATTATGCATTTCTAGACATTTAGTTTTAGTCCATGGCTTTGACACCTGTTGTTTGTCTGTGTCAGCCCTTCATGAAGAACATTTGTGTTGGTGGGGAATTTACTGACAGTTCCTAATTTGCAATCATCTGCAAATTTAGTCAGTGAGAGGCCACTGACATTGCCCTTAACTTAAGAGAAGTAAATGCCAAAAAGGACAGGACCCAGGGCTGATTCTTGAGGGGCTGCACTCATAAGTAACCTCTTTAAAGAAGTGCAATCCCCAATTCTATGTTTCTCGGTCATGTCTGTGAGCCATCTAGCTATCCACTGGATGACATAATGGTTTATACCTAACCTCTTGAGTTTTTCAACAATCCCACAGTGGAGTATTGTTTCAAATGGTTTGGCCAGGTCAAGGTAGGCAGTGTGAACCATTTTGCCCTCATCCACTGCTTTGGTGACCTTCTCATAGATGTCTACCAGGTTGAGGAGGCATGAACAGCCCTTGATGAAACCAAACTGAGTTATGTCCAGTGACTGGAGGTTTCTTATATCATTATTGATTATTTCCATGATAATTATTTCCCTGGCTTCAAATATGAGACTAGTGAGACTTATTGCTCTGTTGTTTCCAGGGCCTGCAGATAGCCCACCTTTGTAAAGAGGGATGAATGCTGGTGTTCTCCATCCATGAGGCATGAAGCTTGTTTGGATACAACAGCAATTCCAGAGGGTTTGATAAATCATATTTCGTGCTACTTACAAGGCATCCTGGGATGTTGTCTGGGTCTATTGCAGTGTTTTTGGCTTTAGAGAGAGCATTAAGGAAATGTTCCCTAGTGATAGCAACGAGGGTTATATTTAGTGGTATTTCCAGAGAGAAGGTTGAGATGGAGAAAAGGGTAAAGTTGGAGCTGAATTTGTCAGCCAGTACATTTGCTATATCTTCTGGCTCAGAATAGTTGGCTCCATTAACAATGACCTCTGCACATGATTGTGTATTTCCTTTTAGATCATGGGCATAACTAAAGATGCTTTGTGGTTGTCCTTGGACTGAGAGGCCAAATTAACCTCAAATTTGGCTTTGTTAGACCTTATTTGTCCTCGGAGTTGTTTATTTAGTTTGATGAGAATGCTTATAGTCTGCTGGGTGCTGCATCTCCTAATTTGTACAGTGATTTTCTTCCTTCTTTTGCCCAGCCTATTAATGCTGTGATTCCCAGGGTGACTTGTTGTTTGAGTTAGATCTGTACTTCTTCCCGGTGGGTACACCTACCTCTATGCAGCTATTAACATGCTTGCATAGGGTTTCTGTGAACAGTTCCCATAGGCAGAAGTGTTCTCAGGGTTTATGGGGGATTGAAATGTTGCCAGGTTATCATTTAATAGTAGAAAGTTAGCCTTAGAGTTCCTGAATACTCCAGGGTTAGCTGGAGTTCAAGGTTTTAATTTTACTTCAAAGGAGACCATTTTGTGGTCTGACCTTACCAGAGAGGACATTGCACTAAGGGTGTGCAGCAGTCTGCCATATTAGTGATGATCAGATCTAGTATGGTTGCACCCCTAGTCAGTGTATTGACAATCTGGTCAAGGGAGTTTGTTTTTACAAAATCCAGGAATCTTTGTACATTTATGTTTGGTGTCAAATATGATTTCCAATTCCCAGTACTTGCTGAAAAGAAAGAAATAATTAGCTGACAAGAAAGATTAATGGAGAGCAGTTTCCTGAATGGCTACTGCCTGGCTACTACTAGTGATAGTCTCACAACAGCTTCTCACTGCTGGGATACAATGCTCCTTGGCTTCTTTTATTGCCAGAAGCAAAACAACAGCACCATTCCCAAGATAAGACACAGGTCACAGGCTGTTTGGTGACCAACAGTCTTGTCCCAGATGATACAAGAGTCTATAGGCTTCTTGTAGCCTTTTTATGCTAGATGCATTGAATAGAAACCAGATCAATCAGGAAGGTCAAACACAGATACTCACTGTCCAACCAGAAATAGTAAGGAATCAATGCACTCTACTCCTGTTCTCAACAATAGCAAAATATAAACATAAATTCCAAGCAGGCACCTATGAAGCAGTTATTAGGCTTTCTGGTGATCAGCAGTCTCTGGGAAATGGTGTTCCCATGCTCATTCTCTCACCAGGAGCAAAACAGAAGCACTAATGCCAAGATGACTACTGAGAAGCAGAATGTGAGATCTCCAATAATTGGTGGTCTTGGAGTAGATGTTGCATGTTTCAAAGGTGAGCTGGAAAAATTCTTAATACGGTAAGAGCTGCAGTGTGCACTAAGCAGTTAGATATGAAAGATGGGGTACTTTAAGCTTTAGATATCTAAGTGGAGAGCCACTAATTTTAAAAGAGCAAGATAAATTGAAACGGGTTGGCCAATTTGTATTCTGTTTCTATGGAATACAGTGGGATGGCCAATACTTTTAAATAGTTGAAGGGAAGTGATTTCACAAAATTATTATTTTGTACTTACTCATAATATTCAATGAAAGAGGCAAGGGAATGAGATATGTGGTCAAAATAACATAAAGGGCAGGGAACTAGAAAGACAACTAAGTTTAAAAACAGAATGACACAGAGTGGGAAGGTGGGAAAATGTAATTTCTGTATGACACACAAGAGACACAGTTGTGGTCTCCAATGAAACAATACAAAATACAAGAAAGCAAAAAGAGCCTAACCTTTCCCTCACAGCAAGTTATGACAGAATCTGTGTGAGCTTTTCCAGTAAAGCCTTGAAATGTTTTATTTTACCCCTTAAACAGAAGTTTTATTTCCTAGTTCACCCTCAGTTCACAACATATTAACCTTAATTGGCCTGTTCTAATTTCTGTGTGATTCACAAGAGACACTGCTGTGGTCACTTTCCTAGCTTAAATATGCAATTAAAAGCAGAGTACACAAAACACAGTGTAAAAGAAAATAAATCATAATATACAAAACAGAATAAGGCAATGAAACAATACAAAATTCAAGAAAGCAAAAACAAACTAACCTTTTCATCACAGCAAGTTGGTGGAGTCTGAGTGAGCTTTTCCAATAAAGCCATCTTGCCAATAAAATAACTAAACTTAGAGCCCTTTTGTGTGCTTCCTATGCCAGATGGACAAAGTAAACACCTACTGCCACTACATCAATAATCACAGTCCTCCTAATATAGAAGCACAGTAAGAGAGTGTCTATAGTGAAATGCTACCACAAACAAAACAAACTTAAATTTAAGGAAAGGCAATAGATAATTCAAGATAACAGCAGTGTACTTTAAACAGCTTGCAAAAGTGTGGCTATTCAAAAAAGTACTCTGCTTTGTAGAAATAAGCCAAGAGCCACTCATCTGGTTAGAATTCGTAAAGGTACTAAAAACAAGGTAAGCTGATTAATAAGCCCTCCTGCTAATAAAACTACATGCATGAATCACTATTGTTTTTCCCCAACCTATACAGATAAGGATGCCACCCACTGCACTAGATCCTCTTGATGTAAAAAACAAAAATAAGATCTTGCTAGAATGTAAAAATACAGTCCTTTATCCAAGAGCTAGTTAGATAATGAATTGTGAGCAAGTAAATCAGCAGAAGAATCAATGAAAGGCAAAATGCACTTTTGAAAATAGGCAGAAAAAGGCAATAAATAATTCAAGATAGAAACAGCAGTTTAGAAATGAAGAGATTATAATGATCAATTTGCAGTAGGGTCTCCATCTTAAAATCACCAAATTTGAAAAGTAGATCAAGGAATGGAAGGATGGATGGGAAAAATAACCAGCAGGGAGTCACCAGTCATGCTTGTAGTCTTTGCAGGCCTTGAAACTTATCAGAAAAGACAAACACATAGACATTCTCTGTATATTTTTAAGTATCACTAAACAGACAAATTAACCAGTGGGGGAAAAACATGAAATGTGCAACCTAGGTAATGTGTCTATCTGCCACATAGAACAAAAACACCATGTCAAGCAGATTTCTTAAAACAGAAAACAAAATTCAGCAAGTAACACAGAATGCATCTCTATCAGTTTAAGAAACTCATAGACAAAATATATAGATTTACTTTCCTTACCCTTCAGGGACCCACCAACCATGCTTGCAGTTTTTGCAGGCCTTGAGTCTTGCCAAAAAAGATAAATAAATTCTTTGTGTATTTCAGTATGATTCAAGGTCTTAAAATTATTGATCACTGTATGGTTAGCTGTGCCACTCATGGCCAGTTCTTTATGACACACTGAGGAGGGTATTCTCATTAAATAATGTCAGATTGTGCATATCTTTTTCTTTGGAACATACATATTTGTGCTATTCCTACTATTCTACCAATATTCTTAATATGTATTTGTTGCACTTGAGTGGGATGTCTGTGTCTAGGTCCCGTGATTCCATATATTTTTCAGCTTTGTCCTTGATTCTTGAGTAAAGAAATGTAGGGTTTGCAGCATATAGTCACATATTCTTGATAGCATTTTATTGTGTGATTCATCCAGTGAGCATGATGAGATTCAGCTAGCAGTTGCATGCCTCAATTGTATTACTAGTTCCTTTTTCACACACTTACTGTTTTAATAAATATTCTAATTTAAAAACAGGAATGAATGCAAACTGCAGTTTAACTCCTGGCAACAGGATCAACACTGGACACCTGCAGAATATTAAAAAACAATTTATTTCATACTCAAAATAAAATGATAAGCACTTCTGTCTCTCTCTCTCTCTCTCTCTCTCTCTCTATATATATATATATATATATAGACTTCATCAAATCATGAGTTGCTTTGGTATATACACCATTCTTTTGATTCTTTTGATGTACTGGTTAATTTGATGAATGCTTGCTAATGGTTTTATAATGGTGCTTATCAGTGTAGTGCTACATCCTGATAATTTGCTTTATACAGCTCTATGCAGTATATCACTGTGGTCCTCTATTAATATACCTCCTGCTAAACCTATTTAAATCTTACATTCATCAAATTTCATACCTTCTCTTTACTCTTAGAATAGCCCACATTCTCTTGCTCTGATTCACGAAAGACCCATAGTCTCTTGCTCTGATTCAACAAAGTACATGAAAAAATAAATACATAACTGTTCAGCTTTGTGTCTTGTTGTTAATTCCTCTGTACTGGCTATAAACTGATTGCTGTCTGTTCCAGTTCTAGAAAACCCAACAGCTTACCTCAATTGATCAAGACTTTAACTAGAATTAACACGGCCATATCTAAGGAATCCATCCTAGGCTGGATTCTAACATCCACCTTAAGCAATACTGTCAAAGTGGCACACTACTCAATACCATAAGTGACTACCAATTAAACTGCAAAATAAAACACTCCCAAATAGACCCACAAGTTTCATCACTTTTAACATAGTCAGAAACCTCAGTAACTTCAATAAGAAACATTTACTTCCAGCATGTTTCCGATCAACTGGACTCCACTCAAAACACTTCCACTGGATGAAGTAGTAGACGTATGTAACACAACATTTCTAAATATACTGACAGAACAAGCCCTATTAAGAACCAAAACAGCTAAAAACAAACTAGTCCCCTTTTAAAGAATATAACCTGGAAATCATGGCTACAAACCAAGTCTCATACATCCCAGCAACAATATAGGCAGTTAAGGAGCCATAGCAAACAATGCATAATACAGAACAAAAAAAAAAAGTTTATTATAGCAACACCCAAAATTCATCATCAAACAATCCAAAAGACTTCTGGAAATTAATAAATATATAGCTCAGTCCTGGAAAATGAACCAAACCGAGCCCATCTCCAACTAATAAATCCCAAAGCATAGCGTCACAATATCACTCACATTTTATAAATATAATAACCTCTCTCCTAACAAACAAATCTATAAATCCAGCAATTCCACTCCAAGCACTGAATCTACAAAAGATGCTTCCACTCACTCCAGTGCCAATATCTACAATTATAAAATACCTAATCACCCTTAAAACAATGACTGCCCTTAACTGTTTCCATTTGAATATGTCAAACTCACTGAGATAGTCTTGCATATCCTGTCTCAATTGTAATAAACTGCTCTGTCCAAGAAAAATATGTTCCCACGTTATGAAAAATCCTAAATAATACCTCTCCATAAAGTCAGCTCATCAATCGATCTCACAAACTATAGACCGAATGCCATTCTCTCCCCATTATGCAAAATCTTAGAAAGGTATATTCTCTCTTAACTTACTACATACATTAACTCTCATAACCTCCTCTCTCCCTCTCATTATGGCTTTGGGCCCAGTCATAGTACAACTGCTGCCCTTCTGGGTTCTCAGATACAATAAACTGCAATAGAAATTCAGGCCTTCTAATCTTAGCCCTATTTCTGGATTTATCCAAGGCAGTTGACAAAGTCAATCATCAAATTCTGCTAACTAAACTCTGTTCTTATGGGCTATCACCCTCTCGCCTAACTGGTTTCTTATTTACCTTACTAACAGATCCCAAGCAGTACAATGGCAAAATAAATTCTCCTCATTCCATCCTATATCCATCCTAGAGGCACTATTGTTTATCTTATTTATCAATGATCCAAACACAGCAGCCAAAGAGGCACCATAGTAAAATATGCCAATGATTCCACTCTAATATGTGCTGCTAGGATACTACTGTTTCAAATACTTACTCAGAAATCCTTCTCCTCCATAGAAGCCTAACTTGACAACTCACAAGTCCTCCTGAATAAAAAAATAAATAAATAAAATAAACTATTACACTTCATCCCCAGTAGCCGCGGTGGTGCAGCGGTAGCGTTGCCTCACAGCAAGAGGTTCTCCCATTCGATTCTCAGCTGGAGTGCCATCTGTGTGGAGTCTACATGTCCTCCCCGTGGTCAAGTGGCGTTCAAAAGACATGCATAGGGTGTGCCTTCGTTGAAGGTTGGGCATCGAGCTGGCACCTTGGCACCGTAAAAATCTACTGCCAATTATTAGCGGACCGGAGTTCTGCTGTGGCGATCCCTAACCGAAAGAAGAAGAAGAAGAAGATTACACTTCATCCCCAACTCTCTCTCCTCCCAAAAAAACTACTTTTAATATACTGTCATCCAACAAGACCAATATAGAACTGGTATCCCTTACCGAATTACTAGATGTAATTATAGATGACCATGTGAAATCTGATCTCCGCTGTCTGTATGTTATAAGGAAGACACAGCAAAAGCTTGGCTGTCTTTACAGAGTAAAACATTACCTTACTGAATCTGCTAGACAAAATATAGCTATTTCTTTTCTACTCCACAATCTATTATATGCCTCTCTTATCCTAACCAATCTCAACTTACCTCTGTCAGCTAAACTAAAATAATTCTACAAAAAACTGGTAAAATTCAGAACCAACCAGCAATATAGTCCACATTACTGTCTCTCTCTCTCTGTCTAAAACAGTTAAACCATGTCAAACTTAATAATTCTCAGTTATACTCGCAATTAATTGCAACATTCAAACTACTGCAGAACCATGAAAAATTCCCTTCCCCCTTCATTCAACCTTATACTACTTAGGGACCTCTACACTACAGTGACAAATCATTATTTTCCACAACTTAAAGTAACAATGCAGGAAACTTCCTGTATACCCACTGCATTGCTAATAGTTGGAATACCATCCCACTCCACTTAAGAACAATCTGCCAACTGAAAGACTTTAAATGCCAACTGAAGCATCAGCTGATAGATAAATGGATCTGCACCTGCACTGCCCCTGGTTAATCCGGTACTAATATAGTTATATGAATCCCTGCCATAACTCTCTGCTGCACAAAACTTAATGCACTGTACACACAAACATGCATTCCTTTATCATCTTATATACTTTACCTTCCTTGTATCTCTTCCCCTCCTTCCTTTCTTTGGGCTACTATAATTCTCTACCTTTAAAACATTTACTCACATACAACCCATGTAACTGTTATTTTTAATCAAAACTGTTTGTAAATGATGTAACTGATGTCATGGATGTCTGAAAAATGGAACTGTTGCTTGTGAACAAAACTCACTATAACTCCAGCTCTATTCAGTCGCATACCGTCTGCTCAGAGGTGACCTGTGCCTGACATACAAGGCCATGTCCAACCCGGAATTAATGGACATGCTCCACCTCAAAAAATCCAAATCCACCAGAGCCACAAGAGCAAGAGACTTAAACCTCAACACGGATATAAATAGGATGTGCTGGAGGGACAGATTCATCACCCAGAGACTCCCTATGCTGTGGAACAGAATCCCGGTCCATGTGAGACAGAGCACCTCGCTGGCTCTGTTCAAGAGGAATCTTGACCAGTGGATGGGAGATCGTAGGTTTACCCCGGGGATCATCTCTGTATCACTGCTGGACAGAGGCACGGCAAACTAATGGGTATAGTATTCTTCAACCTAAGGGGTGGTGAAAGCCACACAACTCTGGCTAGGCTTATAAATGCCCTAGGGCAGATAGCCTAGTATGAACCTATGAACCTATGAACCTATAAATGAGGAAACAATGCAAATAACATCTATAATGTCAATATAACAGATATTTTCTCCCTGGGTCTCAGCTGTAAAAGGGCACTGCTTAGTTGGGCTTTCCCAATAAAGAAATGCAAGTAAAATAAATAATTTGTTGAAGGATTTAAGATCTCTAATTTTCTTGGATAGAAATCTTTGTACATACCAAAGGGGCGACTGTATTTGATGGGTCAAATAAAGGAAGACAATGGGAAGTAGGATGTCTTTTTCATTTTTGAAGATATTCCCTTTGTGATTAAGTGGAACAGATAGAATGATTTTCCAAGTATAGTGAAAATATGATGACCAAATTTGAGAAAGTTGTCCACATAGGTACCCAGTTATCTTAAGACCATCTCTGTCTGAAAAGGAGTACCACTTATAACATATGAGGTGGGAGTAGCTCTTTTGCTGAGCACTACTTGGTTGCATTTTGTATTTAACTTTATAGCATTTTCAGTACACAAGGTATTTACATATTCCAAACCTTGCTGGAACTGCTTATTATCAGTGGATGAGAAGATAACATTACACAGCTTGCAGTCAACAAACTTGGTTAACACCACTTCTGAAATATTAGCTTGGATGTCTGCAAAATAAATTCAAAACAAGTAGGATCTGACACAGATGCCCATGAGAATCCAATCTTTACAGTTTTACATTCAGGTCATGTACGAGCAACGTCCACAACACAGAATTTGATGGATAGCCAGTTTTCAATACAGAAGACAATGGGTGTGTGAGTTTGTGTGTGTGTGTGTGTGTGTGTGTGTGTGTGTGTGTGTGTGTGTGTGTGTGTGTGTGTGTGTGCCTTTCTTATTCCAATTGTGTTGAAATGGGGCATACAACCAGCTCATGTACCTCATTATCAGACAAATAAGTTAGACAAAAATTTGTGTTTGTGTGTGTGTGTGTGTGTGTGTGTGTGTGTGTGTTTGTGTACACATGTGTGTGTACCTTTTTTATTCCAATTGTGTTGAAATGGGTCATACAACCAGCTCATGTACCTCATTAACAGACAAGTTAGACAAAAATTTTATTTGCAATGCTAGAAGTAATGTTTAGACCATCAAATAGAGGTTGCTAAATAATATTCCATAACTCTATAAAGAGTATGAAATGTGAATTACTGTAGGACTGTGCCTTGTTCAAGTGTTACATGGCACATTTGTGAGTAACACAGAGAACTGAGATCTTCTGAAAAGCATTCAAAATTCTGATTATTGTAACAGTAACTTAAGACCAATGACAGATTTTGTTGGGGCAGATGAACAGACTGGTAGGATGATGAAGACTCAATTTATGTCTCTCTTTGAGTCTAATACCTGGGGTCTATACCAGTTCGTCAAAGTCTAATTACAGTGAAAAGCTGTTCATCGAACCAAAAATCATCGAATGGCCATTTTGCAAAATTCACATCAGCAAACATTTTACCCAGGAAAGAAATTACTTGGTCAACAGACCAACTGGCACACACATCACAGTACATCAAACCCAACCCTCTTCCCTCAGCTTATTTATACCAACTCTAAGATCGTACTACAGTGGGGCAAAGAGCAAATTTCCATATGTTGGCCAAGTGATTTCCTTCCCTGGGAAAACCTTTTGCTGATGTGAAGCTTTGATGATTTTAGTTCGATGAATAGCTCTTTGCTATAATTAAACTTTCATGAAATAATATAGACCTAGTGCTTGACTAATTACAGATAGCAAGGGAGTTTTGAATATTTAAGTGAGGCTTAGTCTATATGTTTGGTAACTGATAAATTTCAGTTCAAAGAAAAACATTGTTTTGAATGCAATTGTTTTCTTAAAAGGCTAAAAAGCACTCAGTCAAAAAGTTTATTATTATACTAAAATCTCCACAAACCAAGACAAAAAATCACGAAAGCGGGGACGAAAGCAGGCTGAGAAAATACTCCAAATTTATTAACACACAAAGCTACGAGTATGTAAAACACAGAATGAACGCCTTCACAGTTACAGCGTTTTCGTCCAGATGGACTTCATCAGATAAAATGCCTTAATGCTTTAAGGTGTTTTATATATAAGAACAATTTCCACAAGCACCAATCATCTTTCTTTCCATTTTAAACCTACAAATCAACCTACAAGCTACTAAATAAATTATTATTTGGACGAAAACGCTGTAACTGTGAAGGCGTTCATTCTGTGTTTTACATACTCGTAGCTTTGTGTGTTAATAAATTTGGAGTATTTTCTCAGCCTGCTTTCGTCCCTGCTTTCGTGATTTTTTGTCTTATTATACTAAAGCTGAAGTGGAAGTAATTGTGTTTTCCACTGCAGTTCAAGTTTTATCGCAATTATATTTATGGAAAGATAGAGGGCAGACAGGAATATTACAATGAATATGACATTATACATCTTAGAACTATACTAACAAAATTATAAATATTTACAAACATTGCTGTATAGTCATAACTGCATAAGAAAGTCAAACGTCCATGCTATGGGCTGCTGCACTAGCGCAAAGATACAGTTGCAATCTACAATATTAACACTCACAGCCCAACTAGCGGGGTATGTTTCAAGATGCTTGTAATAAACTATAATTTCTCTAAACTAAAGCTGCAGTTTCTAGAATGTCTGTCAAACCTTACTAATGAAGAGCTTGGGAGGAGGCATTACCTTTGTCAACAGTGCATTTGAGTGTATTTTGGCATGCATGAAGGAATCATGATGCTATCATGTCTGAAAATACATTTGTGAGTGAAGGGGGATATATACTAAGTCAGACTGCTATACTGTAATGTATTTCCCTTACTCAGAGATACAGCAATCTTTGATTTATATATATATATATATATATATATATATATATATGTATGTATATATATATATATATATATATATATATATATATATAATATATATCTATATATATATATGCATATATATATATATATATATATATATATATATATATATATATATATATATATATACATATATAGTCAATATTTAAAGAGTACCAGGAAACTCAAAGATAATTTCAATTAAAATCACCAGGAAAAGCTCAAGTGTAAAAGTAAGAAAGAAAACAAACCAGCTACTGAGTGTTTTTTTCAGTAACTACTTAGAGGCCATTGTGTTGTCAGTTGTTGAATTGTTTTGAGTGAATGCTGCATAGAAGGTTGTTTACATGTTTTTACATCTATCTGCAGATACTTCATGTTTGTGCTGCTGACTGTTTCTTACTTCCTCTTTACAACAGTGAGATTATTTTTCTACAAGTAACAGTTACTGTTTTATTTTTAGCTTTGCTAATTAAAACAGGTGCAGTGTAAGCCCATGGAAAGTTAGCCATGGAAGTCATGAAACAATAAATAAAATTAGTCATATAAAAGCACGCTTATGCAGAATCAAGTGTAACAGGTGTAGCAGAAATACTTTTATGAAAGCAGTGTATCTTTAATCCAGTACATATTTTTATGAGCGAATAAGATAAAGGAGGATATCAAAGGAACTGCAGTTTAATGAAAATGCATCCAAGTCTGAATAGAGTCACTTACAATTTGATTTGCCTACCTACTTTTATTAATAGTATAGTAAGGACTGTAATCCATATATCAAAAGAGTCCCTAAAGACATAATAAGAATTCTAAAATGATGTCCAGAGATTTTACAACACACATGATTAATGTCTTCATCTCTGGAAAAAAATGTTGCATTTGTCTAGATTTATAACAAAGGGAATGATATCTCAAAGTCATTCTGACATTGCTACTGTTCTAAACCAACGAAGAAAACAGAGAAGTGATAACTAACTGGTAGAAATTTACAGCATCAAGAAAGCTCATGGATATTCTCACATATTTCTTAGTTGAATAAATGTAAAGCTATACATTCCAGAGAATGATAATGTACATTTTAAAGGCATACATAAAATATAGAGATACAAAGGAGCAGATTGACTTCATAAAGATTCCAGTTACAAAAGTTCAAAATCAGGAAGAGGCTCCTCTTTGTACACTGTTGAAAAATGGCTATGCACTATCATATAGCTGTAATTAATTTTTTGCAATCTATATTCGTTTTGCATGCACTTCAGCAACCTGATATTTAAGAACGAGAGCATAATGTTCAAATAGAATGGCAAAATGAATCCACTAGAGCAGGTAAACGCTCAGATTCACAGTAAAAAAGTTTTAAATCAATAAATAATGCCAGGAACTGAGCGACAATGAGAAAATCAGAACGATACAGAAATAAAATCTCCACCTTTAATGTAAAATAACAGGATAAGCGCTTTCGCAAGTAGCTTCATCAGATCCATACAAAACCAAGTACTAAATACATATATATATATATATATATATATATATATATATATATATATATATATATATATATGTATATACATATTCATATATATATATATATATACAATTAGCATGCAAGCTGCTGCCCATCATATTATGCTAATTAGAGCATGAGTCATTATATATATATATATATATATATATATCTATATATATATATATATATATATATATATATATATATATATATATATGTATTTAGTACTTGGTTTTGTATGGATCTGATGAAGCTACTTGCGAAAGCACTTATCCTGTTATTTTACATTAAAGGTGGAGATTTTATTTCTGTATCGTTCTGATTTTCTCACTGTCGCTCAGTTCCTGGCATTATTTATTAATAATGCTCAAATAAATGAAAACTACAAAATGAATATGCTGGAAATCAATTAATTGATCAATCAGTCAATCAATCTACTAAGTAAGTTAGTGATGATTTCAGTATGCCTGTATGAAATCTGCAGTATTATCTCTGGTTAAAACAAAATAATAATTTGTTGTAATTTGCAGCATGCTATGGAAAGATCCACTGAGGGAGGTATGTATGTGAGCTAAGGAACACAGCATATACAGAATACTGTTGAAAACCAATCATTCCAGTGTTGTAGTTGTAGTAAGGAGTGAAATCAACTGATGTCTCATTTAACCAAATGTATTATATATGCACCAGTAAAACAAGGCAAAAAGCATGGGAGCTGTAAACAGCTTTTACCAAATAAAACTAAATAAATAAATAAATACATACATACATACATACATACATATATCTGGTGCAGATAACTACATGGCTATTTGTAGATTGCAAACCTCTTGAATTTGTCTGGCTCAGCACATTATTTCATTTGAACTCAAGTCCTCTCTTTTGGAGCTGCATAACATGGTGGTTAGTTGTATGCAAGCATAGTGTGCCCTGTGCTGGAATCAGTCCTGAAGTGATCCATAAATGAAATGTAAGCAATGCACAGGGTGTATGGATTAATCACATAATGAAAATGTGCAGCAGTATTAGGGAAGCATGCAGCATACCTCCTAAGCTGACATAGAGATGGGAAGGGGGTGCAATCCTCTCTGCAGGAACTGCAAGTCTTTGTTATCTGGAAGGAATAGCTGTGGTCCCCTCAGCTTGTTTGAAATGCTATGCAAAACCCATTCCTGGATTTCAGATATGCATGCAGTATATATACAGCACGTGCTTCTACATGGCCTCAGCTACATGCATCTGAGGTTGGTTTATCTACGTGAATCCAAAGCACTGCCATTCAGCTCACTGTTAATTACAAATTATATACTGAAAAACAGTGAGCTGAAAAAACATTAAAAACACAAATGTTCTTTTTTTGCAGGGAGTAAGCCTGCCCCCCCCAATTATATATATCAATTCCACAGTTGCACAGCAGTGAAGAAAAGGGGAGAAAACAACAAAAAGGGTAACGCTGGCTTGAACAATAAATTACACTGGGAACACCATTGCACTAAATGCACTCAATTGCAGAGTCAGCAATAACTCATAGGTATGCCTCTGAGCTGCACATGCATCTTTCTTTATGTCAGATTTTGTGAGGTAAGACACAGGTAGATAATGCAGCCCACTGTCATGGTCATGCATTGCTATTTTTATTTGATTAAAATAAATACTCTGCATCCTTCACTGCCCACAATATTAAATTACAGATCTGTACTGGGTATTGAAGATATATGTAGTACACAGTGGAAAGCATCATCACTCCTTTTCCCTACACAATACAGTGGTAGTTTTTTGTTATTAATGTGTTCTTTTGTCAGCTAGAAATGCCCACTATGCAACACTTTTTCTTGTTAGGCTTAACCTGGGATCATAGTTTGCTTAAGAGACTTACTTAGAGTTGCATAGCTTAGAAGTGCACACAAATGTCACTGGAACACAGACCTGAAATAATACCTTCTGTTGGACCAACATAGGTTTCCAATTATTTGAGCTTTTGAGCTGGGAGGAGATCTTCATCAGGAGTTATTAAGTTAAGGATGTTAGATATCGTGCTTAAATATCCACTTGTACCTAGAAAGGAAATTAATGGAATTAATTACAAGATTAAAGGAAAAAAATAGAAACTTAGATGCTTAAAAGACATCTCTAGGCAAAAGTATATATTTTCATGACATAGTGCTTTTCATTCCCTTTAACCCCACCCCAAGAGTGCTACATACAAATAAAGCAATTTGAGTAGCACTTTAACCAATTTTTGACTTGAAGTCACTTCTTGAATTTTTCTGTATACCACTTAGGCTTTTTGGATCTTTGGAAGATCTTGTATTGTTTCTGCCTAGTATGTTCCCATAGTATCTGTGATATCAAACAAGAAGGCAGGGTAGTTACATCTAAGCCTTTCATAGCTTTACAAAATAGACCAATTAGATGAGTCACTGAATGTAGGTTCAGGGTCAATAATAATTTTTTAAACATAGTTAATGTTTAAGTCAGTCTTTTTTGTTATTATTATTATAAACACTCAAACGTGGGAGGATGGGGCCATTCCATTGATGAAACAAACTAATATACTATTAGGGATGAGCCTATGGGAAACTAGGTTTTGCCCCCATGGAATCCTCATCAAGCAGAATTACATTCTGTAGCAAATACATGCACACAGGCAAGAGTAATATTAAAATCCTCTATTATAGCTTGCATTTCAGAAGGAAATTTAAATGGTAGGACTGCTCGAAATGGTTATTCAGCACTGTGCATTTAAATTAGCTATTTCCTTAATTAAGCCTAGGAAGACATTTGGCATATTGTGGACAAATAGTTTAATCACTAATTATGACAGTGATCTTACATTATTCCACATTTTCCTGAGTACCCTGCATTCAATTTCTAACCACTGTGAGCCTTGACTTAAAAATAACAATATGGTATAGAGCATACATACTAATTAGTTAATATGTTAGGTGAAAAGGTGGAATCTTTAGTTAAACAGTTTAATAATGGCTTGCTAATGAAAGTAAAGGGAGCCCTAGTATATATGAGGTAGAAGTCAGCTATTTAAATACTACCAGTAAGTTAATAATTTAATTGTTTGTGGGGGAGGGTAATGAATCACTTTGCTGAAGAGAAATAATTTAGAATGTAGATAATACCTGCTGAGTTTGTATAACAGAATGAAAGTGAAAAATGGATAACAGAAACCATTAGGTGTGATTCAGAAGAGGCACCTAAGATGACGAATGGTGAAAGAAGGAAATATTAAGGCTAGCATGACCAGATGGAGGTTAATTTACCTATAGGAACTGTAGTGTCCTAGAGTTGTTTCAGCCTTCGGGTAACATGATATTATCTGGACAAGAAGGGTGGATCTTTTTCTTTATGCCTTTGTGAAAGATAAAAAATATGATGGATTTTTAATGCTGATTACTGTAGATTACTGAATGGCAGATGGTGCCAAGTATGTTTATAATAAATCTACCATATAGATTCCAATTATCTTTTGTTGGGATGCTGAAGGATGAAGAATGGAATGGATACAGTCAAGCAGGGACACAGAACATTAAGGAAGAAAAATATGAGGCACAATGTGCAAGACTGAGCAAACCTGAAAATAATTAATCAAATTTACCTCAGTGGGAAGAGCTGAGAATGTGAATAATGATATATGTATAGGTGAATCTAAGAGTGAATACATTTAAAAGTAGAATAAAAAATATATCAGTATTTTTGGTTAAATAACATTTGAATTGCTGGAAGAGTGCTTATAATAAAGATATATTCTGGTAGGATATTGGAGGTGAGTACATCACACCACCTATTTTTTACAGTCCAAACCAAATGGTAAAAAACAGCACACAGATAAACAACTCATAAAAACTGTAAGAATGACCCACCCAAGCCAGACACTTCACTATGTAATATTGTAAACCTCCTGTAGTGGATGCCCATGGGATATATGCAAATGACCCCCTTAAGGACATGCCAGTGTTTCAGCTACATGGCTTCTGAATGCCAATGACCTTTTTAAGTCTTTATGGCTGCCTTCGGGCTAATAAAGCCAAACTCTATATTTTATCATATAACAGCAGCAAAAGTTATCTGATATTAAAAGTATGTAGTGGTATACTTCAAGCAATAAGCATCGGTGTCAGGAAGTCTGATATAATCTTGCTATTTTTGAACAGTCCAGATCTGTAAATGATAAGTGAGGATTGGCATCTTGCCATATAAATTTACTGAATTCAGAGATTATAGCCATAAGCCAAGCCATGCTTAATTCCAATGTTGACATGTAGGGTTGGCAAGCTATGGAATCATTATGGTTATTTTAATTACATTATTTCTTGCATTGACCATAAGAAATAAGTTTTTCAAGTGAATGAAATCCCAAAAGTCCTTGCTCCTGGCAAGTTCCTGTGTCAAATATTACTTCTAGGCTTATTCTTTGTGTAATCCAAAAAAAAAAAGAAAAGAAAGAAAACAAAGACCACTCAGTGGGGTAAACCATCCTTAAACCCAAAACATGTAATATCAACAAGCAACTGAATAAGGAACGCATGCACAGCTTAAAAAACACACTTTAATGAAATAAAAAAGTAATAAAAAGTAACACAGAACAGATGAGTGCCTTCACACCATGAACAGCACTTCTTCAGATCTTAAAATAATCATTATCATGGTCACATGAATACAAAGAGACAGCCAATAACCAATCAAATGCAAATCATAGACAGAGATGTTAAACAAATAATGTTGTTGTTGTTGTGTCTTTCGGCTTATCCTGGTTAGAGGTCACCACAGCGGAACTCCGGTCCGCTAATGTTTGGTAGTGGATTTTTATGTGCCGAGTTACCAGCCCTGACGCACAACCTTCAATGAAGGCACACCCATTCACGCATGCCTCCACACAGAAGGCGCTCTAGCTGAGAATCGAATGCAACAACGTCTTGCTGTGAAGCGACAACGCTACCGCAGCACAATAACGCAGTAAAATGCAACCTATCACAAATAAACAGAATGGAACAAAGATCCAATCACTGAGAAATAAAAACAATCCAATCATAATATCCCAAAGTGGAGCCAATATAGAAACATTCAATAGAATTGACAAGGTGCTACTCAGATAGTCAGTATCCTAATTGCCAATCTCTATGATTAAAAAAGGAGGATGTGACCCAATAGTGTGGCCTAATAGGTTCATAATAAAGAAACACTATTGGCACAACCAACCAAGGTGCTGAATATAGGTTCATAGGTTGGTACTAGGCCATCAGCCCTAGGGCCTATACAAGCTTAGCCATAACAATTCCTGGCTATTTCTTCCCACAATATTTACTTCCCTGGACCCCTGTCTAGCAGGGTGACTGATGTGATCCCTGGGGTGAATTTCCTATCTCCCATCCAATTGTCAAGGTTCCTTCTGAAGAGGGCCAAAGAGGCACTCTGCCTGACATGGATGGGCAGGCTATTCCAGAATCTGGGGAGTCTCTGGGTCTGGAATCTATCCCTCCAGCATGTTTTGTTCATTGTGAAGACAAGGTTTAGATCCCTGGAGTGTATGGCTCTGAGGGATTGGGATTTCTTTAAGAGTAGCATGTCCAACAGCTCTGTTTGACATGGCCTTGTATGTTAAGCAGAGATCACCTGTGAGTAAATGATATGTGACAGAGTATAGCTGGAGTTTTTTTAGATGGTCAGCATAGGGCATGTGCTTTAGGCCTGTGATTCTTCTAGTGAGGTATTTCTGCGGCATTTCCAGTTGTTGCAGATGTATTGAGAGGTACATACCAAATGGGGCATTGTATTCTATAATGGGTCTAATGAGGGATGAGTACAGTGGGACAATGACCTCCTTTTTTGTGGATTAAAAACCATTAGTGATGAGGTGTGCCACATAGAAGGATTTCCTGACTGTTGTGGCAATGTGGTTATCGAAGGTGAAACCATTGTCCACCTGTGTCCCCAGATCTCTTATCACACTTTTGGTGTTTAGTGTACTGCCACCTATGTGGTAATTCATGGGTACATGTTTTTTCCCAACAGGGATAACTATACATTTCTTGGCATTGAGCTTGAGCCCATGGCTCTGGCACCAAGCATCTGTTTCTGTAAGGCCATTCTGTAGACTATCCACATCATTTGGAGATTAAATAATGGCTCCCAGTTTGAAGTCATCTGTGAACTTTGTTAGCCAGAGTCCCTTAGTGTTGGCCTGTACATCAGAGAAGTAGATGCCAAACATGAGTAGTCCAAAGAGTGAACCCTGAGGTACTCCACTTGTCACTTGTCTGGAGCTGGATTTGGAGATGGCTACTTTTACAGTGTGGGTTCTGTCAGTAAGCCAGTTGGCAACCCATCAAGTGACATAGGGATTAATGCCCAGCTTAGTAATCATAGATATATCATAGTATATCATAGATTAATGCACGTCTTATCATCCAATAAAATGAAAGGGCATAACTAAATGGCAAAATTAAGTAACCAATCATCTCATCTAAACAGGGGGTGTGATTTCAAATATGGTTTCATAGGTACGTGATTGTTCAAGCCCCAACCCTTATCATCCCTTAAGAAAATTATCAGTTTAAGCTCATTTCACTCTGTAATATACCTAATATCACCTATCCTAAGTGTAATCAACATTATATCATACAATTATTCAAGAATCCATTTCGTTAAGGACAGAGTATCACCCAAACAGACCTAGAACAGTCAATATACTAATTATCTATCTGTATGCTGAAAAAAGGGGTGGTGACCCAATAATGTGGTGTAATAGGTTCATAATAAAGAAAAATTATTGGTGCAACCAACCAAAGTGCTGAATCTCATAGGTTAATACACCTCTTATCATCCAATAAAACAAAAGGGCGTAACTAAATACAAATGGTAAAACACACTAACCAAGCCAATCATCTCATCTAAATAGGGGTGTGATTTCAAATTCAGCTTCATAGGTACACAATCATTCAAGCCCCAACCCTTATCAGTCCTCAAAAGGATGATCCATTTAAGCTAATTTTGCTCTGTAGTATTCCTAATATCAACTGTTCTAAGTGTAATCAACATTAAATGTAATACTAAAAACACAGAAGAGTTTAAACTACCATATTGAAGCACGTCTAGATAGTGCATTAAGATCATCAAAGACCCTTATATCATATAAATGTTCATGGACCCTTTCCTTTAATGTTCAGTCTGTTTTCCCAATATAAAAAGATGAGCAACAAACACCTCTAGCCAAATACACTAGATGTTTGGAATTGAAATCGGCAGACAAAGAAAAACCAAAAATGTTCCCTGTGGTGTTATGAACAAAAAAGTCCACATTCGTATCAATGTATTTATACCAATTGCAATTCCTGCACATGAAAATTCCTTGACGACATAAAACTAACCCTTCCTTGCCACATTAGTTCTGGTTATAACATAACTGACATTTGAGAGACTTCTTATTCTTAAAAATAAATTTAGGTCTCAAACCAACCAACTCCTTAATCTTTGCATCAGCCAGCAAAATATTTCAGTTATTCTTAAAAACCTCACAAACCTCATTAATAATGGATGAATAAAAAAGAGGAAACCCAACACTACATAAGTAAAAATTATTATAACTCATTGTCATCTAACTAGACATTTCAGAAAAATATGGTCTATCTCATCCTTCTTTTTATAAACTCACAGCAGCCAAACACTCGTTCATCTCAGAGGAAGAATATCCTCTATCCTTCAACTCATTCCTGAACCTAGATAGATGCTGCTCAAACTGAGTGTCAGCTACCATAAAACAGGACATCCACATTCCTTGGCCTTTTATAATATTCCTATAGACAAAGTTAGGATGCATACTCCTCTAATGCAAAATTTGTTTTTTCCTACAAGATTTCCTATGTAAATTGGAAGTAAGATGCCCATCCAAGGTTTTAATAACCTGAACATCTAAGAACAATATCCTAGAATGAAACATATTAAGTTGTTCTTCTTTCAGCTTTTCCCAGTTAGGGGTAGCCACAGTGGAACTCTGGTCCGCTAATGATTGGCAGTAGATTTTTATCGTGCTGAGGTGCCAGCTCGATGCCCAACCTTCAACGAAGGCACGCCCATTCATGCATGTCTTTCGAATGCCACTCAACCACGGGGAGGACATGCAGACTGGACACAGAAGGTGTTCCAGCCAAGAATCGAATGGGAGAACCTCTTGCTGTGAGGTGACAATGCTACCGCTGCACCACTGCAGCTCCTATAAGACATATTAAGTCTAAAATGATAAAATCGAGGTACTACAAATCAAATATTCCACAAACGTCAACAATTCAGATCCTGTATCATCCCATACTAAAAATATATCATCCACAAAATGAGAATAATACTTAATGTGACCACAGAATGATGTACCTGAGAGTAACCGAGTGTTCTCTTATTGTGCCAAAACTACATTAGCGTAGCTATTGGCACAGGAGGTCCCTATAGCAACCTCCAACAAACAAAAAAAATTGTTCTCCAAAATCAATTCAATAAAAACACAGATAAGATTAATCTTGGTAGTAGAATAATTAGAATGCAGAAACAAAAACTCTTTAATTGAAGATACAACTACATCATTGGGAATTACAGTAAATAGAAATGTAATATCTAATGTAACCAAAATCATACCTGAAACATCTGATAAACCTTTAGAAAAGTTATAAAGTGACTGCAGAAATTGTCTGGTGTCCACTAATGCAGTAGATATTTTGTTCAAAGTAGGACTTAACATGTGTTCTACATAAATAGAAAGGATTTCAGTAATCCACCCCTCCAAGACACTACAAGTCTCACTGGAAGGATGGTGGCATGCTTATGCACTTTAGGGAGACCATTCAAAATAGGTATAAGGGGACATTAAACACAAATAATCATAAAGATCCTTATTTATGTAACCACTCAACAATCATATAGCTCATCATGTAAATTATGTATTAACACATCAACATCATTTTTACTGACAATTAAATACACCATAGTATCCATTAGCAAATGTAGCATAGAAGTATAATAGAAATCATTATCCATCAAGGCAATGGCTCCACCTTTATCTGCAGGTTGGATCACCAAATTGTCCATCTATTTCAATTCTTTAAGGACCTTATGTTCATCATAACTCAAATTAAAACATCTGGCTCTGAATCTAGAGTGGTTATTAAAGAAATTATCTAGATCTGACTCACAAACCTTCATAAAAATCTCCAACGTGGGATGTAGCATAGGAATAAATAGATTGGGCTTCTTAAAAATATCTGATAATTGTTTCTCATGAAACAATAAACAAACAACATTTCTAGTAAATATTCTCAAATTCAAAACAGTATGCACAAAATCAGAAGTCATGGAAGGAATAAAAGATAACCCTTTCTCAAGAAGAGAAAGTTTTTCCGAAGTCAGCAATACCAATGAAATATTCCATACTAGGGATCTTTGGGAAGACCCCACATTCTATTGATCATCTAATGCACTGGAGCATCTTGGCTGGACTTCCCCCACTTCTTCACTATGCTGCAAGACCTCCTGTGGTCGAAGGCTCCCCTCCCAAAGATAACTGATCTGCCAGGTGAGAGGAATTCAACTTTGGCACCATTGCACTGATAGATGCTAACGTTGAAGAAGCACCAGCAGCAGCCATGTCAGAGGTACACAATCAGGAGGAATAATCTCAGTGGGGACAGAAGCAGTAGTGTCATCAAAATTAGCACTGCCCCTTACTCTATCGTTATTCATTCTGCACCACATAAGCACATTGCTAGTATGAAAATCAATAAGATCTCTATTGAGCTTCTTCTTCTTCTTCTTCTGCAATACAGGTTCATTCTCAAACAAAGACAAACTGCTGGTCAAGTAAATCATCCATAGCCTCATGAAAAACCTCAAATGGAAATTCATCCTGCAGACGTTGAAAAAGAGCACTAACTTCCTTCATAAGAGCATCTTCAACAGGTGTAAAATTATCTATCAATAACTTCATATCAGACCTCCCAACCATTCCAAATTCCTCTGTATTTACCGGTTTTGAGGGCAAAATATTGGGGTGCTACGAATTCCTGAGTGGCCCCCTTAATTTCCAAATTTCACTGTCTTTTTTTTTTTTTGCATTAGTTACCACTTTAAATTTTTGTTTGATATCACCACACATCACCAGCGTAACTGGGCGTGCGTGATAACATCAGCTACTGCCTGCTGGACTCGGAGGGAATAGGGAATATAACAGCAATGGTGGGTGGATTTAAATTCAAGGTAAGAACAACTATTATTACATTATTTTATTTAACACCTGGCCAGACAAGATACTGTGTGCAAGTTCGTTGTTTGCATTTCCAGCCAGCCACTCAAGATACTGTCTATGTGCAAGTTCGTTGTTTGCATTTCCAGCCAGCCGCTCTAATTCATCTGTTGCTGCAAGTCACTATAATTCAGTTTATCTAGGCTCTAATTCAATTGTTGTTGCAAATTAGATCTGGATCTACATTTAGTGCATTTAGAATTTGTTTTCCAGCTAACTGCTATAATTCAGTTTAACTAATGTGTATTTATGTCCAGTCGCTCAAATTCAGCGTTGCTGCACAAATACATTTAGTGCTCATTCTTTCAGGCCAGCCATTCTAATTCAATTGCTGCTGCAAGTTTGATCTGCATTTAGAGTTCATTTTCCAGCCAGCCACTCTAATTCAGTTTATCTAGGCTCTAATTCAACGGTTGCTGCAAGTTAGATCTGCATTTATATTTAGTGCATTTAGAGTTTGTTTTCCAGCCAGCCACTCTAATTCAGTTTATCTAGTGTGTATTTATGGCCAGCTGTCTAATTCTACTGTTGCTGCAACAATACATTTTGTGCTTTTTCTTTCAGTCCAGCTGTTCTAATTCAACCGTTACTGCAAGCAGTCATGGTGTGCATGGTCCGTATCTCAGCATTTACTTAGTGCGAGTGAGTCTAGTGTATTCAGCCATGGTCCATTGCTTAGAGTGAGATCTCTGTATTTACTTAGTGTGTGTCTAGTGTATTCAACTGTGGTCCAGATCTCTCTGCCTGCATTTACTTAGATGTAGTACGAGATATACAGGTGTGTGTGTGTGTGTGTGTGTGTGTGTGTGTGTGTGTGTGTGTGTGTGTGTGTGTGTGTGTGTGCGCGTGTGTGTGTGCGCTGGTATACCTGGCAGCTAGAGTTACCCAGGCTCAAACCCCATACCTCAGGTACAAGAAGCAAGCACCTGAGTTCTCTACCCATACCACCACTTCTGACTGAAGGAGTTATATCTTTCAATAGTACAAATTTTCAGAGAATGTCTGGTATGTGTTTGGGTCATACTTTTTGGTCTATTCGTCTTAAAATTTGGATGGTGCAGTGGTAGTGTTGTTGCCTCACAGTAAGACATTCTCTGGTTTGATTCTGGGCTGAAGTGCCTTTTGTGCAGAGTCTGCATGTCCTCCTTGTGTTTGTGAGTGTTTCATCTGGGTGCTCCAGTTTCCTCCCATGATACAAAGACATGCGCCTAGAGCATTTCTCCCCAGGCATCTGCTGAAATTAGCTTTGTTCCAAGTCAGACTTTCTCAGTAAACAAATGTTAAATAAAATAAAATTTATGGTTTTCTGGCAAATCAGTGAGAACTGTGTTCACTAAAAAATGATAGCCATTTAAGTTTGTCTTCCTATCTTTTAGGAAACACACGGTAACACAACGGTTTACCTTCATATGTGCATGATGCACATGGACAATTACAAGAAGGTTGAAAGGAGGTTCCCAAATATCCACAAAATTGAAAAAATAATTGTCCGACTGTGCAATGAGTGAATGCACATTGGCATTTGCTCATTGCAGATTCTGCATTTTGGGTGCAGATTGCACTATAGCAGGGATCAGGAAATGGTCCCTTTTCCCACTGTAGTGCGATCTTGGAGTTATTATATTAAAGTAGGGGGGTAGGGGGTGGAGGGGGGCAAGGGGTGTATTTGCAATTTTTTGTTCAAAAATCATTGAATCTGGTTTTCCAGATTTTGATTTTCGAACTTTGGTGATGTTCGACATTACGTTTTTCGCAGTTTTGAATCACGCAATAGTGCATTCACATATGTAATTTACGGACACATGAAGGTAAACATAACACAACAGTTTATTCTAGCAACTTTTTAAGATTATACAAGCAATGTTCAAAACATGTCCCTGGTTTTGGGCCTTTGCCCCCATCCTAATAAATTTTGGCTTTTTCCTGATTTCTTGTGCTGCACAGTTCTTCATAAAAAGATAAGTTTAGTGCAGCTTATGCAAAGTCTACTTGCATTGTTAGTAGGATAACAGGTAGTATACTTGCTTTTGCTGAAGAAGGCTGTGGGTTCTACTACCACAGTATGTAGATGGATTACTGATACTGTACTGTGTTATACTTTTAAAGGGGGTGGATGCTGCAGTCCTGAGAATGTCCTCATTTGGCAGCTATACCTATTAACGATGAACCTGTTATCAGTTTGCCATCCATTCCCTATTGAAATATTAATAGCTTATCTTTTATTTAATATAACATAGGCAATTTATTCTTCAAGGGCAACAGGCACTTTACTTGTAGATGAAACAATGAAATATAAAGTTGTTTGCTAGCAGCAACCTCTTCATTAGTTACATATCTCTTTAACGTGGAATTTAGATGACTTTTACTCCTGCGGAGATTGTGCATATTTACTGATAGTGTTGGATTGTAGAAGTTTGAGTAGATTTTTATGAGGGAAATGATTTGAATTGAGCTGTTTTGTCATTATTGGTTCATGCATTTTGTTTGTTGCTTTATTGCCACAGCTGGATGTGGCAGAGTTAAAGATGTTAAGATTTGCACTGTGTGTGACGAGGGTGGACAGGATTAGGAATAAGTATATTAGAGGGTCCAAGTTGGAAGGTTTGGAGACAAAGCCAGAGAGGCAGGATTACATTGGTTTGGACATGTGCTGAGGAGGAATGCTGAGTATATTGGGAAAAATATGCTAAGGATGAAGCTACCATATAACAGGAAAAGAGGAAGGCCCAAGGTAAGGTTTATGGATGTGGTGAGAGAGGACATGAAGTGCTAAGCCTGTTTTCATTGTGAGACTGTATTGCTTTGTTTAGCAGATGTCTATTAGTGTTTGTGCTATAAAATGTAAAAGAAAATCCAAATAATCATTGTGGAAGTAAAGCAGTATGCACATTACAGTGTTTATGGTAAATGGAGAAAATAACCAATGGGACATTGGAATGGCTGCAGGGGGACTCTGAGGCCATATTTTGGTTGTCTGTTCTTCAGTTTGTATTTACAACTTGGTATCCCACAATTCCATTGGAATGGGTGGGGTTACATGATTATGTATGCAAATGTTATGTTAATCAGCATACCGATTTGTACCTATTTTTCATTGGGCTTTATCCAGATTTCTGATGTTTCCAGGTTGAGCGGTATGCTTCATATAATTCAGGCTAGTGTCTAAACTCCTGCATAATGACTTTATGATGGAGTAATTTTATGCCTGTGATTTCTTGAATCACAGTGGTGGCCATCTGATTGGAATTCTGTGGTCTAGAAGTCAGAAAAATGCAATGTGGGGACTTAGTGAAATTGTGGTATTGATTTTTTTGTTTTTTTTACCTTAGACCTTGAAATTCAAAGTTGTATGCTGTCATTGTATCAACTTGGAATCAAATATCTCTGGGTCAACATGTACATTGTCAGAATCCTTGGATACTGCTCTCCAATGAAGTTTAAGACACACTGTACTTCTCACCCATATTCACTAATATGCACTTGTGAGAGTCTCTGACTTTTCCAAACTATGATGTCCATAATGGTCATTCATTCAGTGACAAGGTATTTAAGGTCTGCTTCATTGCTATGGATCAAGAGATTAATTTTTACCATATATAATGTAGGAACCCATCAACCTGTAAGACCTGTAGAACTGTTGGTCTGATGGAGAGGATCCATGAGGAAATTCCTCAATCACCATCTAGGAGCCAAGATATCTGACATCAGAACTGTTGTGTAATCATTGCTAGACATATGACAAATAACTATTTTAGGCACTTGTGAAGGAGTACCTGAAAGATCAGGAAATAATTAACCCTGGATTCAGACAAACATAAAACTTCACCTATTCATCAGTTCAAATCTTACCAGCTTACCAGATTTAGCTTGTGTGGAACTCAATCCAAAGGAAATAAATAAGAAAATATATATTTTTTCAGAATCAAGTCTCTCTCCATACCTCCAAAGTTGGTGCAAGCTCCCTAAACCTCTCAAACTGTGATTGCTTATCATAAACTGCAATCATGGAGTTCAGGCTCAGGAAGTTTATTTCAACTAGACACAACTTTGGTTAGTCATGACTCAACAAGATAGAGAAGATAGGTAAATAACTTAGCATCACCATTATAAATTGACATGTATCCAGGCCAAATTGTCTTCATAGGTTCTTTTAGGCCTTTTCATCTTAAAAACATCTTTGGAAACCTTCTCTTTTCCTATCCAAATGATGGGAAGAGTAGCAATAGACTCATCAAGGAGGGTTATGATAGCTGCATCCCTGACTGTAAAGACATTACTGACATTATGAAGTTCACTGTGTATTTCAATGACCCATAGAATTATAACAATAGGAAATTCCCCTTAGTAATGGAACCACTGTCTAATGCAGCATGTGTTTTCCACATCCTCATGGAAAATGACAGCCTTCTCTTCACAAAAGATGCTAATTAAGAGAAGTAATCTGCACCTGCCCTAACTATTATGAGAGTCCATCCAGTGAGATTTATTTTGCCATCTGCTATATGATCCTTTGCTTTAGTATGGGTTTTTTGAAATGTTCATAACTATATTTTCTAAATTGATCTGCAGCACTCTATATTCATATGCTTCCATTTAACTACCACACAGTTCACATGAATTATCAGCATTATATTTTAACCATTATTTCCATAAACCTTAAGTTATGTGTAACATATTGAAATGGGAGGAGATTACTCCACACACTCATTCCAACCCCAAAACCTGTACATAATGAGTAATCAGCTCATCTCCTTCCAAACTGTAGGAAAAAAGTTGACATTTAAACCACAAGGGCCTTAAATAAGGGAAAAACATACCAGTACTCAGACTTAAGAATGCAATTATAGTTCATAGTGAGAAAAACCTAGGTGGCAATACTAATGGCTGGTGAGCCAGGTCATCCTCTTTCCCAGAACAGACCCTTGCCCTCAACTTCAGAGCCTGACATAGGTTCACAGAAATGCTCGTATATCCCTATTTTCCCAATTAATGGAAAGAATAGTAAGCACAAAAGCACAGAATGAAAAAAATTACAACACAGTTGATGCATTTACTGGCATGTTAACATATTATTATCACCAAAATGCTCTACAACAACAAATAAAGCCACCACAATACTACATAGCTGATGCATTTCCTGGCATGTTAACAAATTATTATTATTATTTATTATTTACAGTTTCTTTACCAGGATAGTCCATTGGGTCGAGAAGAGACCATTTTCAATGGAGGCCCAGGGTGAAAAGCTCCTTAAGCAGCATAAAAAAATCTACATATGTTCACAAGTTATTACACACAGTTTAAGAAATTACAGTATACAGTGGATAAAAACAAAACATATATTTATATATATATATATATATATATATATATATATACATAAATCAGTGGTATTGCACATTTTGTTGAAGCATGAAGGTAGTATTCACTAGAGAGTAGCTAACAAATGGTATAAAAACAGTAGTGCACATTATTACCCAGTTTGAGAACTTACGCTTTGCGAAGAGAGTAGGACAAAAACATATATATAAAATAAAATAATTTGTGTAATATTGGTGTAAAATTACTGTTACCAAAATGCACTGCTCTACCAAATAATGCCATCACAGTGTATCTAGAAGTCATATGCAATAATCCATTGAGTGAGTCATTTGTTACAGAAAATGTTGTGGTATAGTACAAACAAGTAACCCCACTGTACTTCCTGAAAGAAAGGAGGGTGATTCCAGAAAAGATTAATTTAATGAAGGCTTCTCTGCAGTGTTATAAAACATGTTAGCACCTCTGCAGGGAAAGATATTCAGAACATTAAATAAAGAAAGATAGAACAAGGAATTTATATTCTGCACTCAGACCTCATGCTGTTGTGCCCACTACCCACCTATCATTTAAAAAATGTACTCAACCCTCAAAATGTTACTTCTACACACTTTGGGAAGGGACACACTATTTTTAGCTGTTGCAACTTACACCCTTAAAAAGGCAATTACTGGAGTTACATTCCTTCCACTTAAACACATACTGTACAGGTCTGTACAGATGTTATGCATTTAGACAGTTCTAAACATTGTGTGCTGTTTATGTTTCTGAGAGTCGCTCTTAAAATGTCATCATTTGACACTGAATATTCCCAGCTACACCATTAGTAAGCCCTAATGTGGCTATTTTTCTGCTGACAGTAGTCCGTTCTGCTTCTTAGAAAACCATACTTCAGTTATTCTACATGGACTATAGACTGGCAATGGCAGGCTATTCCCACAGTTTACCACAAAGTTAAAGAGGTATTCCTGGGATTGACATATAATAATGAGTCATATGCCCTCTCTAGAAATGACTGTGGCAAGTGCTTTACACAGTTATGCAATTCATAGATCCATTTGGCTGCTTCACTCAACACTACCAGCCTCATTAATTAACATGACTAAAAGCCTAGCTCCAACAGCCTCATTAATTAACCTGACCAAAAATTTAAGCTTACCCAATACTTTCAATGGGACAGATCAAGCTAGAAGTAAATACAAGGAAGTATGGTGGTGGTGGTATGTGAGTTTGTATGTGGGAGTATGAGTGTGTGTGTGTGTGTGTGTGTGTGTGTGTGTGTGTGTGTGTGCTTGCATGTATGAATGGGTAAGTAAGTCCATGTGTGTGATTGGGAGGTGTGTATCTGATCTATGTTTTGCGTGTGTGTGCTGACTTGTCTACTTTTTGTAGCAGAAAGAATATTCCAAACAGTAAGAAGAATAAAACTCTAATTTTGACTTTATTGACTGACTATAATGGTCCAAGAGAACAGACAGAGATTTCTAACAGTCACAATCATCAATATTACATGACCTCAGAGGCATTGAGAGGCAAGATGTGTCATTGCATACAAGCGCGTGTGTGTGTGTGTGTGTGTGTGTGTGTGTGTGTTTAAATGTGTGCACAAGTTTAGGGGAGTGAATGAGGGGGGTGTCTATGCTAACTCAATTCATTGGATGCCAGCTGTGATTACCACAGCAAAGTACTTCTTAGCATTTTTGGTAATGTCCTAACAATTCATAGACATACAAATTAGCCAAAAATTAAATCTTTCCTAATAGCAATCGAGCTGTAGGGCTCTTTTTTACTGTAGCACTTTCTAGTCACATCTGGGTTCCTTTTGAATCAAGTCCATACTCTTCACCCAAGTGGCTTGCAAATACTAAGGGTCTGAAAAGACCTGATGATTCAAACTTGTTCCTCAGAGATGTTTGTGCCCACTTAATGATGCAATGGTGCATTAAAATAGCCAATGACTTCTACTAGCAATTTAGTATGTATCTGACTTTCCTGTCTTTTATGGACATCAAAAATGCTGAAATTATTTCAGCTGTGTTGCTGTGCTATGTTATAAATTTGAAATCTAACTTTTGAGTTTGAAAGATAAGGTTTTGTATTCAAATCTGACATTGTACACCCACATTTCTAATCAGATAAAGTGTGTCACAGCATGTGGTACCTTCCTCTGAGATCAGCTTCCCCACTGTTAGTTTCAGTAACATTTTAAATGACTGCTGTGATTTTTTAATAGTGGTGATTTCAGGAAGAAATGTATCGTTATGAAGATGTGCAGATTCTACAGGTCTTATTTCTGCTTTTTTTTTTCCCCAGGCTTGCAGAGATAAATGGAATATCACAGTTTGGACGTTACTACTGAATCCATTAGATGCAGCCCATTCAAGCGTGGAAGGCAAAGATAGTAATTGCAGTGTTATTTCTGTATGGAAGTATCTTCCTTAACATCTGTCTCTGAAACTCATACAAAATGCTGCTAAGACACACCAGTCCTGTCCCATCATTCTTGCTAATCAGATAATATCATTAAATATGTAACCTGGCAATGACCATAAAAGGTTAAGAGTAGTGACCTCTACTAATACGTTCCCCTGGATTCAGCAAGCTCTGAATGGAGTGCAGGAATAGTGCAAGAGCTACTGCACAATATGGCCATTGAGCGATCCAGGAACAAGCTCCCAGGAAGTGCATGAGCGCTCCTACACTATTCCTGCACGGACACCAGTGCTATATGCTAATTACCTCATTTGTTCATGAAAACCATGCAAATGAGGTGAATTAGTGATCCAGGAAGCAAGCAGGCATCTGTGCAGGAATAGTGTAACCTGCAGAAATCTATTCGGTTACTAACCGAATATATTTCTGCAAATTACAAAACGGAGGCTCTAAAGAAAGCATGCATTCAATGTGGTACGCATGCCAATGGCCAAATATATGCCCATTGGCTTGAGAAATAGTTGCAAAATTATAAAAAATAACTTTTATTTTTTTTGGCCGATTTTGGCCGTTTAAGTGTAGGGCAGTGATGCGCAAATGGGATCGGCCTAAAAATAAGAAAAAAAAGTTGGAAATAAACTTTTAAAGCCAAATTAGCATTTTATCATAATAGTCAATGGCATGCATAAGACAACAATACCAGGGAATAGTGGCTGCTAAGGGGGAAGGCTGAGTGTGAGGTGGTAACTATGAATTAGCATTCTGTTTTATGCAAATGAGGGGACTGATACTGAATCACAGATTTCCACTCAGTGTTAGCTTGCACTGCACTCAACCGTGTAGGTGCAGCAAACAACATTGTATAAATATAAGAGGTGGATGACCTCATAAGGGGGAGTGTCATGTATACTGTAAGCTTACTGGAGCTCTGTGGCCCATGTTTGGAGTCTATATTAAAATCTCGAAGTCTGAGAATATCGAGTACGATGTTGTCGACACGAGAATATCGAAAGCGCACTACATCAAACGTTTAAATGGAAAATCTCTGTAGGGAGAGATTTCTGTTTACATCAATGTAGTGTATTCTCAGAGTTAGTATATTTAAGTAGGGGGTGTGGGGGGTGTAGGGGGGCTTGCCCCCCTGCCTATACACTATTTAGTTTTTTTTTTCAATTTAACATTTTTTTTTGGTTCGATGGTTTAAGACTTTGATCACTAAAGTTCAATCTTTAGTGATTCGAAGTTTTAAACCTTCAAGATTATAATATAGACACCCATGTTTGCCCTTAGCTAAGCACAGCTAAAGAAGGGTGTGTATCTAAGGCTGCCTAGCAGTGTTTACATTGCCTTAATGGGAGTGTGCATCTCACACCAGGTTTTAAACAAACAAAAAAAAAACAGGAAATAGCAGCTCTGTTCACATCAGAGCACTGAGTATACACTGTGTGCCTTGGGGCTTGAACAGGAAGGCGATGGGAAGGGAAAACAGCAGTAGGAAGGCAATCAAGGATAACTAGCATAGCTGGCAGGTGAAATGTATCAGAATCAGCCAATTACACATTTAACAGCCTAGCACACTACTATAAACTATGCAAACACCTTCCAGTCTGTTTTTTCCCACAAATGCTACACCACCGGTGTACACAGATGGGGGAAAGTTTACCTGACAAAACTAACAAAATTTTAGGGGCTGCTGTTGCTCTAATACATCAATATCTACAAGAGGCTGAGGGTAGTGAGGATGTGAATGCTGATGACCAACCCTTTGGCCAAGTTTAAACCCTATAAGCTCTGTGGTGCTTACGATAACCTCATAATACTGCAGTATAACAAACTAATTCGGTAGAAGCTCGAATCCCAGATATGGCAATTGTGATAATGCGTGTGTATGTAAAGGTGAATGATTTTGAGGCCATTCACACTCACTACACCTGCCACTACCCACTTTAGCATGCCTGCTGATGTCAATCACCTTGAAATAACCCCTTGGCCACATCTCAGCCTTATAAGCTCTGAGGAGTTTGTGATTGCTGTGTAATACTGTAGTGTAGCAAACTGGTTAGGTAGGAGTTCTATTTCTGGTAATGGTAACTGTGAAAATGTGTGTGAGAGTGTGTGAGTCTTTGTTGATACCTGATTTTGTGGTCATTCACACTTTCTACTCTTCCATTACCCCTCCTATAGCACTGCAGCTGTTACCTTCAAAGATACCTTTGGACAATTCTACAGCATATAAGCTCTGTGGCACTTGTAATAACTGTGTAATACCATAGTGTAGCAAGCTAATTAGGTCGGAGTTCTAATCCTGGTCCTAGCAACTGTGAAAATGTATGTGTTTGTGTGTGAGTCTTTGTTGACACTGGATTTTGTGGTCATTCACACTTACTACACTTCCCTTACCCCTCCTTTAGCACTGAAGCTGATGTCACTCACCTTCAAAGATACCCTTTGACAACTCGCCAACATATAAGCTCTGTGGCACTTGTGATAACTGCATAATACCGTAGTATAACAAACTAGTTTGGTAGGAGTTCTAATTCTGGTTCTGGCAACTGGGAAAATGTGTGCTTGTGCGTAAGTCATTGTTGACACCTGATTTAGAGGTCATTCACACTTCCCTTATCCCTCCTTTAGCACTGCGGCTGATGTCACTCACCTTCAAAGACACATTTGGACAGCTCTCCAATGGATGAGCTCTGTGGTGCTAGCAATAACTGTGTAATATTATAATGTAGCAAACTAGTTAGGTAGGAGTTCTAATCCTGGTCCTGGTAACTGTGAAAATGTTTGTGTGTTAGTCTTTTTTGACATCTGATTTTGTGGTCATTCACACTTACTACACTTCCCTTACCCATCCTTTAGCACTGCAGCTGATGTCACTCACCTTCAAATATACCTTTGGACAACTCTCCAACATATAAGCTCTGTGGCACTTGCAATAACTGCGTAACACTATAGTACCAATACATAGCTAAGTAGGGGTTTGAAACTCAGTACTGGCAAGTGTGTGTGTGTGTGTGTGTGTGTGTGTGTGTGTGTGTGTGTGTGTGTGTGTGTGATCAGTATCCTGTGTGGGTGTTGGTGTGATTACCTAAATAACAGGATCCATTGCAGGGTGGGTTTTGCTACATTTTCATATTGAGGACCCGTATATCCCAATGTCACATTACAAGGCCAACAGTTGTCAAACACCATAGCGGTTATTGTAGACAATACACAGTCATACATTTATATATTGGCAACCATTATAATACCCAGAGACCTCTCTCCACCCATGGATCATACACAAACATGCTTGGCTCTTTCTCTCTTCCTATCTTTCTTTCCCTCTGTCTCTCTCCCCCTCTCTGGTAGATGTGGAAAAATGCATCTGTTTTGCATAGGCAGCAGCTTGACTTTGATAGGTAATGCTCATGATCAGCTGATGGCCTGTGCACGACTTCGAGTCCTCCACTTGCTAATTGCAAGTGGAACACCTGTGGTATCATTCCTATAGCCAATTGCATGGAAACACACTCCTATAAGTAAGCAGTGCAAGTGGGTGTTGGTCCTTCTCATTCACTGTGAGCAGGACTTCATGTGGGTGTGTGACAAACAGCATCACAGAGGGTAGTTGGAAATACCTCTTACAACAAGCACTGTGTAGACAGGCCAACAAACTGGAGGGGGATGTTCCAGACATGGGGACAGAATGTAAGTATTGCTGTTCTACATTTGAAGTAGTGTTGATTTAACAGGGTCTGTGTGGATATGGCTGTTCTGCATGATTTAAAGTCTGGAATGACAGTGTTATGTGGTTGAGAAAACTCTCACCTGTAGGGCTATCAGCAGACTGGCCAGAGTTTCGAGTCTTAGATTCGGTGTGTTACTCACACATTTTTTTGTCTTTATAAATGTAGTAGCATACTGTGATGATTGTACTCAGTAAATGGTAATATCCATGTGTGTTACTGACTTCATATCCCTCAGAAGAGATATCTCACAACAAACCCTGTTACACTAGCAATGTTCTCAGTTTATAACTGCAATATGTCAATATTGGCCCTGTGTTTGTGCCTCTGTCCCCCAAGTATGTCACCCTTTGTTCATATGTCATGCAGTAAGAGGTGGATATGTACAGTACACCATTATTTACTGGTATAATTCCTGATGTCAAGCCAGTGATATATCAGACTTCCAGACATGTAATATATAGGAGGCCTAATAGCTGAAGACAAAACCTGGACATTCTGTTGTAGTCTGTACAGTAGTGAGGTCTGTGTACTTATGGTGATTGCTGACAGAGTGTCTGTATTATGTAGCAGTGTATTGTGATCATGTTGTTTGGCCTGTGTACAGACTGGGGTAGATGTCAGTGTTCTTGGTTCTTTTCTATCTGACATTGCATGCTGCTCCAGTTTCTGATACTCTATCAGCCTACATGTTTGTAGAGCCAGACTGAGACATGTCCCATACCACAGTCAGGCATCAGACTACACTGTGAATTGCACCAGTATATGTAGGGTTAGTGTGCAAGTGGCAAACATGATGATGACTTGTGTTCACACAGGCCATAGACTGTACTATTACTTAGGCTTACCATTATGTGACTGTGTCTGTGTTGAGATCGGTTGTGGGTATGCACTTTCACACTGGTGTCTGTTACTCCATGCTGTTACATGCCTGTAATGCTTGCTTTATTTGCAATTACATCTGTATTCCCCATAGGTAAATTGGGTTAGTGTTGTGGCAGTCTCCCTTTTGTGTAGGTAGTGCTTGGTGACATGCCTAGCAGTGCAGTGTATTTACCCTAGTGTGATGTTATGTCCAGATATTTGTCAGATGTACTGTTGCTGTGTATTTCTGACAAAGCAGTGGGCTGCTGTGAAGATGTATTTTACTAACTAGTGTGAAGTATGTGGCTTGGGATCTCTGCGCCTCCATTTAATATGTGTTAGGACAGACAGGAGGGTGTGAAAGCATCCACTGTGTGAGCTTATCTAGTCCAGTATTTCTGATATATCCCCATTTTCATGGCTTTAAACATCCCCTTTGTCAGGCTTGTTTCACATTTCTTGCACTAAGTCAATCTGTGTATACCTCCTGACTGACCAGATTCTTTCATTCTTTCCAGGTTTATTGCTCATATTTCTTCTGTATTCCACAGCATCATTACTGTGATTTGTGTAGTACTTCACTATGATGATTTTATGATGTTTGTCAGTAACTGATGGTGTACATATCAGTTTCAGAAGAGCCTTCCTTCACAACATGCATATTGACACAACCAATGTCCCTGTAGCAACATTCTACATTTATAACTGTAACACATACATTACGTTCCCTTGCACTAAGAGGTTGAGAGTTATGGTGCTGAGGTATGACTCCTCTGCATGCCATGGGCATATGTTCTATATATATATATATATATATGTCATTACAATGTGTCTTCGACATTTTAGCTCAAAAATCAGCAAATCTGCTGTTTGATTTGCTGATTTTCTAACTACTGAGAATGTCGAAGTTTAAAATTTGCGCATTTGGTTTCCCAAATGCATGATTGATATTTTCATTCCCGACAATATGACGGTAAACCTATATATATATATATACATATATATATATATATATATATATATATATATAGAGAGAGAGAGAGAGAGAAAGATATACCAATGTGTATATATATATATATATATATATATATATATATATATATATATATATATATATATATATATATATATATATATATATATATATATATATATATATATATATATATATATATATATATATATATATATATATAGAGAGAGAGAGATAGAGATAGATATAGATATATATGTGTGTATGAATATGTGTGTGTATATATATATATATATATATATATATATATACATGTACATATGTATAAACATATATCTATATCCTTTTATGTGTAAACATGGGTTTTGTATATACCTTCTGAGATGTATCCCACCATATTTATCTGATATGTGCTGTTGTTGTGTCTTTCAGCTTATCCCGGTTAGGGGTCGCCACAGTGGAACTCCGGTCCCCTAATGTTTGGTAGTGGATTTTTAGGTGCCGAGTTACCAGCCCTGATGCACAACCTTCAACGAAGGCACGCCCATTCACGCATGCCTCCACACAGGAGACGCTCTAGCTGAGAATAGAACGGGACGTCTTGCTGTGTGGCGACAATGCTACCGCAGCACCACTACCGATATGTGTATATTTACATATAAGAACTTGACTGATTCAACACTATTTTCACTTACAAGTACTAAACAATTGTAGTAGTCAAAGCAGTTGTTCACTACTATTCAGTATGTGTACTGAATGATATATTTGAAAAACAACAGACATCTTCACAGCTCAGATGGCTTAGTGGTTGACTGTTATGACTATAGTGTGCAGGGTCCTGGATTCAAGACCTACAACGGTGGTTTATTTTGTTGCTAGGCAGAACAAGGACGGTTGGATACAGAGTGGTTAAGGCAGCTTTAAGCATGTTTGTGTGGGTTAGCATGACGGTAAGTGGTGCTAACATACGGTTAAACAAAAAGGTGTTTCCACCATGTAGGCTTTGCTTACCAGTGTGCAAATCTGCTTAGCATTTACATGTAAGCAATGCTTATACCTGCTAAGCATATCTCAGCTCTGGTAATCAGTGATCACATTCCAGTCTGATAAAATAGCAGGGTAATGACATATTTAGTTAGTATATTTACTTCCATGTACATAACATGCTTCTATGTGCTGCCATTACAGTAGCAAGTGGTGTGAGTATACTGTATGGGACACCTGGGTATACATGGGTAGTACCACAATCTTTTCTCTTTGTATGTGTTTTACACTTGGGTAGTATCCCAGGTTAAATGCAGTCACACATGCATGTATTGTATCATTATATTACTACTTTTAACACTGCTTTTCCAAGTAAGAGCAGATTACAGATTGTAGTACTGGAACCATACACCCCTGCATGCAAAGCTGGACTCTGACTACTGACTATCGTGTTCTTAGTGTTTGACTGGTATGTTTTTATACATCTCCTATTGGATATTGATCTGATATGTTAATATTAACTGTAGACTACTATGTTTTTAGGACATGTCATTGAGGACTGCTGTTATGTGGTAATGGCATACCTATCAGTTTCAGGCGTCTATCTGTCAAAACATTCATCCTAATGCAAAACCTGTTGGCTAGCTACTTTCAGTCTGTCCTCCGTATAGATGTGCAGATGTCAGGTATTCATCTTGGCTGCTTACAGGCAATCTCTGATTGACTGACACATGTTTTCCCATCTGTCTTATGAATGCCACAGCTAGGTAACCCCACTCTGTATGCACCATATGCCATGGATACCTCAACTAGACTACTATAGTCAACAGAACATGTTTGGGTACAGGTCTCTAACCCAGTCACTGACCATGTTATGCAATATATGTTACATACATGTCAATTGGAGAACCTCACTGGCCCTCTTCAAGAGAAAACGAGATGAATGGATGTTGAATTTAACTGTCACCCTGGTGATCACTCAAGTGGCATCAGTTGATAGATGGCCTGCTGACAAATGTCAAGTGGCATGATACCAGTGTATTCACATGCCCTACTCTCCTCATCTCTCCATGGACATTAGCCTGGTACACACCAAGAACACCTGCACCTATTGACCTCACTATTGAGAAATTTGTGTGTGCATTAATGAGTATAACAGTGTCTGTGTGTTTGTAAACTTGCAGTTGAAAATCCTCCAAGGGCCTTATCACCCACTATACCTCCCATTGCAATACATAGAAAGGGCTGCTGCTGTAATTCACATTAAATGTACTTTGTGACACTCTTCCCCCTATGAGCTACCTGGAGCTTGCGATACCAGCATACCACTGTTATACAAATTGGTAGATAGCTGTGGATTACCCTCTGACTCCGTACAAATGTGAGTATGTGTGTGTATGTATATGCAATTGTGTATGAGTGTGCATATTTGTAGGAGACAGCAGATATTTGTAAGAGACAACATTCTGAGGCCACATTCTCCAAATACACTAATCCTTGCCATATATTATAAGGGACAGTGATGTTGCTGACATTAGCAGTGCCATGACAAACCCTCACCCTACTATCCCTGTGGCATGTGCAATAAATGCATATCCCTGTAGTAGCACTGATTAGATAGACAAGGGTTTGTATTGCAGTCCTAGTCAATGTGTGATTGTGGGTATGTCAGAGCATTATCATGGATTTTAGTGAGTACAATATCCAATGTGGGGTGTGGGTGCTGGTTATACTCTCTTTACATTATGGTACCCCCAGTACATGTCCCAAGGTCCACTGTATGAGGACCACTGCCACCATCAACCATACAGGTAACTGATTACACTATCCAGCCCAATGATGCATGTTCTGTGTGCAAAAACTCTGTAACAGTATGGGCTCACTGACAAGGTAGTTAGCACTGCTGAACCCAGGTCTGTCAAATGTGTCTATAACTGTATGAGTTTGTCAATGTGTATATGACAGTATGTCATATTATGTATTGCTCATTAATACCCAGTACATCCCCCATTACCACACTGTACAAGGCCTGGTGATGTTCTTCACTTAACAGGAAACTCAGACCATACCTCACCCTAAAAGCTCTGTGGTGTGCACAATTAAGGCCAAACACATTAGTAGCAATAAGTAACTAGGTAGGGGTACTACTCTCAGTGTTGCCATGTAAGTGTGTGTGTATGTGAAGGGATCTACTTCAGTTTGCAGAAGATATATGTCCCAGGGGATTATTTGTCCAAGACCTAACTGGCAAAAGGTAACATTTCAAAGCAATCATCAGATGAAAATTCATTCCATCAATACTAGTAGCGGATGTGTAAATGCCCTCTTCCCCACTGTACAGCTGTACAGCGACACTGGAGTTGGTATATATAGTTGGGTGTGGTTGTTGCGGGCACAGCCACCCACACTGGGGTTATTGTTGTGCGTATCCCCCCGCTTAGTGTGTTGTTATACTGTACAGTATATGTTAACAGGTTAAGTAGTTGTTAATCACACTATGTGTAGTTGTACGCCACCTCACACCCTCCAAAGTGTGGGGGGGGGGTGCCACCCACACCAGCACACCTGTGTTTAGCTACTTCAGGATTGGACTACTTTGAGGAAGAGGACATATACCCTGCCAGTACCATTGTCAATGACATTAAACTGGCAGACTGATTACTTACTGATGTGATGTTTTGACAATTTGGTCTTCATGGAATTACATAGGCGAAAATGAGTTCACTGCAAAATGAAGTACATCCATGTGAACAGTATTCTCTGTGTATTGTATCAACACCAAAGCCTCTGTGTGTATGTTATTTACAAACATTTGGTGTGCGCCACCCAGTACACTTACCATTGTCCACTGTAAAAGAGCTGCTTAGATCAGCCACCATGCTCTCATCTGTATATACCCCTCAGACCTATCAGCCATGTGGCACATGCAGTAACTGTTAAGCAGACCTGTTACTTGTGTTCAGCTGTACCCAGGATATGACACAGTTAATGTGTCACCAAAATGCCACATCCCTTTTAGGAAAGAACAGCAGACCAACATCCTGCTGACACATAGCCACCTAGAACACAAAGAGAATACATTATGCAGACCACAATCAGTCAGTGTTATTGACAGCTATAATGCATCATGGCTGGACAGCAACATGCCCTGACATGTAAGCATTAATCATTCCAGCTGACAACATATTAAACAGCATTACATTGCTAAACCTTAGTACATTCACCCTATGCATCAAAATCATATTAGCATGTCCCTGCTTCGATGGTATGGATGACAGGGATGTGGCACAGGTATCATCATATGCACAGGGTATGTTGTTGGTTTGCCAGAGGCCTAGGCTGAGCTGTTTGGTTGACATCATGTGTGTGGGTTAGGGGGTTCTTTATTAAACGGGCTGTGCAGACGTGGTGTATGTAGGTATGGAGGTGCCCTAGCTATGCTGGTGATGTGTGTGTGTGTGTATGTATGCACACATTTCTGCCATGTGGCTTCCCTGTACAGGAGTCTGTTTGATAGCTGCAGACCATACATGACAGGGTGTACAGTTCACTGTATCTGGCCACGGGCATGGGAACTGTGCATGTCAGGGGTTGCACTGGCAGTACCAGGCAGAAGCCCAGATATATTACTCTCCCTTATGATGACAATTGTCCGCTGGATCTGCATCCCTGTTGGCACCAGATAGGACCACGTGCATGTGGCCTGCTGCATTGTGGTGTGGACAGCACCCCCCTGCAGTGCTGGTGCTGGTACTGCCACTACAGGAGCGGCCATGAGTTGTTGCATGTCCATGTAGACCTCCACCTGTTGGTGTTGCTGACCTACGTCCACGTGGCCGATGCCCAACTCCCACCACATGCTCTACCACACACACCACACAATCGAAGATTCGCACGATCTCACCCAACCGTCTATCCTTGACCTCTGCAAAATAACGGTGAACACCTGCAAGATCACGGATGTTGTCATGTACAGCAGGAAGAGTAGCCCACTAAAGCCTCAGACTGTCTCTGGTGTAATGTTCCATACGTGCCTGTGCCTCCATGATGGCCAAAAACATGTGTCAGGTGACACCTGCTGTGACACTTCTACCAGGGGCATGATGGCCAGCAGCCCTCCTATGAGCACCCCTGTACATCTGCCTGTGTGGTACCTCACCAGTCATCTGGCTCTGGCTGCTCTGTACAGACACACTTGCCATAGTCACCACACTTTCCTGTCCCATGCCACCACCTGCCAACCATCCCTCATCTAAGGCCACTGGTGATGGGGTATGTATGGGCACTGTGACTGTGTTTGGGTGGATAAAAGTGGGATGTCAACCAATGGCACAGACTCAGTCCCTGACAACCCTGCCTGTGCCTCACTATGCCTATCATCATTGTCAGAGTCTGCATGGACACTAACATCAGTTTGCCTGCAGGAGGGACCCTGACCCACCTCATTACCTGTGAGGGGCAGACAAGACATGTAAATTAAGACCTGTACATTATGGTTTACTTCTGCACAAATACACACTTACAGGTGAGGTGGCACAAACATATTACATAGACCTCAGTATCCAACAATTGACATGCATGACATATGGCACTCAATATCAGGCAGTGCAGCCATTCTAAATCCTTATTACAAACAATATACATATGTGGGATGCACGAGTAATGTTAATAGGTGATGCCCTTTCCCCTAGGAGACACTGCACGCATGTACACATTAATACTGTGCACCTGTACAGCACACTGGCATGCACTGTGCACCATACCTCACAACTATAGAAATCATTGCTGAATGTGTTAGATGTGTAGCAGTTATATTTGCTCTGTTCTTCACAACCCCTATGTGTTTGACACATGACTGGGATGATATGAGGATGGATGTCACTAATGAATGACTGACATGTGATTCCCAGATCTCATCATCATTAGTTGATATATGTGCAATAACATCTGTGTACACTGATGACCTTCCAAGGCTCATGTGGATTTCAAGAGCGTACACACCACTGTTGACATGGCAGCCTCTTTTATGATATGCACTGGGGATACATTACTGCAGTCAAAAACATTACACACACCTGACATGTGACGTATAACCTATGCAATCCAATCCTGAGTCAGATGACTGTCAGACATGGAGATGCTGACTGAGGTGCATACCATATTGGGGGTGCATAACTGTGCACACCTTTAAAACGATGGTTTGCTGAAACACCTGCTAAATTAAATACAGCAGTCACTATTCCTGGAAGGGATACAGTAGCATGGCACATCCTTGCCTTTGCATAATTAGGTCCATCTTCCCAACAAAGGTACCACAACTCTGCCAGATTACAAGGCCAGCTCATCTGCACAGCCCACAGAAGTCACAAAGGGATTTCAATATTGCTGTTGAGTGTGTGTTATGTGTGGGCCAATTCATAACCTTGAATGTGTTTAGATACGGCCATTCTTAGCTAGCTTTGGATGTATGCTTCAGTTCACTATTGTATTTGAAGCTGACACCCCTCCCCATCCTCTTATTGCAGATGCCTGACAACTGTGGCCCACACATGAGTGTTAGTTTGCAGTGTTCCACATTCACTCCACCATGTGTACAGGCCTACTTTCAGGTAATGAACAGCAACCATAAAGGTGTACACTGGCACCAGCAACCTTCAAGTTGGGGATTGTAGCCCTGATGTGATGTGAGCTGCTGCTTGTGCAGCACATGTAGACGTAGGACTACTGTCAGTAGGTTTGAGCCTTGGTCTCATGACACCATTACACATTGCAACACATGCCTTTGGAAGACCTGGGGTCATGCTTTTACTACCTGTATGGAAGCCTGGATGATGTTTCTTGTGGGATAAATCTCCCATCTACTTACACTAACCCATAGGGCACTCTTATGCAGACTCCATGCAATTGTTGACACAGGTAATACGCAGGCAGGACTTGCTAGACATTTGTACAACTGCCTCAGTGTTGCTGCATGTGTCTGGGTAGCCACCCTGACCAGTTTGCACTATGTATTGTCATCTGTATTGGATGACTATCTGTGTCTTGTCAACATCACTGTTGTCCCATATTTAATACACCACTAGATGACTGTCTGCACTGTTTGTCATGGAATATACAATGGTGAGGTAATGTTATTTTACCCAACTCCTGACTACTTCCTTTCAAATATGGGATGCATGTCATGCCTTGGAAGATGTATGCAAGCCATGACTGACTGTGTTGCAGGCAGCTGGCCAATTGTCATGGAAAAACTTCTCAGACAGTAGACTATTGGTGTGACATGGAAGCCTGTACTTGATGGCAGGTGTGTACTGCAGAAGAGTGAATGCTGTCAGTACATCACAAGCTGCCTCCACAATAAGTTAATTGGAGTGTATGCACACATATGCTTCCAGTGTATTGTAAGGTTTGCAAACACCATATTTGTTGTCCTAATATAGAATTCTATTTTATACATTAATTGCACATGTTAATTGCACATTACGGGTTGTAAAAGGTGTGGAATGTGTTATTGTGCTCTGTCATTGTATATATCATGAACAGTTGACACCATCATAGGGGTATGCACATTGTTGTAACAACTGTATGAGGGTTATGTTTCATACATGTCCCTACTGTAGGCCATTTGTCCCACCATTTGGCTTGTCTCTGTTCACACATCTTGCACTGACAGGTTGTGAGGTATACTGCAGGACTCCTACCTACCCTTCACCATGGTGATCACTGCGATGCTGTGCAGTTAACACCAACAAAACTGAACATGTACATCATGCATTATAAGTAGGTATGATAAATGTGTACAGGGCATGTAGCATGGCCTTAACATGGCTGGTGCATTGGCAAACATGAACAAAATAACCCCATACTCATCAGCCACAGGCTGCTGCCCCAGTTGTATACCAGTTATATACCTGAGGGACCTACATAGTTGTGGGAGAGAGGTAATTTCAGTAGCCACTCATGTGGCATTGCTACAGGGTGGAAGCAGCATTTCAGAACATTAAGAGAACAAACAGCAATACTACAGAATATGCAGCCCAACACAATAGATGTGCACATCTGTGCATTACTAAACTCCAGCTACAGACTATCTTCTCTGATATATGCATGCAGATTCTCTACAGATAGAAACGTAGAATCGACACTCTTCTAGATATGTGCACTGTGGCCTTACCTGCAAGCTCCTCAGACATTGATTGGGTGCCACCCACTTCAACAATGCTGGGTTCTGCTTCATGGTGGGTGTGCTGGGTGGGTGCACCAAGGTTGGCAAGGAGCTGTTCCATATGTGTCAATGGTGGCTGGATGGCTGCACCTCCACCTGTGGCTATCCAGTCCCTTGCTACAGCAGTTGCTTGGTTCCCTGCATGATGCAAAATGTCACTGGCATGATAACGTACCTGGTCATAATTCCAATTCTGTTGTCCAGCATCATTCACCCTGTAGACCCGTTCATCCCACAGGGCTGTTCGGTTACGTAGGGCTTCTGTGCCACATCTGAACAGGACATCATAGTGCTGTATGAGATCTGAACAGGACATCATAGTGCTGTATGAGATACTGAATGATTACATCATTCTCCAATGAAGTAAAGGCTGGTAGCCTTCCTCATGGCATGGTAGCTAGAAGACATAAACAGGAGAAAAGGTTACATGACCTCATACGGTTGTCTACTTGCACATCAACACAGAATATTACTTGACAAGATTCCAAACTACAACCTAACCCTATAATCAGCTGTCATTAAACTCCTGGCCCTGACCTATCTTATTCCACCCAATATTGCACAGTTAACTAGATAATCCTCTATTCTCCATTCATTTCTGTGTATAAGTATGACAGTGGCCATCATCCATGTGGATTGTGTGAGGATGGTGGCAAGTCTGTGTTTGACTGTAGTGTGTGATGGAGCTGTGAGCACATGCCTTAGTTCAAATAAGGCAGACAGTGATGTTCTCATATCCCAGGGAGACTTGCTGTTGTTGCCTTCAGTAGGCATTATGTACATGTTCACCACTGATGAGGGGGTAGTGTATTTGATTTGCATATCCCCCTATAGAATTTGTGTGGACAGGGTGGCACTGTTCCCACCTAACCTGTGTGATGCATGTTGCCTATATTCATGGCATGTGTGTATGAGGTGTGCTTTACCCTCAGTACAGGTTGAATTGAGTTGTTGCCTCTGAGACTGACTACATATGTAGAGACACTCTGTTGCAATTGTCCTTGGTGGTGTGGATATGTCTGATTTATAGTCATGATAAGCCTTACACAATGTCAACTGTGAACATACATACTTGCTGAGATAGACGTGGACTTGACTCCAAGTTGTTGACTGCGCCTTTATGTCCCTGTACCCAATATAGCATCCTATTATGTGCTTTGTGTATCACTGCTGTCCACCAAGGGGGATTACTCTGTCCTTGGTGGAGGCTACTTTTACAGGTCAGGTACTGCTGATTGCATATAACTGCAGTGGATATGAAGTGTACACACCCCTGTTACAATGCCTGGCATTTGTGCAATTTGAACATGACACCACAAAAACTCATTTCAAATAAATTCACACCTGTGATGTGACCTCTGTCCTTTACAATTCAATGTAAAACATGAGACAACTGGGTCTGTAAAAAACATATGCGAAATAACAATCAGTACAATAAGCCAGTTGAATGAGTGTGAACACCCTTAAAGTGATATGTTGTGTAAACACCTCTTGAGATAACTACAGCATCCATTTGTCTTGTTTTGCACACTCAATAGAATTGTACAGGTTATGGGTCACATTTTGGGTGTGGAATATTTTTGAAAGATTATCTGTGGTCTAATTGTCATACAGCACACAAACCTGGCATTCTAACAGGGGTGTGTATGCTTTTGATATCCACTGTATAAAGCTGTTGCTATAACTGTTAGTGTTAGGCATGGGCAATGGGTCATAACACAGATGAACACTTCAATAACTACTACATAAAAATCATGCCAACTGTAGTACCCATATCAGTGTCAGGGAAATGCAACACGCAAAACCTGTACACATTTATTTCTGCTGTATGCTCTGACACTGATATTATACACATGTGCAACATGCACACCCTATTTTTCTGGCTACTTGTACCCCATTGTATCAGTTTTGTGCCTTCCAGATGGATATACACATACATACATGTGCCCAGGGGATACCTGGTATACATTTGTGTTCTGTGTTAGTATGGCACACTGTATTCACAGTCTTGCTAATCAATCATACTTCTCAGCTGGTTATACCCACAGGACTTCAGGACATAGACCCACATCAATGGTTGACAAAAGTAACATCAATATCGATACCATATTACTCTAGCTGCAACATACATATTTAAGTTGATTGCAAATTAGCCTTTGACACCACTGTGATAACCTGGAAGATGTCCAACAGTCATAACTACACTATTATGTTACGTTGTCATTGTTGGACGACTTGCCACTGGTTTGGCCAACATAGGTCAAGTATATGTGTGTGTGTCTACAGATATCAGTCACAAATGTGCTTACTGTCCAGCAGAACACTGTATAGTTGAATGTTATTAATTCAAGATATCACATGCAGTTCGGCACATATGTCTGCAACAGTACTGTACTCTTAGCTTTCCAAGACAAACATATATCATACTCATATTCACATGTAACATATGGATATGGACAACATTCCATTAACTGGCCTAGCAGTGGCATAGTCACAACTGTTTGACAGACACTCTAGTGGTTGACAAATGTGAGCTGTCCTTTCTCAGGGTGAGTCTGGCTCCTGAGCAGTGATATCACCTCTCAAACTCCTAGAGCATCACATGTGGGCAACGCCTAACATGATGGGGAGGTAAATAGGGACATATTGTACATATTCCTGTTACAGAGTTATGAAGTTTTTAGCATAATACATTTTGTATTACTGTGACTGTTCTGAAGGATGTGTAGTCTTACACTCAAGTGTCTGTCATTACGTCATGACTTCGGTCCTCAGCTATTTGTCAGACAGGTAGAGATGTCAAGAGGGACAGGCGTAAAGGTCTGATTTCAAAATCTGGATGTTCTGTGAAGATTTGTACAGTTGACAGGTATGGCTGTGATGTCTCCCACTGCAGACTGAGCCAGATGCTATGGCCATAGCAGTTGTACAGCAGGACATAAGTACAGCAATTTTGCTGCCACATATACATTTTTCAAACTCAGCTATTCCATTATTACAGACCAAGTAATACATTAAATTATATGCTTAAATGTTTCACATATCTTTTTTTTTTTTGGGGGGGGGGTTGTTGTATATTCAAACTTAGGTGTTTTGGTTTGGTTGTTGTCTCACTTTGTGTCATTCTCTCTCTCTCTCTCTCTCTCTCTCTGTAGCACAGGGATTGAGTGGGTTTGATTAAGTGACAGCATGGCTTTTGTAGGTAATGGTCATGACCAGGTGATGGCCTATGCACCATTCAGTGGTCCTCACTTGCTAATTGCATGCAGAGCAGCTGTGTAGTTCTTCCAATAGCCAATAAATTGGCAAACTACTCCTATAAATGTGTACTTGTTGTGGTCATTGTCCTTTTAAGGAACACATCCTTTCTGTGTGTGGGCAGCAGTGTTACAGACAGCAGGTGAGAATATCTCTTACAACATGACATGTAGACATAGGCCAACTACTGGTTTATTTAAGGTTCCAGACGTAGGGACAGACTGTGAGTATCACTTCTGTATGCTCTGAATACTGCTAGTTTAACAGGGTTTGTGTGTACATGCTAGTTTTGCATAGCTTGCAGTCTGACAACGTTATGTGTTTGCATAGCTCTCAACTGTAGGGCTATACACATAATGGTCAGGGTTTGGGCCATTATGTTTAGTGTGTTCCCCAAACAGGTGTTGTCCTTGACAAATCATTGCCATACTCTGTTGACTGCTATCAGTAACTGGAAACATGCATTAGTGTTTGTGACTTCATATCCCTCTGGAAAGACATGTTGCAATCAATCCTGTAACACCAGCAACTTTCACAGTGTATGAGTGCAATATATCGAATACGGTCCTGTGTTTGGCCCTATGTACTCCATGTATATACCAGGCTTTGTCCAGATGTCATGCAGTAAGAAGTTGATAGGTATGGGCTATCATTATTTAGTGCTGACATTCCTGCTCTCATCCCAGTGATGTTGTGGACTCCCACTCATATTGTGGGGTATGGGCCATAAATATGGGCCATAGGCTAGCCAACATGTGTGACCTTGTACAGTCAAACAGTCAGTGTATAGTAAACACAGTTATATACCCATGTAACACATTTTAGGGGGGGTACATGTTTGACTCTTAGGCTGTTAGTACATGTGAGAAATATTACTAATGAAAACATAAAAGGTATGTAGCTGTACTGTTTGATACTATGGTGATGGGGACAGTGGTGGGTTAGAGGTTACTGTTTGGCACACAGTCTGTCAGTTTGATAGACCAGTTTGAAGTGAAGCATTGTTATGCAAAGGATCAATTTACATTGTAACATTTCATACTTTACCCACTAGGTGGTTAACTGAGGAGTGTAATTGGAGGTTGTTAGCTTAATCAAGTAATTGAGTGCTGACTGATTTTTGTATTCAAGGCATGTGTGTTTTGTACTGTTGTGCTACTTGAAGGCTTTTGCCATGACATCAGTGCCTGAAACTTTGTGTGGCTTACCTTGGTTACCACCTGTCCCTCTGTTCAAGGGATGGTAATTGTTTGGCCAGTTGTCGCCTGCTCATAACCCTCAATTGTACACATTTTTCCATAACGTCCAGATGTTGGCATCATGACTTTTGTGTGTTCCTCCTTAATTAGGTTTCTTTCTGGCAAAAAGCTGAGGATTGGACTCAGTCAATAATGGCAAACATTTGATTGTAAGACTCCACATCCTTCAGAAAGGTAATGCTATTGCAAAACCTCTAGCATTCTATCAGCTTTCTAAGATTGTAAGAGAATATTTATAATCAGTCCCTATTTGTCCACCATCATGTTATGTTTTGTCCATATTTTTGTCTATAACAGGTTGAGAGGTATGGTACTGCTGATGACAATTCTGACAACTGGAAAATGTCCTGAGATGGTAGGAGCAAGAATGTATGATATGTTTCCTTTAATATTTGCATAATTCAGTTATGTTGAATTTTACACACCTGCATGCTGTAAGACATGGCATAAACTGAAATAGTACAGAAATAAAGCTTTTATGGGAAAACAGTGGTGTTATGTGTGTTTTTTAATGCAAACATTCTCATTTGTGCAAACATATCACACTCTGGCCATTTGATAAGGTGGCAATTGTATGATTACTGGATGGATTTCACAGTGCTTTCTTTAGTCATTTCAATTACTTCCCTAAGAGATTGCTGTATGTCTGGCCACTGTGTAAGGCCTATCATGATTATGTAGTGGCAGAGTGTGTACTTGTTATTTGGACTGTGTATGTCTGGGGTCAGCAGATGAATGTCCCATACCACACCAGCATTCTATCTACAGTATGACCTGCCACACGATATGTAGGGGTATTGTGTGACTCTCATGGGGGATATAGCTAACCACACAGCCATTGTACTGTCGTGTTTGCTAGGCTTACCAGTATTTATCTGCAAGTGTGTTGTTTATATATATATATATATATATATATATATATATATATATATATACACATATATAGAGCAGACATTCACAGACATATGTTTACACACACACACACACACATATATATATATATATATATATATATATATATATATATATATATATGTGTAGGTATATTTATATTTATATATATAATATGTGTGTGTATATCTTATTTGAATGTGTATTGCTTCCACAATATACATTCCCTATAGTACAGCGATTGTCCTGCAAGATATGTTCCTGAAATCATCATGTACTCTTATGGCTTAATGGCTATGTGCTGTGACTATGGTGTATATGTTGCTGGGTTCAAAACTGGCAACGGCTGTTTATTTTGTTGCTGGGCAGAACAAGGGCTCATACAGAGAGGGTTATTAAGGCACTTTAAAATGGCTTTAAGTGGGTTTGTGTGAAGCTGAGTAGAGCTAACACACTGTTAAACATACAGGCGTTTAATCTTTGTGGACTTGTCTTGGCGGCACTCAGCAATGCTCAAATCCGGCTAGGTATGATAACTACTGTTTACCTATTTTGTGTTTGAGCATATGTTAACTGGTTTGCCCGCTGCTCAGTGATGGTAATACACAGTTAAATGTATAGGCGCTCTATTGAATGTTATGTTTGACTAAGCAAGCATAGCTTGTACAGCTCAGTTGGTGTAGTAGTATGGTCTCTGACTACATTGTACAGGGTTCTGGAGTTGCTAGCTTTTTCATTTATGTCAAATGACTGGACTGCATGATAAGTTAGGCAAAGCAAGTACAGCTTGTAGATTGTGCAGTGGAATGGTTCCTGACTGTAGTGTGAGGGGGCCTGGATTCAAGACTTGGCAGGACTGATTACTTTTGTTGCTGGCCACAACATCAGCTGAGGGTGAGAGGCCAATTAAGGCACTTTAAAGGTGGTTTGCATGGGTTTGGACGAAGCTAAGCATTGCTAAAATATGGTTTCTCTGTTTTAGCTTCGCTTAGCGGTGTTTACTCCCACTAACCCCCGTGCTAATTTCTTTGAAATAAAAGAAAAAGGGGCGATAGGAAAGTGGTGAAAAAAGGGGTATGCAGAGGGAAAAACAAGATGAAAGATGGATAGGGATGTGCAGGTTGGGAGTAGGGAAGGTCCATAGCTGTCCATTTCACTTATAGCAATGGCTGTGCATATGTATTGAATTTGGATAATCATACCCATGACAGAGGGGTGAGGATGACAGTAATGTGTTGTCTAGGCAATTGGACAAGAATACATGTGTCCAGTGGATATGTCTGCGAAATGGACAGTTATGTATGGGACATAATGTTTTTTGTGAGAACAGATTGCCCTTTTTTTAAGATGAGAGTGGGTTGTTGGGGAAGGATAGTAGGTATATGTGGAGAGGGAGGTTGGGTAGGAAAACAGACAAGACAGACAAGACAGGAGACATGGGTGGAGTATGACACATGTGGGGGGTGAACACCTTGACGGGGAGGGTGGCTGGGAATCGCAGGCACATGGGCCCACAAATGGATACAGTGAGACCGAGGTCCCCACCCATGGGCAGTCACCACTGCCCCTTCATGGCCCCAAAGGTTGCTCTGCTGGGGGCTGAGCAGGAGGGGCAGGCTGACCCTCAATATGTGCCATGCGGCCCTCAAGCTGGTGTAGCTGAGCTGCAAACTCCTTTTGCATCTCCCTGCTCACCAGACCCCAGACCTGACATTGGGTGACGGGTTCCTATCCATGCCCGCTCCCAGCGGGGGACAAGCACCATCCCCTGAGGCAGTTCCACCTTTGGGTGGTCAGGACCAGTGGACGAGGAAGATCTGGGGTGGGTCCCAAATGTGCTGGGGCCCAGTGTCATGGCCAGTTGAGGCTGGACAGGCAGACCTGCTGTGATCATCCTTCCAGATGAACTAGGGTGTTTACAGTTTACAACATATATTGGTCAGTTATGAACAATACAGTGCCAGGAGTAGTTATAGCAGCATGCATGGGTGCTCCAATAGACACCATAACACAATTTTCAATCAATTGCTTAGCAAAAAGAACACATGCAGATATGGAACCACAGTGGATATTACAGCAGCATGCAGGTTACATTTATAGCAACAGGCCACCAATGATTTCATTTCAACAGGGAACAGCAATAAACAGACATTGAAATATTGGTATAACAATGGAGAACATGTCCCAACAGTTTGTTAAAAACATACCATTTATTTTTTTGGTTGTATTATTGTTGCAGATAGGGTGGGTGTGAGACAGAGAAATAAACAACTATTTGTTATTACATTGCTCACAACTGTTTTGTACATTATAGTCTACTCAACACTCTCCAGATATGACCTGAAATTACAGCTACCTATGGGCTTGGGTTTGGACAGTGGGTGTTGTACACAGTTATCAGTTTAAACTTCATACACCTAATATACAGCTGTACTTACCTGCCAGACCTGTGGAAAAAATTGGGTTAACACTGCCTGACTGCTTCTATGCATTAACAGGGTTCGGCTTTGATATGTGCAATCATACTGCGCATGTGTGTGTGTTTGCGTGTGTGTGTGTGTGTGTGTGTGTGTGTGTGTGTGTGTGTGTGTGTGTGTGTGTGTGTGTGTGCGCGTGTGTGCTAATGTCATAATCCAAATTCATTTTTGTACAGCACCATGGGTGCTGGGGACAGTGAACAATAGCCATGATGGAGTGACACTTGAGGGACATTTTTTTGGGAAAACTAAGTGGTCTATGTACTTCTCTTGCGGTCATCTGCAGTCTTGGGGCTGGCCAGTGTGTGTTCTACACAGTATATAAGAGACACATCTTACAGTTAATATCCAGCCTGCCTTACCTGCCGAAGCTGTGGGAAAATGTGTGTTTACACTAACTGACTGTTTGTAACAATACTCACATATTTGTGTGTGAAAATATAGACAGATTAGTACCACTCCCGGGATTCAAACCCTGCCAATTTGTTCAAAAAGTCATAATACTGATGCTTATCAGAGCAAGCTATCAAGGAATTGCTATTTCTTGTGCATTTTCTACCTATTAGTCTGTGATTTAGCCAATCTGACCTTGTACTTGTGACATTCCTGCATGGCAGACAGTTGTTCTACTGTGTACTCACACTATCAGATACCACATTATAGGAAACAAGGGTTAGCAAACATTTTTAATATTCAGCTATCAGATCATAGTGCAGGGGAACGTTGTTATGCTTAATCTGTTGTACAAGACTTGACTGTTTGCCACATGAACCTCAGATACTTAATGCTATCAGAGCCATATTTGTTGTGCAAAAGATATACACATTTCCAGTTCCTACTAACACATTGCAAATAAAACGCAACAATCCAGAGATGTATAGTTTTATTGACAGATTATCACTGTTTTTTGTATATCACTGGCATTATCTGTGGTAATTTCAGTTTTATTCGGTTGAAACAGTACACAGATTACAGCACTGACAGGTGATATTCTACTACTTTTGATTATACTGCCAGCTAGATCAGTACTCACCAGCCTCTTGGTGCAGCCTTTGTAACCTGCTTCCATGTGCTTCCACGTTCGCAGCCCTCTCAGCTGCAGCTGTACAGGAGACAGAGAAACATTTAGGACTACCTGTCCATCACATACACAGCCTGGACTATCTTAAACAGCAATTGATACTGATACTTATACACTACTGGGGCATTCCCTGCCTGAGCGTCTTGTTCCGACTGGTCCAGAAAGTCACTCTTTCTCCAGTTGAGATCAGCATGGTGATGCCAAACCTGCTCACCAGTCCGAGGGATCTCAGTAGCACTGGTGAGTTCATGGGTGAGATGATCCCAGGCCTCCGCTTTGTATTCTGAGCCCTGGTACTGGCCCTGTAGCAGTCTCAAATCATGGTTTTTCAATAAGGAGTCCAACCATGACCCTGGACTCCAGAATGCCCCAGTGTGGTGCCTGCAATGATGAGCTCCAACTGGTTATGGGCTGTATTCCCACCTACAGGGTTTAAGTAGGGCCAATTTCAAGCACTTTGTCGTGATTGGTTACTTCTGAAACTGCTGAGCTCAGCTAAGCTATGGGCAAAGCTGCTAAGCTAAGGTTGGCAGTGCTTAAAGGGGCGGGTTCAGCACTGCTTATCACTGGGAAAATACAGTTAGCTGGGCAATTCATTGCATACTATTCATATGTGCACAATGCTTACACCCGGTCAACATAGCTGTGCAATGCTTATCATTGCTTATGTTTTATTATATTGGTCTACCACCTGTATGGGATTGATTCATCATTCATTACATAATATAGATTTATTTACATACCTTGACATCCCCCAATGTGCTGTGATTAATTTATTTTTGTGTGACTATACTGTATGGGGCACTTGTGTTTATATGGGGGTTTCACTACTTTATTACACTGACACCTCACATCTGGACCTAATACACTACTGTGGTTGAGAAAAATCAGTTACTTCTTACATAAATATACAAAAAATTTAAATGTTATTGTTTACACATACAAAATGGAAGCAGCTTTGGTTAGGCTCAAACCATAAATGACCACATATAAGGCATACGCTGTAACCACTACACTATTGCACTTATGCATATGCTTAATGTCTATTGCTTTTTAACTTATTGTGCCATTTCAGCTGGGCTAAGAGTAGCTATGGAACGGGCACACCCGTGCAGCTACGCTTAAACTTTATTACATAGATAAAAAAAATAATTTATTTGTTGTGTTTTTATATTTGTACCCTTCAGAATATCCTTGCTAATGCTGAACCTGTTATTCTATCAACTTTCTGCTTAGTCCACATTCCTTACTCTGATGGGTTGGCAGGTGTACGCTATGTGCTTATGCTAAATTTGTTATTCTATCAACTTTTGGCTTGGTTGGGACACTTGTCCCTTATGGCTTTGTCCAGATTTCTTACTCTGACAGGTTGGGGGTGTTTTGAGAATTCTCATTCATTTTAAATTGCTGAACAGCAATTCTGGAGTGCAGGGGGCATGTGTATTGCAATAGCTATGCTCTCAGACACACCTCCTGCGCTTGTACACATTTCCATGTACATAGTACAGCACAGCAGTGCCCCTTCATGCAAAAACATGGCATGCTGCTGTGCTGAACCGGAACCGTCCCTGTCATGCAGGAATAACTTATTTCTGCATGGCTGCTTGCTTAATCCGGGTGGTTGTCTATATTTTCAATACCTGTCTAGAAGTCTTCATGTTTAATGCATTAAGTGAGTCAAAATATATCACAGTAAATACCCATTTGCCTAGTTTAATATTTCTAACATCCCTTTTCCAATCTCATCTTATCATCATACTGAGTTACTCTGTTTGCTTTAGTTTCTATTTCCTTTTTAGACATATTATGATGTTATTATTCAGTGTGTATAGCACTGATGATGAACACTTGATCAGCTGGGGCTTTCTCAGATACAGAAAATGATTATATGATGATGCAGTCATTCAGACTAGTTAAATAATTAATGGACAAGTCATTTGTTAAGTCCTAATCAAAGACATCTGGTTTATATCTTACTATCGCCATAGCCTGTTTTAAAGAGGTATATTCCCTCTGGAAATGAAGTATACATATTTACATATCAGTCAGGGATTCCTAAAGCTTGCCACAAAGTGTACATTACAGTGTGCACTTTCTGTAAGCTTTCTGAATTGAAGAATAGCCCTACCACAATGCCTTTGTTGAATATTTATTCTGAAAATGTTACATAAAGTATATACATAGTATACACTTTGTGGTAATCTTTATAAATTCCCCCACTATGTTTTTATAGCTGTCTGTCATATAGTCAGGCAACACATTTATACATTTATGCCTTTCATTCCATATTTAAATTGTATTATAAATAAATATATATATATATATATATATATATATATATATATATATATATATATATGGGTCTATCTTACTACGTCGACAAGTCAGAATGCCGACAGCGAGAACACCGACGCCAGAAGATCGAAAACGGAGAAGACCGACGGATCAAAACCCCGACGCTGAGAACATCGACATGGGAAAAGGCTGTGTATGTATGCGGTAGTGACGGACGTTAGGGTGCGAGTAAGGTAAGTGTGCGACTGTGATAGTTTGTGGGTTAGGGGCGGGTTAAGTGAGTTAGGGTTAGGGCGGGCTAGGTAAGTGTGCGACTGTGATAGTTTGTGGGTTAGGGCGGGTTAAGTGAGTTAGGGTTAGGCGGGCTAGGTAAGTGTGCGACTGTGATAGTTTGTGGGTTAGGGCGGTTAAGTGAGTTAGGGTTAGGCGCGGGCTAGGTAAGTGTGCGACTGTGATAGTTTGTGGGTTAGGGCGGGTTAAGTGAGTTAGGGTTAGGGCCGGGTTAGGTGAGTGTGCGATAGTGGCGGACCTTAGGGTTAGGGTTTGGGTTAAGGTTGTAGGTAGTTGTGTATGTGAGGTTTAGTGTTGGTTTGTAAGGATTTTGGTGTGCTTGTGTTGTGTGTGTGCTTTTTGGACCGGGGATTTGTTTTGTTTGTTGCTTGTCGGGATTATGGTGTGTCGGGCATGTGAGGTTTCGTGTTTGTGAAATGTCGGTTATGTGGTGTCGGTGATTTTGTTGTCGGCGTTTTGACTTGTCGACGTAGTAAGATAGATCCATATATATACATATACACATATTATTTATTATGTTTGAAGATTCTATCTCTGTCTTACTCCAGTGAAAGTTATTTATGATCTGCTGGACACTTCCCATCAAAATATGTAAATAAATAAATAAATTATGAAGTAAAGAAACAAATAAGTAAATAAAAGGACAGTGACAAATGTGACAGCACAATAAAAACCTCTATTACTTTATAGTTCCTACTAAAGCTTCTATAAAATGTATTGATTATTGAACATTAATGTATTCTTTCAAGCCTGTGTTTTAACTTGATGATACTAAAGGAAGAATGTACATTATTTTTACAAATGTAGTGCTCAGGTTCTCACAAACTGTAACAGGCCTAGCTGTGCACCCCAAGGCATCTGAGCCCCATGTATCATTGGGGTCTATACAGGGGAGACACGCTAGTAAGGAAGTAACTAAGGACTTGTGGGGGGTGATAGTTAGGAAAATACTTTTCTTACTGACTGCCTCTGTCCTTAAGGGAGATATGGGCTAGACCAGGGTTAATTTTATGATTTCCCATACAATTGTCAAGGCTTCATTTGAACAAGGTCAGGAAAGAACTGTGTTTTAAATGGGTGTGACGCCTATTCCATAGTGCAAGAATGCTTTTGGACACATTCCTGTCTCTCCAGCATGTTCTGTTCATGTACAAGGGAAGTTCATACCCCTGAATCTAGTCCTTCAGGTGCTGTTTGTTTTGCACATGTGCAATAGATCCATCAGGGCTGAGTCTGAGGAAGTCCTGTAAGCCAGGCAAAAATACCCTCTCAGCAGCCTGTGGGAGACTGAATACAGACACACAGCTTTTAAGTGATGAGTGGAGGGCAGGGTATTCATGCCCTGAATTCTCCTGGTGAGAATCATTTGTGGACATTCCTACTGCTGCAAATGCTTGGTTAGATACATGACAAAGGGGGCATTGCTTTCAATAACAGGTCTGATAATGGCAGTAGCAGAGTGCTAATATAACTTCCTAAGATGTGGATGACATAACCTTACCTATAAGTTGGGTGACAGAATGATTTTCTCACTATCTTAGCTACATGCTAGAAGAAGGTCAGATTATTGTCTACATATGTTCCCAAATCCCTTACTATTGGATTCAATCCACTCCTAGTGATATTTTATTGATGGCATAATTAACTTGGATTGACAATTTTCCAAAAGGCATTATAATGCATTTATTGGCATTGTGTTTTAGGCTATGGCTTTAGCATAAGTCATTTTGTCATTGTTAAACCCACTTTCAAGAGTTGGTATCTTGAGGGGAACTGATAATAGCTCCCAATTTGCAGTTATTTGCAAACGTGATGAGCTAGAGGCCTTGAATGTTGGTCTTAACCTCCAAGAACTCTACATTTGGATAATACCATGCTAAATGGAAATGCAACAGCTAATGCATGACATGTTTGATATTCTTAGACTTACTTGGGCCTTCTGGGAAACAGGCCTGTGCCTTCTCAGAGGAAATTACACACATAATTAGAAAAATGTTGGTATGGTGTTTATCTATCACTCTAAGGAATCATCTGTGCTATACCAAGGTAACAATGTGGCAGAGAGTGGGAAATTCTTATTTTACCCATGATAGGGCATGTTTTTGTTTTCTTTTCACAACGGCCTAGCCCAATATTCCTTATTGTTTCTGTCTAGCTGTGCTGATTCAAGTGACTGGGAATGGTATTGAGATCTACTTTTTTATGCATTTTCCAGTGAATATGGTAATGCACCTACAGTACATAGAATGTCTTCAACTTGTACATGTGCAAAATCATAGTGCCAGGTGGATAGTGTGCCTGCGTTCATTGCATGGGACTGATAAATTTAAATGTAGAGTGATAAAATACAATTTTCATCAAATTTGTATGTGCATTTACTCCTGATTTTTTAGATGTAACTTGCACTACTTTATCATTTTAGTTATGGGAATAATGGCAGCCTTAATTTAGAATAAGCTCCTTGGCAACAACAAGCTCTATTTCTCAATGGCTATCAAACTCAACTGTGGTGTCTAACAGATTTTTCCTATGACACATAAAACCAAAAATGGTACAGTGCAGAAACCAACTAAACAAATAAAAAACTGCACTAGAATGGGGGTGATCAATGGAAAAAAATGCCTTTATTAATAAAAACAAAAGTATTGAGCGCTTTCGTCCCTACAAGATGGGACTTCATCAGAATGCATAATACAGCACCGCATCATGATACCATAAGTTACTTCTGATGTGTTTTTATATTAGTATAACAATGTTCTTTATATTAATATTTTATGTTCTTTATCTTTATTTTAAATGGATGTTGTGTAAAGTTTTTTTAAGGAAAAGGACTGGCTTTTCAATTAGCCTGTTGTGATTGTTGGAGGGTTATTTAACTTGTCTGTGCTGTATTATGTTGTATTGTGATGAAGTCCCAGCTTGTAAGGATGAAAGTGCTCAATTTGGTTTACAATTGTTTGTGCAAACAACGTTCTATCGGCTGCAATGTGCCGAAAAACAGAATGTCGAATGCACAAGCAGTTTTGCACCAGATAGTCAACTCCACTTATGCGAATGCACAACTGCATTCGCATAAGTGGAAGTTGACTATCTGCATGGAGATCGCGGTACAGTGGGGAGTGGAAATTCATCCACATCCCCACTGTAGTGTGATGTCGGAGTTAGAATATATAAGTAGGGGGTGTGTGGGGGGTGCAGGGGGCAAAAACGTGATAGCTGTATAGGAGTTTGATTTACATCAGCTCCTATACGGCTATCATGTGGCGGTTTCGACAACAATGTCAAGTCAAATGCGTCGAGCATTTGGTTCGACATTGTCAAAGTATTTTTTTTTTACTTTCGGAATTAGCATTTGTTTATTTGAATGGAAAATGTTTTTCCGTTCGAATAAACAATAGTAAACTGCTCAATACTTTTGTTTTTACTAATAAAGGCATATTTTTCCATCTATCACCCCCGTTCTAGTGCATTTTTTTATTTGTTCAGATTTTTCCTACATCAGAGGGACGTAAGCTCTACCGGTAGTGTAACAGTCTTTATCAGAAAGAAAAAGTAATAATGGCTCTAGTCATAAGCACTCTTAGTTTGCAAATTTCAATCATGCTTTTGGGCAGTATGTTTTTTTTTAATTGTGATTTTTCTCCTTCTGTAAGAAATGTTATCTATTCTTAGAGGGATGTCTTTAATCATGCTGTTAATAAGCATTTGTTCTTTCCATTAATCTTCATTTTACTAGTATTTATTTTCTAGTTATATTTCTGATGTTAAACTTGAGGTTTTAATAGTAGTTATAGATCTTTGCATGTTCTTGATAGTCAGTTTCACTGTCCATTTTGTTTTTCTCCATTACTGCACCACATAAAATGATGCTATTGTAAGTACTGGACAATGATTTACCTAGCCCTGCAAAACATTTTAAGTGATCAGAACAACTTAATTATTTTCAGTGATACTGCTGCTTACTGTCCTTGTGGTTTTATTATTAAGTCATAAGATGCTAATTTTCAATGTAATGTTCTCAGCCTTCAGGACACTGTCAACAATTTCTTTCTATGACATAAGACTTTCCTATTGCTACAATTAGAATCGGCCTATATAGCATCCTATACAGTAATAGGTAGTGAGTCAGTTTTTCATGCTCTCATAATAGAAACTTTCAGGTTCATGAAAAAATTCCAAGGGTCATGCAATAACATACAATAAAAACATAACATGCTTTTTGGATTAAAACTGTATACGTTGGCATTGTTTGTGGTAAACAGGTTACTCTCAGCTCAGAACCTTTGTTAGCCCCTCTAAATAATTGCTATTACTTCCCAACCATATCTCTTACTCTTTTATTTCTACCTTCTTTTAAACTCCATTGTTATTTTTCCTACTTACTAGCACTTCTCAAGAAATTTCTATCTTCTCTAATCTACTACCCAGTCCTTAAATTCCTCCCTGTTTTACAGGTAGATGAAAAAGTACTGGTTTCTTATTTTTACTTAATTACCCTGCATCGTTATCTTAGTTTTTTCAGTGCATGATAAGATGTAGCTATTAGATCTGTGTTGAACCTTTCAATTAAGTGCACAGGTTCCTGTGAGATATAATTTCTATCCAGTCTAGCCCAGATATTGCACCTTGGACACCAATATGCAAATTCTGCCCATGTTCCTACTACTGAATTAATTTCTCCTAAACCAAATATTTTCATAAATTTCTTCAAAAATCTACACTTTATATTTTCCCTTCTATGTCCCCCTGATACATTCTCACTATTGCAAATCAAGTTCCAATCCTGACCTGTAAGTAACATTCCCAGCCAAAAGCTAATTATTTTTCCCCAAAATTTTCTTAAACCCCATAATAGCAATTGCCTCCACTCTTGTCAACAAACCCTTACAAACTACAAATTTACCATTATTGTCTGTTTCTTCCTCTTCTGTTACTATTGGAGCCCCTCTAGCAACAGTATTATTACTCCCCTTTTCCTTTTTCCTTAATATTCTGCTGAATATCCATCTTGAAAACTTTTTTTTTTAAAGTCCACATGCTCATTTCTTTTTAAATGTGTCTTTTGCATTGTTGCTATATGCACACTGCATTTCATAATATAATTCAATACTCTTTCCTTTTTGTCTACACCTGTAAGGCTATTCATTCTCGAAGATAATATTTATACTGTAGCCATTATGATAAAAAGCTGTTATTCCCACCTAATAAACATACATTTTTTTTTCAATATGTATGTCCAACCTTTGTCTTGCATGTACACACTAGTGTTTGGTAGGCTTATCGACATTTTCAGAACACCCCGTCTACATTTTTTGAAGAGTAAAGAAGCAAGAAATTAAACTATTATGCAATCTTATGGTTATATAATGTTTTCATCAGGCTCACATAAGTAATAACTGATGAATAGAAGAGAGCTGGGACCTTCTGTGTTAGCTCTTATGGCCAAATTATTCTGATAACTAGTAATAATTTTGTCTTGGTTATTATAGAGTTCATTCCTCTATAATAAACTAATTCTGATTCATTAACTCTTTTACTTGCGTTGTTGATTTAAGCCTATATTTTCTTTAAACATCTAAATTCTTTTTATTTAGAGATTTTTTGGTGAAAATTCTTATATAAATTTTGCAGTATACCGCAAGCTGCTTTTCACTTGTTCTGCAGCAATACTACATTTCTTGACCTATGAAGAAATGAAGTGTTTCTGTGCCCTGTAATATTTCAATGTGAGAAAGTTGCTTCTTTTCAAATCTCAGTGTCTATAGTTGACTATAACCGATTTTTCTGTTATTGAACATTCAGCAGCCTGTCATTAAACCATGTAGAGTTCATTATTTATAAGCACATTTTTAACGAACCTGGTATACTGTGGTAATCTTTTAATATAGTGAATTGTGATATAAGACAACAGTCAACTCACTAGTCACATCAGTCATATGGTTTCTAGACATAAAGTAAAGAACAGACTTTCAATAGTGTAACTATACTAGTATTTAAAAAAATTGTTCTGTTCTATAGAATGAACCAGAAAGCTTCCTGACAATGGACAAGATTTATTTTCCATTTTGAAGTCTAAGCCAAAACTGTACAAAATGAGAAGGCTATTTTTTTCAGTAACAGGCATGATATAACTATGAATTTCTACAGAATCTTTTTACATCTCTAAATGCTTTTGTTTCTTCTTTTCTTGTATATGCTCTTCCTGAGCAACATACATATTCCATTCCATTAGATGTATAAATGCTGGAACATTCTTCAGAATTTGACGGAGTCTTATTTAATGTATTTCATAAAGCCATAAAACTATCTTTATTTTTTAATAATATGTAATCCTAGAAGATGTACAAAAGTAACCATTGCTGCAATATGCATCCACAATCCATTCCTTTCTCTGTACAGCAATGGAACTGTATATTTCCTTTATTTTTAATTTAATAAATAGTGAAACATATGCTATTACGCCATTTGTTTAGCATTTGATGATTACATTCACATAATATGAAATAAAGTTAACTTTTGTACAGCTTAAACAATTAAGAAGAACAGTGTTAGGCATACAAACATAAATAAGCAAAATCTTTCTTCTATCCTCAGAGCACCAGTATTGTCACTCTTCTTCCCAAGTGAAATCCATTCCAACATTAAATTCTGCATCACATTTACTATCTTCAGAAGATGTTCATGATGACTGACATTTCAAAGAAGAAAGGACTGTGTCGAGATCATGCCAGGCCTACTTCAAAGGTTTCCTTTTTATCCGGCACAACTAATTCAGTTCACTTCAAATAATATAGTAGCACTTTCAATGCTAAGGTTTAATGAGACAGAAACACAGATACAAGAGGAAGTTAATGGTTCCTTGTTTTACAGAAAAAAAAGAGCACACTATATCTTTATCCTTAGTCATATTGTTTTTATGTACCAATTGCATAAAGGTATCTCTACCATATACAACTAATAGTAGGAGGCCAGTGGTTTAGATCATATATGTGGGTACAAAACAAAGTCTATAAATAATACAAATCTGTAGACTCTCAAGTGAAGTACTGATGACTGAATGGGTACATAGAAGTTTACCCCAGTGATTCATAGTATTGTCCTTGTCATGCAGTGAAGTATGACTGCCAGCTATACATCCTAAAGTACATGACTAATCTGTATATGTTGTTCAGACCACCTGCCTAGTACTAACATATGAACTATGCAAAATAAAAATGAACAAAATACACTGCATTATTTCTCCCTCAAACTTTTGACACACTATAGTATTTTTTTAATTTATTTATTTTATATTCCTTAATGCCCTCACAATGACCTACCCTATAAAGTCTGAATCATCTAACATGTTCTGTAATTATCATAAGTTAATCAATAAGAAATAATATTCAATGAATGAACCAATCCTGTGGAACGGAGGCAATAAACCTTTATTTATCTGCAAGATGACAATAGCTTGATTAGTGGTTATGATCAGTGGAATCTTTTGTCTGGGAGAAGAGATAATGCACTGCTGATGGCAGGATCAAAGGGATGTGCCTTGAGTGATTGCACTGCTGATGCCAGTTGGCACACTACAGTTCATGGGGATGCAGGTTAGACTGTGTTATGGATATGCCAAGGCATGTTTCCTTCCTAGTCAGCAGCAAAGACTTAAGACATAAACCACTATAGGGAGGGCTTAGGCAGGGTAATCAGCCCTTACATGGCTATGGTAAGGTGTCCTCTTCCTTTATATTGACTCTTTTTGAGGGGAGGATGAACTGGCCAGTAGGGATCATACCCTATTCAGAGAATGAGTGGACCACAGCAATTTATCTTCATCTAGGAGATCCAGCTTGTCATAAAATGTAATTCTTAGATCAAGGAGTTGAGTCACAAATCCCAGTAAATTTCCATTACAAATTAAGGGGTGATGCAAAGACAATGTGATGGATGGATAGTGAAGTGTACTTTCAAAACTCAGACTTTGCAGGGTTAATTTTCAGCCAATTTTGAGACATCTGCTGAAGATTGAATTTATAATGCAGATACATGCAGCAATATATTTCTTAATGAGTATAGCTGTAATAGGATGGATGCCATGTGGTTCTGTGTTGAGTCGCTTTTTTCAATAAATTTATAACTGTGGCTGTATCTGCTTGTCTAAGTCTTTCTATATACAAGCCCCTACAGACTATACTACATCAAAAATATGTATTACAGAATCTGGATAGTACATTAAAACAGAAAAAAAACAGATACTGTCTACTTAGGAAAGTAGAAGGGAAGTGAATGTTGTCAGCATATGGCTGATAAGAGGTGCTACTCCCTTCTAAAACCTAAGGGTGGGAGGTTGGCATAATGGTTAAGGTGTCTGCCTTACAGAGACAAGGTGCAGGGTTTGATTCTCACATTGGGTAATTGGCTAAGTTTAAATGGCTTACAAGGGCAGTTAGCCTAGTACTAATCTATGAACCTATGAACCTATAAGTGGCATCTTCCAAACATAAGATAAGCCACAAAGGACCACTGTGGCACTCCACATTTGAAGGGAAAGGAGATAGAAGTATTTAATACAGATGCCATCCGTGAAAATTGGCCTGAAAGACCCAAACAATTTGATAATGGTCTAAAAACCTGGACTTAAGCACTCATTCATGATTCCATAATCCATTCTCAGATCACAGAGAGATCAACGATGATGAAAATGGAGTATTATTATCAACTCTTCACAATAAGGAGGTCAGTAACTACCAAAATGAGGCTAGAGTTAGTCCTCTGCCTCCATCTAAAGCCAGAATGATATGGACCAAGGATATTACATAATGTTAGACAATAATACATCTGTGCACATAGAATATCATTTAGAATTTTACAACTTTACCTGTAAGAGGAATGTTAGAGATAAGGCAACATTCATTCAGCTTACCCTGATTAAGCTTTCATGTTTAAAGGGTCAGGATTAACAGGCCCACTTGCAATGAAGAAGGAAGAAACAGTCCTCAACAATGATTAAACAATGTAGAAAATAATATGAGCTTTTTATGTAAGGAAATATTTAAATAGCTTTATAAAGTCAAGCTCCAGCCTACAATATGTTGTAGGTATCTGAGACAACAGTCATTGTAACTGACATAGCAAAACTCAACCCAACAGAAGTCCTGTTAATTTGCTTCAGATGTTTTGCAGTGATCCATGGGTTAATTAAGGGGAAACGACTGCCTTGATTTAGCAATTGTAAACACACACACACACACACGCGCACACACACACACACACACACACACACACACACACACACACACACACACACACACACACACACACACAAAACATCCTCATACTGAATCAAGGAAAACATTGTGGATTGTAAGAGACTCCAGGCTACACGGTCTGTCCATCACATGAAATATTGCAGATGTTTGAGTTAAAGTTGCTTTTGTTCTGAGCTGTCCATCTGGTAGGCAGGATAATGCACATCCAGACTAGTTTTGCCCTATAGAGGGCCCACTTTCTACTCAATGCTGCACACATAATCCTTAGGAAAAACAAAACAGGACCTATGTTCCCACATATCAAAAGTAAGAAAGGTAAATCATGACATATGTAAAGAGACCTGCTAAAGGCACAGAGGTTGCTAACAGAAAACAATTAGAACATTTTCCTTTTTTATGTCATACTATGCAAATCTGGATACAGGAAAAGACTGCCTTTTTCTTTTAAAAGTTGGTAATTCAAATTACCTTCTGAGGTCACATATCTGAGGAGGATGTTTTCACTGTATGCACAAGTTAATACTATTTTTTTCCTCTTGAAAAAGTTTTGACAGTTGTCTAGCCTTCATGCATCCACTTTTGTGGCTATGTTTTTCAAATCAACATTATTCAACCCTAGTTTATTGTGGCTGCCATTAATGTTCTAAATCTGCCTACTGTTTTCTATTAATAACTTGGAGTTCTCACTCCTTTTAATGTCTCTTGCTTTAGCCAAGTACTTACTAGTCTTTCAACAGTTAGCTTTCATATAATTTATTGAACTATCTTTGAGCAGTCATATGGACATAACAATGTGAAATACACATCTTTATTATTATTTTTTTATTTACATATTATGTACTTGGGAAGAACACTTACCAAACACGTCCAAAGGCAAACTCAGCCTTGGAAATTAATTAATAACAGAAAGTAGAGCATTTATATCATTGTTTAGTTCTCATTCATAATTATTTTTAACTTTTTTATTGCATTTTCAATTATTTATTTGTTTGTCTTCCTCTTCACGTCAAGCAGAGTACCTCATTATTCCTTTTTAAGTGCAACCTGGATAACTGGATGGGGAAAAAGAAAAGACACCCATAGGATTCCACTTGTGCTCCTGCTGGACAGGGGCTTTGGGTGCTGACTTGTCTGTACATGGAAAACAAAGGAAGGCCAGCTCTCAAAAACAGCTCCTGGGCCAAAAAGATTTTATTTTAGCCCAAAATTAAGTCAAAATAAAGACACGGAAACACCCAAAGGATGGAATAAATGCATAAATGCATACCGGTTTCGGCACTCAGCCTTCATCAGGCTTACATAAGTAGATAGTGAGAGGTGTAATGGATAAATATTATATTTATTTTACTTGGTGTTGAGCAAGAGCATAACCATATGATGTATGTGTATTGTTTCAGTTTCACTTTGAAGGCTTTTAGATTAATTTCTTGTCTAACCTACAGTATTTGGCCCTGCAAATATTGTCTGATCTTTAAATTTAGGTTTGTTGCTACAGATGTCATGCAAAAAACACTTAAATATGAAATACTAAATGAAACCCCATAAGCCACTGTTGAGATAATTCTTTTTTTTTGTTAATATTTTCATTTCAGTTACAGTTAATTTGCCCTTTATCATCTGCTCCCTTTTAAACCCCTTACTGATTGCTTGATGCTTTAATGTATTGTTACTGCTACTGTAGTCAAGTAAAGTGCTTACATATGAAGCATTATGTATCCTTGTTCAGTTGAGTCTTTTTTACAATTACTACATATCTTACTTCTTTACTTTATTTTTGATTAGATATTTTTATCTACTTTGTTTAATCCTACATTTCTTACTTGATTTGTTTTCTTTTATTCATATTTATGACTTCTGTTATCAGCTAAAGTGCTTAGACTTAAAGCATTATAAACAGCTTAAAATTTATATTACATAAATAATATATTACATTTGCTTGATGGTGAAAGGAAACTATGCCACTGATATGCTCTTTTATGCTCCTTAACACTGTCTGTCCCTTAAATCTCTCCCTTTCTCATTCCCTTTCTTCTACCGGCCCCATCCCTTCATGAATATCTCTACTAATTCCCTGCACAGCACACATTTCTGTAGTCCATTCCATAGAGTGTAAATACTCTCTGTAAACATTACTTTTAGAGAACTTGGGAGCAATTAGTCCATAAAATGTGTTGCCTATGCCCCTTCCTTTCCCTTCTATCCTTTTTGTCCAAACTGATCCTTTTGCATCCCTATACTATGATATTATATATTAGCATCCTGTCACCACTGTCTTTTCTGGTTTCAGTTGAAAAGATCTCAGTTTCCACTAGTCTCTGGTCATATTCATTCCCTTGGATCCTACAGATGCTTGTGGTAGCTTTCCTTTGAATTCCCTCAAGTAGCCTAATTTTCTTTGTCTTACATGGCCTCAAGAACTGCACACAAAAATCAAGATGTGGTCTGCCAAGGCCTTGTAAAGCTGAACCATTATCTTTTTCATCACAAAATGAATTCCCTGAGGATATACCCCAGCATTCTTCTTGTTGCTTCCACTGCTCCCTAACTCTTCTCCTAACATTCCAATCCAGGTGTGCTCAACATGCACAGATCCATTTCTTGCTCCATTATATCCTGCTCCACTTCTTCAAGCTGACACTTTGCACTGGGGTAGCAGTGGCTCACGTACTGCATGTAGCACTTGTTTCCACAGAAATACAATTAACACTTTTCATTCAGTTTGTCCAAATTTTTCATAAATTTTGTTAGACTATTCCCTCATCATCCAGTGCTGCACCTATTTTTGTGTCCTCACCAGAAAAGTTGCCCTTTTTCACATTCCATCAGATATGAATGATACACACACACACACACACACACACACACACACACACACACACACACACACACACACACACACACACACACACACACACACACACACACACACACACACACACACACACACACACACACACACACACACACACTCTGGCAAGTACTACATACAGGACTGATCCATCTCTAACTCCTACTAATCACTTCTCTAATTCCTGACATTAGCCACCTCCCTGGAACTTTTGATATTTTACAAATCAAACAAGCAGCTATCAGTTCCTCAGACAGTTTCAGATGCAGGTTAATACATGTTGTATTTGGTTACTTGTAAATACGCTTTGCAACTGAACCCTCCACATGTGTGACTAATTCTCTTCATAGCCCATACCTGGCAGTTGTGTTATTGCTCTATCATACCACAAAATGGGTATTTTGAAAGAGTCAACTTTTAACATGCCTTGAAGGTTCACTTGACCCATGAAGTTGACTCCCATGCCAGTTGCATCAATCCACAGCTCTCAGTACTTTGTTAGTGAAGTAGGAATACGAAAAAACAAAACTATTAAGCTTTTACTGATAGACATTAAAAAGTTATGACACAAACAGTTGCTTTCCTGTTGTTAAGTTCTTAAATAAAACACAAAGTTGTAATTACTATACATATAGACAATTGTCATTATCTTTATGTTTCTTGGAAAAAAGAGAAATGTAAGCAAATCTTAAGAAATTGTGTTTAATGTGTAATAACCCTAAAAACTTGGTTGGATGCGGGTTTCTCAGGATTTATTCTCACCTGGGATAAGCATCAGATTGCTCAGGCTTCGTATCTATGAAGATCTGATTTGAATAAATCTCTATATAACTCCCACCAAGCCAAAATGTTATAACAGTAATAAACTATAGCCATTTGGGAAACTAAAACAATTCTTATAGAGATGAAAGAATAAACATGTAGGTGATTTACATATATATATATATATATATATATATATATATATATATATATATATATATATATGTGTGGATCCCCTACACTACACCGACATGCCACAAACCCGACAACCAAAACACCGATACCAAAACACCGTCACCACACAAAACCGACAGTCCACATTACTGAACACCATAACACCGACTCACAACACACACACACAACACAAGCACACCAAAAACCTTAGAAACCAACACTAAACCTTACATACACAACTATCTATGCACTAACCTTAACCCGCACCCTAACCCTAAGGTCCATCACTATCGCACACTTACCTTACCCGCACCCTAACCCTAAGGTCCGTCATTATCACACACTTATCTTACCCGCACCCTAACCCTAAAGTCCATCACTATTGCACACTTACTTTGCCAGCACCTTAACCCTAATGTCCATCACTATCACACACTTACCTTACCCGCACCCTAACCATAAAGTCCATCACTATTGTCCACTTACCTTACCCTCACCCTAACCCTAAGGTCTGTCACTATCGCACACTTACCTTACCCACACCCTAATGTCCATCATTATTGCATACTTACACAGTCGCACTCGTTTCACATGTTGGTGTTTTCAGCATCGGGATTTCGAACTGTCAGTTATTTCCATTGTCGGTGTTCCGGTCTCTGTGTTGTGAATGTCATTCTTGTGTATTGTCGGTCTACTGAAGTAGACCTATATATATATATATATATATATATATATATATATATATATAGATATATATGGGTTCCATTCATAATTTCAAAATTATAACACCGAAGCCTTGAAATCCCGAAACACCAGAAGCGCGAAATTCAAAATCCCGAAGTACAGAGAATTTGAATTAGCTCTTCTGGTGTTGCGGTATGTGAATGGTTAGGTGTTAGTTTGTGTATGTATGTATGTGTAAGTGTGTTGGTTAGGGGCTTTAGTGTATGTCAGTGTGTGTTGTGACTATGATGTGTGTGAGCGAGGGACTGTGAAATGTGTGGGTGTGAGTTAACTTTGTGTGTCTGATTGTGTGATCTCGGAGTTAGTATATATAAGTAGGGGGTGTGTGGTGCAGGGGGGCTTGGTCTAGGTTTGTCTGTGTGCTTGTGGGGGGAAGTTGTGTGTATGTTCATGTGTCTGCTCTGTTTGAAGTGTAGGTTTGGGATTTTGAGTTTCACGATTATGGGTTTTTAGAATTTGAAGTTTTGACTATGTAATTTCGAAATACTGAAATTCGGGATTTCAGTATTTCGAAATTTCATAGTGAACCCATATATATATATATATATATATATATATATATATATATATATATATATATATATACATACATTTTATTTTATTTATTTTACATTTGTTGACCGGGCTAGTCCAGCTGGATATATGTCAATTTTCAGTGGAGGCCCGGGGAGAAACGCTCCACAAATTACAACAACATAAAAGGTCAAGACAAAGACAATAACAGTATAATTTGGTACATAAGTTTTAACAATTATAGTACAAGCCTAAGATTATATATTTTATATTTCAGTAGGAAAAAGGAAAAATTTATCTAAGAATAGATGAATAAGACTAATACATTTGTATTAGAAATGGTGTAGTACAAATCTTTATAACATATTACAAAATTAGATACACCTAGTAATTTATGATAAGAGATACTAAGGTCTCACAAAAACCTAAGAAAGAAAAACACTAGAGATCAATAGATAGAGTATAGAAGAACAGCAAACAAGGATGGATTTCTAGTGTTATTTAACACATAGGTTGTGATACTATATGAAGGTGTTTGATCATTCCACAGTATATACTTATTTACATGAGAAAAAATCCTAAGGAAGGTTAAGTTCACTAAAAATTAGTGAGACAACACAAGATCATGATCATGGGAGGCTAGGAATTGTGGGAGTCTAGTTAATAGTTAGGTACTTAGTCTGGATTAACACAGTGGCATAGCCAGTGTGATTTGAGGTAGGGTTTAAGCTTGCTTTTAAATAAGCTGACAGAGGATATTGAGGTTAGCTGGCTTGGGAGGATGTTCCAGGCTTTACCTACTGTATTGGAGAACAAGGTGTCACCAGCTAAGTTGTTGGATTTTGATATTTGTACAAGTAGGTTATTAGCTGAGTGTAAGGTCTTGAGGTTATTATAGGGGATGACTAGGGATGTAAGTATGGGTGTATTTTGAGGTAAATACAGGATCTTATGGGCTACTATTAATTGATTGAAAAGTATTAAATTTGGTAGCTCTAACCATCCTAACTGATTCAGATTGATACAGTGATGAGTTCTATAGGAGGACTCAGCTGCAAATCTGGCAATATTGTTGTAGGAGGATGTAAGTTTACTCAGATTACTTTTACATATTTTGGTATAGATAGGGGAGGCATAGAGCAAGGTAGAGATGAGGTGGGTACGAGCAATAGTAACCCTGGCTGGAGGTGTAAGAAAGGGTTTTATTCTACAGAGGGAACCTAGTTTCTTGTTTACTATTTTTATGGTGTTATTAATGTGAGGTTCAAAGGACAAGTTGTTATCTATTAGTACCCCGAGTAGTTTGGTGGTTGGTTCAGGAGATATTATAGTTCCATCATTTGAAGTAATAGTAAAGTTAAGTGGGGAGGTTCTGCGGGTGGGGGTAAATAGTAGCATTTTTGTTTTTTTGGGGTTAAGGATAAGACGTCTTTGTAGGAGCCAGTTTTCAACTGTACTAAAGGTCATTTGGGTTAGTGACTGAAGTTCTGATTGAGAAGCAGCAGCGCATATGAGTGTGTAGTCGTCAGCGTATTGGATACAGTCAGCTTGAGGAATTACAGAATGAAGGTCATTTGCAAAGATGGAGAAGAGTAATGGGCCTAATATAGATCCTTGTGGGACCCCTAGAGTGACTGGGACGTGGGAAGATAAAGTATTTTCCCATAGTACAGCCTGTTGCCTGTTATGTAGGTATGATTGGAACCACTGTATAGTATGGTTGTCCAATGACAGGTTTTTGAGTGTGTCTATAAGGAGGTGGTGATTCACCATGTCAAATGCTTTGGACAGGTCAATAAAAACAGCTGAGGATAGAGTATCAATATTATGATTACTGTTAATATGGTTAGTGAAGGATAAGAGAGCAGAGGTGGTGCTATGAAATGGTCTAAAGCCATGTTGACAGGGTGCTAATAAATTGTGATCGAGTAGGTAGGTTAACAGTTGTATGTGTATACATTTCGCCATTATTTTTGCCAAAGGAAATAGAATAGCTATGGGCCTATAATTGGACAACTCTTTGGAGTTACCACCTTTATGCAGGGGAATTATGTGAGAGACTTTCCAGATTAGGGGAATAGAGCCTTCAGAAATAGTTCTGTTAATGAGGATGGATATGGGGTAGGCTATGACTTTAGCAGCTTTTTGCAGGTATTCTGCAGGTAACTTATCAGCAGAGAGAGTAGTGGGTTTAAGTTTCTGTATGAGGTTACAGATAAGTGAAGTGGGTACTGGCTGAAAATGAAATTGATGAGAATTATTGGTAAAGGTTGTGGCAGAGCCTGGGATGCTAGGGGATAGCTGGTTGGCTAGGGATTGTATGGTTTCAGTGAAAAAAGTATTAAATGAGTCAGCTATTTGGATGGGATTGTTGTGATCAGAGCCAGAGGGAGAGGGAGTACTTGAGCATCCAGGGTGTAGAAGGTTATTAATACCTCGCCAGAATTTTTGGGGATTATTTTGGTTGGTTTGTTGAAGTTGGTAGTAGTGGTTTCTTTTATCGGCTAATATGGCTTTTTTTGTTTCATTTCTTAGCTGTCTGAATTGCAGGTGGTCTGAGGAGCTTCTTGTTGAGCGCTATTTGGCCCATTGTTTATTTCTTTGGAGGATTTTTTGTTTGGTCGTTTTGGTGAGCCATGGTGCCGGTTTGGTTCTAATTCTAACTTTGCGTAATGGGGCATGGCTGTCTAAAATGGTTAGAAATTTAGAATTAAAGTATTTCACGGCATTATCTATTGGGAGGTATTTCAGGGGTGATCAGTCACAGGTGACTAGTTCAGCTTGAAAGTGAGCAGGGTTAAAATTTTTGGTAGTGCGAATAGTTCTACAGATGGTAGAGTTTAGGATGACAGTTTTTGTTCTGATTAAATAGGTAAGCAAGTGATCACTTATGTCCTTAGGGAGGGTGCCTGTTTTATAGTTTAGTTGGGGGGTATTAGTGAGTATCCAGTCAAGGGTACTAGTTTTGTTGTTAGTTTTATTGGTGCGGGTTGGGGATGTTATAGTTTGGGTAAAACCATATAAGTTGATATGAGTAGAAGGCTGCTCAGATATACAGGAGTTCCAGTTAATGTTAAAATCTCCAAGTATAATGGTTTCTTGGGGGTAGTTACTTGAGAGCCAGCTGAGGATAGCCTCTAATGTGTTGACGTTATTGCCTGGGGGAAGATAGACGCATGATAGATATATGGCTTTGCTTTTGTTAAGCTGAACCTTAGTTAGAAGAATTTCTGCATTGTTGCAAAGTGGAGGTTTGGAGTCTAACATGGTAACTTGTAATCCATTCTTATAAAGTATGGCTACGCCTCCTCCTTTTTTAGTGTTACAGTCACGTCTTATGATATTATAGGCAGGGGGTAGAACTGCACTGTCTTGTACTGATGGATTAAGCCATGTTTCAGACAGACAGAGGATGTCAAAGGAATAAACATCAATAAGGGCATGCAGGTGAGCTATTTTGTTATTGATGCTACGAATATTAAGAAAAGATGGTGGTGACTCAGAGGGCATGTAAGAAATATATACATGTCATGACAGAGACAGCAAGTACAGTTAGTATTGGTGCACTGCTTGGCATAGTAACTGAAGACCAAAGTAAGCAATGCATGAAAAGTGGTTAGTCAGAAATGTATAAATAAATGGTGCACATTCAGCTACAGTGTTCCTTTCAGATGTACTTCTTTGGTTTGTTTCTTGTCTTGCATTATACAGCTATATGAAGCATAGTAAAGGAGGCATGTATATAAACATAATTTTCAGATCACAGCAAGGCAGGGCCATTTGAACTGTGAAACCATGAAGCTGACATGCTGAGGTATTCCATTTACTGTAGTGACAGAAATAACACATGGTGTTCTGTTTAAATATTTTTTTTCCTGTGTTTAGTGAAGCATTTGTTCAGCACATCTTGTTTTTTTTTTTCAGTTTTTCCTACTAAGAATTATTCTTATCTGCCTTAAAAATGGCATGTAAGTGTTCATATATTCATTTTCTAAACAATCGTTCAGTTTTCCCCACATAATACATACCACATTTATCACAGATTTCAATGTAAATCAAACCTCGGGTAGCAGAATTCCCTTTGCCATCTAATGTATCTAGAAATACCTTTAACTTCCACAGAATCAGCTTCCAAAATGTAGGGACATTGCTTACATGAACCATACCTTCTATTACCCTTCAAAGCTAGAGCAGGTTCAATGTAGGTTGGTTCAAAAAGAGTTTTAAAATCCCTTCCAGTTATAATATGAAAAGGGGTCTTTGCTCCAAAATTTCCAGATCATCCAGATTCTCTTTAAAAATGATCCAGTTTTTTTACCATAATATCCCTAACTTCGCTGGACCCAAAACCATACGGGACCACCACGCTACTGGAGAAATCTTTGTTAGTAGTTGCAGCCTTTTTTTACATTATGCCTGCAGTTTTGTCACCTAAAGGATTTATACTTCTTTCCCCAGCCTGATAAGACTTCATCAACTGATTTCTGCAACTTATTACTGAGTAGCCTCTATTTTCAAAAATTCCCTTAATTTTTACCTATTTCTGATTTAAATACGTCCACCTCAGAACACATCCTAGCAACCCGGACCAAATGGTCCTTAAAAATGTTCTTTTTCATATGTTTAGGATGATTGCTGTGAAAATCCAAATAGAGATTGGAAAATGTTTCTTTTCTATAATTCTAGATGCAAAACAATCCCTCACTTGTCCTTGTACAGGGTAATGTCAAGATAGTTAATAGTAACATAGAAACACTATTTTTGGTGGAGGTAAACTTAAAATAAGTACAAATGTTATTTAAATAATCTACAAAATAATCAGTTGTCTCAGTGGTATCATTCCACAAAATAAAAATATTGCCCAAAAAATTATAATATGCTACCCAGTTCTTAGAATATGTAGAACAAAAAACATGCATTTTCTCCCAGGCATAGAGAATGAAATTAGCAAAAATGGGTGCACAGCTGGCACTCATAGCTACCCCTGAATTTTTTTGAAATATTCACCCTCAAAGGTGAAAAAATTGTTAAGAAAAACATATTCCATAGCTGACATAAAAAATGAATCAACTCTTCACCAAGCCTTGTAAGGCTCCGAACTGCTTCATAAAATAAGTCTAAGCCTTCTTTATGTGGGATAGATGTGAATAAATCAATCACATTGATGGTAGAAAAAGAACAAGCTTCACTATACCAATTCATATCTATCTTAGTAAGAAAATCCCAAGAATCTTTCAATAAATAAGGGACCAAGTCAATACAATTTTTAAGAATTCTGTCAATAAACACCCCCAAAGGTAAGTGGGGCTACTGTGAGCTGAAATAATAACCCTAAAAGGTGGCTGTTCTATGTCTTTATGGACTTTTGTAATTCCAAAAGCCACTGGAATCAGTGGGTGCTCATTTCTTAGAAAACCAAATAGATCTTCAGAATCAGACCCCTGTAAAAGGGAATCTTCTAAGAAAAACTGTATTTTCCTGTGAGCTAAAAAAATTTCATTCTTTGAAGCTTCCTGATTTCTGCTAGTATCATGGAATACTAATAAAAGATTAACATAATCCATCTTATCAAATATCACTATATCCCCTCCCTTATCCGGCTTCAGGATTCTTAAGGTTTCATTCTTCCTTATTCACTGCATTAAACTAAATGATCCTTAGTTAGATTGAGAAATCTATTTTTGTTACAAGCTAAAGCATGATGAAATTCTGATAAACATGCTTTTTGGTAAGCTGAAATAACAGGATGCAAAGGGGGATTAAAACAGCTCTTCCTCTTCAAAGCCATATCATAGCCAACCTTACCAGCTTTATTATGTTGTTCTTTAAACTTCAGTTGAAAATTTAACTTCCTCATGAACAACTTAAATTCAGTTATAACATTCACAACCCCCACTTTAAAAGAGGGTACAAATTTAAATCCCTTCTTAAATAGTGTAAAATGAGTTTCTACTAGTACCATGTTTGTATAATTAAAAATGTTAAAATCCTGAAAAGTGTTAAGTTTACCTTCATAAGCTGTTAATATTTTATTATTTAAAATGCCTTTCTGTGATTGTGAATGTTAGAGAAAAATACTTTAAAAAGACCAAAAGCATAAGGTTCAGTTCAGGAAACTTTATTATTGCGCAAGGAGACAAAAAATGCAGTTACAGAATTTGTCTGGCTAAATCAGGAAGTGTCACAGTTATTATACCTTTCTTTCAAGACATTGCCCACTACGACTGACGTAGCAGATCACCAGTTCACAATTCTGTTATTTTATAGATATTTCTCATACTTCTAGCTGACTCTTCAAAGTTTTAAAAAAGATTTTTCAGTAAACAGGACGGCCTTGATGACCACTGGTCAATTATAACTTTCTTACTATGTGATGTAAAAGTCTAGGTACTATGGCTAATTTGAGCACAATGCGAGTACAGATTTCTGAAGCAGTTTATTGTTCTTTATATTTAACTATCTTGCAGCTTGTGCACTTTTTCATCAACTCGAACAGAGCTTATTGTCTATAATGAATGGATCTACAGAAATTATTATTATTCTCCTTTTAATTTCCTGACCTAGCAGAAAATCACCTGCTTTCCAGTACATTTCCAAGGCATAAACATGTATTTTGCTGTGCTAGCAAACTAGGTCAGAGTGCATCTTGCAGTGTCAGAAAGGATAATTTCAGAAAAGCAGATTTGTAGTCTCAAATAAAACTAATGCTGCATATAGAATAAAAATGTGTTAAATCTTCTTTTATTAAAATAAGCATTGCACACATATGTTAATACATATTTTTCTAACATTTCCCCCCTGTTAATACGTTTTATTCTATTTCAGAAGCATAAACAGTTTGTTTTCTTCTCCTAACCTCTTCCTTTGAGGATTTGCAGCTAAGAGAGTCATTTAGTTTAAACTTATGAAAGTGTTTCCTTTTTCAATAGTTCTTCAATTTCATTACTTTGATACAAAGTCTCAGAAACTGACATGTCTATAAAATCTTTGATTAATTTTTTCATGCAGGGAATTCCACAGCAAATGCATGCTCCTAACAATAGTAATCCCACACAAATGGCAATTAGGATGTTCATTAGGATGGCACCCCACCCCACAAACAAATTCTGGAAAAAGTCCATCAGTGGGTTTGGGCCTGGCCTGGTCATGTCTGACACTTGTTGGATCACTTCCAAATGGTCATTGATTTCGTGCTTATTGTCGGAATGAAGGAACAGCACTCGTCTTTGATTAAAGCGCATGTACCACCTCTCGCCGCTAGGTTGAAGTCAAGAGCCATGCGGTTTTGAAGCACCACAGTTCTCATTGCATTCAGTTCATCAGTCATTAATTCAAGAGCAGAAAAAGTTGCATTGCTCATAACCTCAAGGAGCTTGGATAGCTTTCTCAGTTCCCAAATTGATTTAACTGCACCATACGCTGGGGCTATGCCAGCCCAGGATATGATAGTGTCACTCAAGTCCATGTGCGCTAGTTTACTTTTGTCTTTCACGGAGTTATGGTTCCTCTAGCCTGCTACGATCTGTCCAGTTTTCTTGATTGGATTTTCAGGTTCCTTCTCGACATCTCTGATGTTTCAAATTCTTCCATGAGGCAAAACTGTAGTGTGTCGTATGGCCGGGACCAGGTAACCCAAAAACGACTGCTGGACCAATTCTCAGGTAACCATTTGTATGCCTTTTTCCCACATATGAAATAACAGTTTTCTACCTTAGTATTAATATACACCTTCCCTGCATGAAACATTTTCTTATCTATAATAGTTGCTTTAAAAGAATTGGATTATGTTGCATATCACTGACAGTTTTATGTAAGGACTCAAAGTATGAGTCATAATCTGCATCACAAATTGTTTCTGTATTTTTAGCATTTTTAGGTTTAATATAACATTTATAAGAGACAGTAACATTACATCTACTCCAACCTACTTGAATGGTGTCATTCTTAAAAAAGCATACGATTCCTGTTTGTGTAACAGGAAAAAATAATGCAATTTTGTCTCTAGATTTCACAGGTGTAGTCTCAAAAATCAAGTTTTCCCAGGTCTCATTGACCCCTAGGGGGACAGCAGCCATCAATAATCCCCTGTATGCTGTTGGTATAGCTGTGCAAATCCAACAATTTGAAATATTAAAAGTCTCAGCATACACATATTTAATTGCTTGGTAAGTGTTAAAGTTCGGATGCCAGTCTATGAATGTTGAATCACGTTTATTCAGTCTAGCTGGTGTGTCTGAAGAAAAGAAAGGCCACAGCAAAAGCCACAACAAAAAGAACATTGTCATTAATGCAGTTATTAAGATGATTATGCAACACTGCTGAATATACTGCTGAAATCGTTCAGTATTCCTATTGTCTCTAGGTCTTGTCGCCATTTTTATTGCTGCTGTGTGTTAGCAAGAGTTTTATCAAGTTCAAAGTTTTTGACTAGTTTACAGTGTGTCAAATGAATCCAAGATGATTCTTCCGCAATCTTGACTGCTGTGGGCATGTTCAGCAGTACTTGATACGGACCTTCCCACTTTGGTGTCGTCCAATTCTTCTTTTTGATTGTCTTCACCCAGACCCAAGTGCCTGGGGCTACTGCTACTTTGGAGGTGTTAGTTTGGTCTTTATCTGAAACAGAATTAAACAGTAAAAGATGTTTGCTATTTAGCATATTTCTCATGTAATCTGCAAGTGTCCAATCTGCTTCCTGGTCTGCAGGCATGAGAGGTTTCCACTGAGGTATATAATAAGCTCTTCCGAAAATCTTTTCGAAAGGTGTCAGTCCTTTTGCATTTGGAACAGTTCTCATGCTCAACAGTGCCAGGGGCAAACAGTACACCCAATTCTTCTGTGTTTCTGTTATAAGTTTCCTAAGCGTATTCTTTAAAACTCCATTGTGCCTTTCTACCAACCCTGCAGATTGAGGGTGATATGCACAGTGGTGTTTTAAAGAAATCCCAAAATACTGACTTAACTGTTGTATAGTTTGGTTAACGAAATGTATACCATTGTCACTGTAGATACTTTCTGGTATGCCAAATCTAGGAATAATCTCTTTAACTAGGGTCTTTGCAACAGTGGCTGCATCTGGTTTACTAGTCGGAAAGGCCTCCACCCATTTGGAGAACATATCCACAATGACAAGGCAGTACTTTTTGTTTTCACATTTGTTCAATTCTATGAAATCCATACAGATGGTATGAAACGGATATGGTGGTGTAGGGAAACTCCCTTGCTTGGGCTTTAATGCCCCTTGTACATGATGTTTATTACAAGTGTGACATGATAGGCAAAATTTTTTAGTGTAGTTTGAAAACCCATACGTAGCGAACACCTGTTTCACTAACTGTACCATCCCCCCTGTTGAGACATGGCTCTGCCCATGGCTCAACAAAGCTGCATATCTAAATAAATTAGATGGTAATATTGGTTTTCCTTCTTTGGAGATGTACAGCCCTTCCTTGAGAATTGCTCCTCATCTTTTCCATTTTTGTTTTTCAGCCTGTGTAGTAAGTGTCTGCATTGTTTTCAACATTTCTAAGTCTAAAATCTCAGAAGGTTGTAATTCCTCGTTCAAAAGAAATGCTTCTGAGGCTGCTTGCTTTGCAGCTGTGTCAGCTCTTGCATTGCCTTTTGAAATCCTATGTTGTTGTTTTGTATGAGCTATGCATTTACAAATAGCTACTTTCTGAGGCAACTGAATAGAATCTAACAAATCTAAAATAAACTGTGCATGGTTAATCGGTTTGCCAGTAGATGTCACCATTCCTCGATCCTTCCACTGTTGTGCAAAGACATGTACAGTGGAGAAAGCATACTGACTGTCTGTAAAAATGTTTACGCTTTTACCCTTTGCTAAGGTACATGCCCGTGTCAAGGCAATCAACACTGCTGCTTGTGCAGATAAGTTATGTGGTAGAGGTTTCGCTTCTACAATCTCAGTGTCAGAAACTACTGCATAACCTGTTAGGTTCTGTCCTGTAGGACTCCTTTTGCATGAGCCATCCACGTAATATGTCACCTCGGCATTATCCAAGGGAACATCCGTGAGGTCTTTTCTAGGCAGTGTCTTTTGCTCAATTACCTGCAGGCAGTTATGGGGTGTGCCATCCACAGGAGTTGGGAGCAAGTTAGACGGATTCAAAGTAGTACATCGTTCAATTGTCATGTGAGGTTGGCTCAGCAATATAGTCATACAAGAAAGGTGCCTAGCAGGGGAAAGATATGCTATTTTTTCTTGCAGTAAAATGATTGCGACTGCATGAGGCACTCTCAATGTGAGAGGGTGGAATAACACTACTGAGGCCGAAGCCTGCACTGCCATTGCAGCTGCAACTACTGCTTGCACACAGTGGGGTAGAGACCTCGCCACTGGGCCCAGTTGTGATGAATAATAAGCAATGGGATGTTGCTTGTCCCCATGCTGTTGAGTCAATACTGATGTCATATAATCTTGCTTGCAATCTACAGTTTGGAAAAAACGTTTGTGATAATTTGGTAATCCTAAAACTAATGATGATGCTATTAATTGTTTTAGCTTGCAGAAAGTTAATTCTGCTTCTGGTGTCCATTGTATTAAATCTTGTGCTGCCATAGGCTTCTTAAAAATCAGGTCAGTTAAAGGTGCAGATTCCAAAGCATAGTTTGGGATCCAGCTCTGACAGAAATTAGTCGTACCCAGGAAGGACATCATTTCCTTCTTGGTTGTGGGTTTTGGTGCTTGTAAAATCGCTACTTTTCTGTCCCCATCTAGTGTTCTGCCATCTTTGGATATTACATATCCAAGGTATTTCACTTGTTTTCTCCAAAGTTGCAATTTATTTTTGCATACTTTGTGTCCTTCTACTGCTAGGAATTTTAATAATGCTATAGTATCTTCCTTACAATCTTGCTGGGTAGGGTCAGCCAGCAGGATGTCATCAACATAAAGTAAAATTTGACTACCTTTCGGTGGAATAAATCCCGCTAGATTACTTGCCATTTCTTGTGAGAATATTGTTGGACTTTCACTATAACCCTGTGGTAGTCGCGTATATGTATACCGTTTCCCCTGAAATGTAAATGCAAACCAATACTGGCTGTCAGGGTGTATCGGTATTGAAAAGAATGCATTGCTGATATCTACCACAGAAAAATACTTCTGTTGAGGTTTTAAATCATTCAACAAGGTATGTGGATCTGGCACCGTAGGTGCTCTTGGTATTACTGTGTCATTTACAGCTTGTAAATCTTGGACCATACGCCATTCTCCGTTTGCTTTTCTAACTGGGAATAAGGGTGTGTTACATGGTGAATCGGGGGATTCCACCAGTATTCCCCTCTTAAGCAAAGCTGCCTCTGCATCTTTTCTCAAGGGGTACTGTCTCTTTTGTGGTCTAAATGCTGATTTTGGTGTGATAGTAACTGGTCCTGCTGTGCGAATTAGTCCTACGTCTGATTTTCCTGTTGACCAGAGAGTTTCTGGTATGTCTAACAAAGCTTTTTCTTCCTCTTCTAATAAGAGGGCTTCTCAGCTGTCTTTGCTGGACTGCAAGTGTACAGCTGGATGTGTTTGTGTTATCCAGTTCAGTTTCTGTCTTTGTATTCCCTGTTCTGACAGTTCTGATTCTGTCTGTTTTTCCCATTTTGTGACTTTTTCTCCTAGGTCTATCCATTTTAAATTTTCCTCCTTAGTTAAACTAACATGCGGTATTAGATTTGATTTGTAAAGTGAAAAGAACTCCTGTGGTAATGAACAGCTAACTACACTGTTCCCTTTCATGTCCCAATACAAATTACACAGTACTAATCTGTTTGCATGATTTCTAAACAATTCTTGTTCATATTCTTTGTCAGGTCCTGGTGTATTACAATAATACAGAGTACAGTGCAACAGGTGTTGTATGTCAATACAAAGGGAGGGGAACTTACTGATAGCTACATTCATTAACTCTTCAGTTACTGCTCCAGGGCCAGTCGTAACTAAGTCCTGGCTGTACCAGTAAAATGTCTCACCTTCCGTTTGCACTGAAAAAGTATTAGTTTGTCGCTGTGCTTCCATACCCTGCATGGTTGGAACTACTGCTATGCCTAATAGTTGCATAAGATCTCTGCCCAAAAGGTTTACTGGGCGTTTTCAGAAACAACAATTTTGCTTTTCTGGGTTAATCCTGAAACAGGATCTGTTATTGTAATGTTATGGGAGAGAGGCTCCCGATACAGCTGTCCATTAGCTGCTTTTACAAGTATAAAGTCATGTGATTCTGAATTTTCTGGTAGTTTGGAGGGGTGTACCAGGGTCCGTGATGCCCCTGAATCACACAAGAATTTGACTTCCCTCCCTTCTACCAGGAGTGTCACTTCTGGTTTTGTGTCAGCCAAATAGAGCTCTAAGCTCAGTAAGGCTAGGTCTAATATTTCATTTTCTTCACTATCGGTAGCTTCCTGCACTTCCTCTATTATCACATTCTCTGCTCCTTCTATCATGTTGTCATTTGTCTTTTCTCTATTATTCCTATCCAGTGATTCCTGAATTTCATATAGTCAGTCCTCACCCTCATCGTTTTTGTCTTCCACTGCTGCCTTCTTATTTTTCCTGCAATCCCTTGCCATGTGTCCTTTTTTCCCGCATTTGAAGCACTCACCTCTTTTCTTTCTCCCTTCAAAGTCATCTGATCGCTTATCAGATTGTTTATTTCCCTGGGCATTCTTTTTGCCCTTTTGTCCGGACTGTACTAAATAAACTTCTCCATCTTCTACAGCAAATACTTGGGCTTTCTTTTTCTTTTTGCTGTTAAAATGCCTCTCGGCATGTCTAGCATATTCAAGCAGTGATTGTAATCTGCTTGTACGATGGTCTACCATGTGTTTAGTAATAAAACTACTTAAGGGTGCAATACTGCCTTTCAAAAATGCATTCTTGAACTGCTGTTCATATGGGGAATCTTGTGTCTGATCTTCAGGCACTTGCATTCCACAGTGATTGTTAAAGCATTCCAATAATCTGGAAAAATATCTATCAACAGTTTCACTTTCTTGTTGGATGCATTGATTAATGCAAGTCCAGTCTGCCCTAGGCTTCCATTTCTCAGAAATTTGGTCTGTCAGACCTTTCACTCTGTTGTCTAGTTCTGCGCTGCTATGTGGGAGGGGTCTAAGTGCAGTGTCACGGGGATTCCACTTGCCACTGATCATGTGCCAATCTGGACCTACTATTTGTCTGACTACTTTTTCTACTTCTTCTCCATTTAAGTGATAACTTAACCTCATGCCCTGTAAGTCTTCTAAGAATTTTCTAAAATTAACTTTTGGATGGGGGATTCCCTCTGTGGCTTTCCGGACGTCTTCTGGTGTCCACGGTCTGTATACTAGGAGAGTTGGGTTCTGTCCTTCTTATCTTGCCTGAGGATTTGATACTTCTATGAGTGGGTATATTTCTTCTTCACTCATAGCCCGTGAATTTCCATTCATTTGATATAATTCAATATCCCCTTTTAAATTACGTGTTCGAGACCTAGTCTCGATAGGATCTCTAACAAACGGTAGTGGTTTTATAGGAACAACTGGATATCATGGAGGTGGGTCAGTTTGTTCTTTTGCTTCATATTCCGGTAAGGGAACTGGTAAGGGGACCAAAACCAGAGTGGACGGAGGGGCTGATGCTATAACCAAGTTATTATCATCTTTGTCTAGAAACATTGCTTTTGAATTTTTATTCTTTTGTTCTCTTCGGTTTGCTTCCTCAATCCACCTGTGTGCCTGAGGAACTCCTAGTTTACGCTGTTTTTTAACCCGACCTTTAGAATAATTTTTAACTGTCTAATAAGTTTGATAAGCGAGGATCTTTCTAGTTTCCCATCAAATTCATATTTATTAACCCATTTAGTATAATATTTAATGTTGTCGGCGCGCTGTGATTGCATATATTTTGCATCTTGTGGGCTTTGGGGTCTTTTGTTTTGTGCACGTATTACCCATTTTGTCTTAACCTTTTTAAATGTTACGTAACCCTTTTGTTTTTAATGTGGTACCACCAAGTGTTTACAGTCTCTTCAGACTACCTGCCTACTTATTCTGTTTCCCTGATCTATGACAAGATAGCAATATTTCTGTCCCTGAATTTTAAAAATTATTACAGAACAAATACAATCAAGTCCCTGATCTAAAACAGAAAAAAACGTAGATTCACCTTACCTGAGCCTCAGCGATTGGTCACTCACTGTTCAAATGGAACCCGCCTTCAGTCGTAGATCAGAAAAGTGGCTAGCCTCTTTTGCACGATAATTCAGTCGGAGGTCTTTCAATGAAGAAGATCTGGTGTGGTATCTTCCCTGCGCAGTTTCATGCCACCTGGCCCATCTGATCCCAGGCTAAACGAGGGTTTCCGGCTCCTGAAGGACCAAAAAATGTTAGAGAAAAATACTTTAAAAAGACCAAAAGCATAAGGTTCAGTTCAGGTAACTTTATTCTTGAGACAAAATGCAGTTACAGAATTTGTCTGGCTAAATCAGGAAGTGTCACAGTTATTATACCTTTCTTTCAAGACATTGCCCACTACAACTAATGTAGCAGATCACCAGTTCACAATTCTGTTATTTTATAGATATTTCTCATACTTCTAGCTGACTCTTCAAAGTTTTAAAAAAGATTTTTCAGTAAACAAGATGGCCTTGATGACCACTGGTCAATTATAACTTTCTTACTATGTGATGTTAAAAGTCTAGGTACTATGGCTAATTTGAGCACAATGTGAGTACAGATTTCTGAAGCAGTTTATTGTTCTTTATATCTAACTATCTTGCAGCTTGTGCACTTTTTCATCAACTCGAACAGAGCTTATTGTCTATAATGAATGGATCTACAGAAATTATTATTATTCTCCTTTTAATTTCCTGACCTAGCAGAAAATCACCTGCTTTCCAGTACATTTCCAAGGCATAAACATGTATTTTGCTGTGCTAGCAAACTAGGTCAGAGTGCATCTTGCAGTGTCCATTTGTAGTCTCAAATAAAACTAATGCTGCATATAGAATAAAAATGTGTTAAATCTTCCCTTATTAAAATAAGCATTGCACACATATGTTAATACATATTTTTCTAACAGTGCAATATTAATTCCTCCAACTTTTCCCCTCCCCCTGCCTTGTGCTCCCTTTTGAGTATGGCCTTGGGGTAAAAAATTATTTTTCTTATTTTCAATTCTTTCTGATCTTCTAAGGGGTGAGTAATGGTTGTCATATTCCCTGGCAGTTTCATTAACATCATTCACAGTTGTATAATCGTTATACCGAACTTGGTCATATCCTTCATTAGATACATGCTGCTCCCTATATTAATGGTTCCCTTGATAATATTCAGGCAGGGGATAAACTCTATTTTTGTTATATTCATTTTCATCCCTATTTTTTTCTGTTTAAATTCCAAATTATTCTTAACATTAAGCTCTACTTTCTTAAAAAGATTCTCATATTTGTGTTTATTTGACTCAATCATTAAATCTTCCAACAATGCAAAATTCAATTTATCCAAGTCATCTAATAAACATTTAATATGTGCATTACTAGTTCTTATAATAAAAGACATAAGCTGAAAACTAAACTGGTCAAACAACTCAGTAAGTTCAACAGTCTCAGTTTTGTTTAAAACCAGTCCATTAGGAAACTTATAAATCCTTAGTCCCTTAGGCACTTGCTTATTTCTTAAACTTTCACTTAAATAAAGATTGTCACCTTGCAGGTTTCATACCTTAAACAACTTTTTTCCCAGTTCTGCCAAACTAGTCTAGAAAGATTTTGGTTTCTGTCGTTGCTGAACCTTGGTTTCATCAACTTGAAATAAAACCTCCCTTCAAATCCAATCCATAAAGGTAGTATTTCCTGGAATATAAGTTGATTGTTCGGCCTCTATAGGTGAACCTTGCCTTGCTGAACCTTCACACATTCGGCTGTTGTCCACAAAATCCCCTTGATTACCAAGTCTCAAACATGGAGGATTTATAACTTCCATCCTTAGAACTGGCTCATGAGATTGTGGGACTTGTAGTTTCTCCAATTTCTGATCCTGGCTGATAACACGCTGTGTTAAAAGTCCAATAAGCTGTGTTAATTCCCCACCCTGTGTCTGCGACTCAGACACACTTTCAATACTGGGCTCAAAATAAGCAATCCAGCCATTATGAAGCACACTATCTTTATTAACCTGCTCCATAAAAGTGAGTTCACGAACTTAGCACAAATAGATGGTGAATAAGTAATAAATACATGCATGTTCTGACCCAAGCCATGTAGCACTCATAGCTACCCCTGGTGACCATCTCAAAGAAGTCCTCCAGGTTGAGTAGTATTAGTATTCCTGCAAAATGGTCTCAAGACCAACCAAGAAAATTACGCTTTAAGGAGTACCAAAAACAAAACAAGTTCAAAATAATAATGATACCCTTGGTCTGTAATACACAATAAGCTCCAGTGCTGGAAAATAAAAATAATCTTTATTATAACAATAAACGTTAAGCGCTTTCATCTCTTTTAGCTATTAATGGGACTTCATCAGAACAGTTAACTACTAAAACACAATCCTTATACAGAGGAAGTACCACAAATCAATTTCCTTTGTTAATTTATACTTAATGTTAAAAACACTTAACGTTTATTGTTTTAATAAAGATTCTTTTTATTTTCTGGCTCTGGAGCTTATTGCACATTATAGACCCAGGGTATCATTATTATTTTGATGCAGTTAATTATAAACAACAGACTTGTGCAGTATATCACAAGACCCAGTGGTATAACTGCAGCCTCAATTCTTTCAGCAAAGTGGCACAACAAAATTCTACAGAGACACAATGAATGGTGGACAATAATGGAGGACAGTGGACTGTGTGCACCATCTTAGAATGCAGATACTAGTTAATCATCAAGATTTTTTTAATCCACTTAAAAGTTAATAGAATAGCAATGGAATGCATTTTTTGAACATTAAGAAGTATGAAACTCTATTGCTTGACATTACTGACCGACTGTAATCCTTAGAGATATACCAGAGTATCATAATTTCATGAGGGACAAGGCATTTAAAACATAAGGCAAAATCATGGGTATTAAAAGTCAATAGAACAACAGGTTTTGAATCAACATGCATTTTCTGAGACTTAAGAAGTATGAATCACCAATGCCTGTCATTACTGACTGACTGACTGCAGTCCTCAGTGATTTACCAGAAAATCAAAAATTTCATATGGAATAGGACAAAACTAAAAGACAATATTATGGATGTTAAAATTCAATAGAACAACAAGTTTTATATCAAGATATATATTCTGAATCACTAGGAAGTGCAATTAACAAGGGAAAAAAGCAAACATATGTGGCAGAATCAAGGATGTTGAAGTTAAAAAAACAGTATTTGCATTCCTGAATGAACAAAGTATAAACCATTAATATCTCACATTCCTGACTGACTGTAATCCACAATGATTTACAAAACTGCAAGCAATGTGAGAAAAATGCAGTTGGTCTGTGGGACGTGGTTTCTATTGGTGTACTACAGCAAGGTGTTTATGAAGTAAATTCTGAAAAAAAGTTATAACCGTTTAATTAGAGTTTCAGGATTGCTGAGCTATTGCATCTTCTATATGATGTGCAGTATCTGTCTCCTGCTGTGCAAGTTCTTGTTCTGAAGATCTCTGGTCATGCTGGATAGAGTGAAATGGCCGATATTTGCTCTGATTTCACAGGAAGAACTCCGGTTAACTTCTCAAGCTTTTGTTTTTGGCAGTGCTGGTAATGAAGGCTTGTATGTTACAGAAAATGATGAAGTAATTGATGGAATTTTTGTATTGGAGACATTATAAAAACAATCTGGTAGGATTCGTTCCGCATCTGAAGATAGGGTTGCCAGCTTTCTTTGTGGCTTAAACATGACTAAGGTCACGCCCCTTGCATCACCTATAACTCCACCCATTCCCACCCCCTCTCCCATACATGTTCCGCCCATTTTGTGACATCACAGTGACATCAGCTGATGGGAACACCTTCTTTTCTGTTCCGGATGCCTGCTTTCAGCCGATTTACTATGCTTTTCTCTTAAAAGCCAGTTACTATAAGGCCCTTAATAAAGGGTGTCCAATCCTACTGTGTAATGTTACTATTATCCAAATGGTAGTCTGACCAAGAACAAGGCTATTTAGGAGTGGCCTGTACAGTGTCACCATATAGATATGCAAGTAGTCTAAGAGCTTAAATATGTCTCACAAATATCAGCCACAAAGATTAGTTTAAATATATTTAATAATAAAAGAACAAGACAATACTCAGTAAATCAACACAGTAACTTCAGAGTTCAAAATCACAGGAAATATTTAAAACAACATTGCAGGACAGTCTCAAATAAAGAAAGAAAACATCTAAGCTATTCTTTATTTTATTCCTATCTGAATCTAAAATAGCTCACATCCTTAACACTCAAGGTCACACTCACAGACCTCATCATTTACTCCTGCTATCAACTGCAGGGATTAGGCAGGACCTAATGTTCCCCAGGCCAGGCAGTGCATCAGCAAAAAGGGTCCCAAGAAAAGTAATGGAACTCAAAGTGGGCAGAGTTCTCAAATTCCTACAACCAGCATCAGGTGACAAATCCAGAAAAAATAGGGACATTTTTAAAAGTATTAGTACTGTTAACTTGCAAAGCTGACAGAATTAGTGAAGGTGAATTAGCATGTATTTTCTGAAGTAAAATTAGTCTACAACACTAATTATTATTATTTATTAAGTGCAATCTACCTTTTCTTCTTCCAAAATCACCAGTTTTATTTGGGATTGGGGGAAGCAACATTCCGAGCCAAAATCAGGAACAGCTGAGAGGTATGAAACCAAATGCAATTACTATAAAGCAGACAAAATTAATGGAGCAGGCATAACTCTCAAGTGTACCTCATTCTGAGTCTTAAATAGTCAATAATCCAAATTGAAAGGGTCTGTTACACATACAGTGCTAAGACTTTTTTGACTGATACCCATGGTAAATAATACAAAATCATATTAATTCAGCTAAACAACAACTATCTAAGATTTTTCATGAAGCTGAAGTCATGGGAGACACAGTGCAGACAGGCATCAACAATATACATGTCACAGTACACCCACTAAAAATGTTTATGATTTAGTTATGAAAACTCTTTCTTCAGTTTACTTGGTCAGAATTGCAAAGTGCACTACCCAGGTAAACAAATTCAGAAAAATAAAATAAACGTACTTAGAATTAAGAAAAACAAATCTGACACATTTGTAAAAAATAGCAAAAGTACTGCTCTGCTCAGAAAAATGGAGCTGCTTACAGGTTTAGAAAACAAAGCTGCTTACATGCTTTTACAGGCTTAGAAAACGGAGCTGCTTACATGCGTTTACAGGCTTACAAAATGGAGCTGCTTACATGCAAAAATGGACCCTGCTTGCCTTCAGAAAAATCAAGGATAGTGGTTGTTTGGTGTCTATTGCTGGAAGAGGATTGCTTGTCAAAGAAAGTATGTTAGGTATCATTTCAGCAAACACAGTGTAAAACGTGTAATGTGCCTTTAACATTCTTCAAGGCCTTGTCCAGTATCAACTATCCAATTTAAATGTCTCCTCCACTTTCAAGCCTGCCTACTCTTGTGCTGTCTGTTATTATCATCAACATTGTTATGACGCAGATTTTCAACTAGTCTCTGCTATGTGGGTCAGGAAAAACACACTTCAGAAAAAGGACCCTGCTTGCCTTCAGAAAATGGACCCTGCTTACATGCTTTTACAGGCTTAGAAAACATGCAAAAATGGACCCTGTTTGCCTTCAGAAAAACACACTTCAGAAAACGGACCCTGCTTGCTTTCAGAAAAAAAATGGAGCTGCTTGCTTACAGGCTTTATGACATAAAACAGAGTTTGCTAACCATGGGTGGATGTCTCTGATAGCAGGCTTTGTTTGTTGATAGGGAATCCGCATACATTTTAAAATTCATGTTTGCGTGTGATGCACGCACATGCATGAGTCCTCCGTTGGGTCCTAAACGTTACAGTTTTGCAGGTTGTAGCTGTGAAAGCCCCTCCCCCTTGCTCTATGGTTCTGGCCCTATGCAAAAGGACAAAATTTGCCTCTATGTTTACCCCAAGGTGCCCCTAATTTTGGCTCATTCAAAACCCGGACTTCACGTGTCCGGTTTTGAATGAAATTTGTAACCTGACAATTTGTCGGAAAACTGGACAGTCCAGTCAAAAAATAGACAGCTGGCAACCCTATCTGAAGAAGTAATTGAAATGGAAACATAGTGTGTGTACAGCGGTAATATGTGTCTTGCTTGCTGAATAAACTCATGTTTTTGCACTACTGCATGGAGTCTCCGTTCCATATTCAGGTTACCTGTGGACTTCTTGGTGTACTTTCTGTTTTTTTTTTGTGATTTACAAGAATATCAAAAATTTTACAAGAGACACAACAGAAATGGAAGACAAAGGTGAAGTCAATTGTTTCTTCAAAATCAGACAGCTTTAGAAATGTTTTCTGTTAGCACTTCAGGTGAAGGATCAGAGTCAAATAGTGATTTTGAACTTGTTTGCTGTTTTTTTTTTAATGTGATATTTTATAACATACTCTTTGTGATCAGGTTTAGAATTTTATGGCAGCAGCTGGCAGCTGTGCAGCTGTGTTACTGCCATGACCTTCTAAGTAGTATGCAAAACATTATTTCTTTCAAAGCTGTATAGACTTTATGAAACATGAGACATTGATGCTTCATGATAACCACAGAGCATACGTGTTATGTCAATACTAGTGCAACAAGGCAAAGCAACACTGGTTAGATTAAGTAGTTTTTCTAGACCACAATATACCAATATGTTATCAGATGACAGCAGTTACTTAGTACCCTTGAAAACTCCTCATGATTCTATACTTTTTATGAAATGGTCAGTGAAGAGGCTGAGTTATTGCGCCTTTATTCTTTCAAATGGAATGGTAAAACTTCAACAGATTCTAGAATGCCTGAAGTTCCTGTCTATGCTTTGGTTCAGGCATCTCATGTATAGCTTAGACCTTCAATCAGGGGCATAAATCTTGAAATAGAGGATCTAAACACTTCATGCCTTAAATGTACATTTATCCTACTTTAATCTCAGTATGACAGGTTCATACTTTTGGAATACTTTATGTGCTTCCAGCCAAAGCTTGCATGGAATCTGCCCTCAACCAAACTATCTTCAAAATAAGGCACTCTTCATGTAAGACAGGAAAGGATGCCATCCATCAAATTTTTGCTAGCCCACTGGTACAATACACATTTCATAATGCAAGGGGGTAGCTTTAAAAGGCGCCATTATGTGTCACATTTGTCTGTGCTTCTGGAGCTGCATCGTCCACTTGCAATTGCCAATAAGTTTGCCACTGATTCAGTTTCACAAATATTTTCCCTTTTGAAAAAGTGATAAGTATTACTTTGATGATAAACATTTGGTAAATGGCTGTTGTAATATTTTGTTTATTGTACACTTGTAGTCAATACTTCAACTTACTTTGTCATTTTGTTTTAGGGCAGGAGCTATGGCATGTTTCTGGAGTCAATGCAAGTTATTCTCTCTTGCAGTTTTACCTTTGCTTATGTTTTTGGGCAGAGGGAATAAGCACAAGTCTCTGTTTTAGATTTATAGATCTATGTTAAGATCCAAAGGGAAGGAAATAAATGGTTGTTTGAAATTGCCTAAGTATTCCTAAAATACATTTTGGAAATCTTTAAGATCAGACTGCATTGGCTTTGTAGTGAGACTATGTACTCCAGTTAGTCATATATACACAGGTATCAAACCATTCACTCCACCAAATAAACTGTCCTTTTGATTTTAAATAATGATAAGGCCCAACTTACCATCGTTCCCCACGTATTAGATCTGGACAGAGCATGCACCCAACACCTTAAAATCTTATCCGTTGTAGTCTCCAAGCTGAATACCACTTGGTGCAAAAGGTGAAGCAATTATTAGTCAAAGCATATAATATGCCTGTTCAGAAACAAATTAATACTCCAATCCTGAATTAAATTCTATCTTGCATAAAGCACTATTGAGACTTGCAGTGATACACTGCTTAAATCTGGCTGCAACCCCAAATGCAGTTTGCATCTTTGGATGAATTATCCATCATAAACCTGCCAGGGTGCATACTTGCTGTTCTACTAACAGTGAGAACTGATCTTAACTAGCTTATTTTTCACTAAATGTCTTCAATGGTGACATGCCCTGTGTAGATGGCCCCAGTGTTTGTGCTTATAATAAACCTCTTATCTGAAATGCCAACTGCAATATATGTGCTCCCCCCCACACACACACACACAGCTACTAAAATTCTCTGGACTGATTACGAATCACCTGAATGCAGAGAATGTAGTTTTACATTTATAACTTTATTCTGTAGCTGATGGGAAACTGATGCATGCTGTCTCATGGCAGATTCCTGGAGTTCCTTTTTAAGCAAAGATTTAGCCTTGAATTTTAGAGTTTCCTCCTATGCTATGGCAACAGTCAGGTTTGTCTTTGCCAGGATTGACCTTCCTAGTTCATCATCCATGACCTCACAAACAAGTGAATCCCTCAGAAGAGAGTCCAGACTGGTTTCTGGCAATCTCCAAATCCCATAACTCCTCCAATATAGACTGCAATATCTTCATCTGTTTTTTGATTCTGTTAATACAGAAACAATATACTGTTTTTGAGAGAATGGATGCAATATGATTGTTTAACAGCAGAAGTGTTTAATGACTACTCACTTGGTATATGAGTTTACTGCCAATAACATTTAGCAGCACTGCACAACTTTGAACTGCATTCACTACCTTATTTGCTTACAAAATATATTGACTTTTTGTATACAAGTCCCAAGAAGCCAGATTTCTGATATTAAGCTACTCAACATAGCAGCTATACAATATAGCTGCAGATATCTGTGGCTTAATGTATGGATTCCTTTCTGATCAGTACAATGTAATAAGTATCCTGCACTCTTTACCACTACTATATATTGAAAAGTTTGCCACCTCACATTTCCGTTGGATCATCTGGTAATAGTCTCTCTCATATAATAGTCTTGTTTTATTCCTTTTATTATCTGGATTTTGAAGCAGTTCGGTAGATGCTTAGTATTGTCAGCATACTTCCTACACTGATGAAAAGTTCTGAGAACTGAAAAGGCTGTTGCCCTATATACCTCTCAGCATCTTAGTTCAAGAAATCTGGACAAAGCCATAAATAATGGGGGAAAAAGGCCCAAAAATAGGGAGAATTTTTAAATATTGCTCTTACAAACTTAGGAATTTGATTGAATAACAGGTTTTGCATTAACATAAATTTTCTGAACGGTATGAAGTCTGAAACCCAACAATCTGTCATTACTTTATAACTTTATTCCACAATGAATTGCCAATGATTTGCCAGCAAACCACAATTTTATGAGAAACTGACCAAAAATATGAGGCAAAAATCTTGACATTCTGGGAAAATTTATACAGTTGAGAAGTACGCTGCCCTACCTGAACTGTACACTATGCCCAGCTACAGCTGATTGGTGAAGACTGCTTGTTGTCAGAAGATTCAATCAATGAGAGTTCTTTAGACACTATAGAGAAGTTGAAAACATAAAACATAAATGCAAAATTGCTAAGACTGCATTCTTCCCTGTTGCAAAAGATTAGTCCATACTGCTTGTTGGCTTGAGTTTCAACCAGTGAGAGTTTTTTAACCAATTCTGAGAAGAGAACTCAGAGGGAAAAAAAAGATAATACAGTGGCAGAGCACTTTTTTTAAATATCCTGTTTAGCCTTCCTGCTTCTTTAGGGAACAAAATAACAGCCAGTAATCACTATAACTGGAAACAATGACTCGTACTGAAAATGGAATGTAAGCATTTATGTTTGTTTACTTATATCAGTATTGGAACATGCCGATGTCAATGCATGGCTGCATATGACATATTTCGGAGGAATTTATTTATACAGGGAAGCCAAGTTTATTTCATTTGATCAAATTGCTTGCTGTCTGGACATTTTCTAATTAAGATTTACTGCATAGCAATGGCACTACAGTGATTGTTGTCACTTCTTGCTTTTGGAAATAGTTCATTTATTCTACTGTAATGACTACCTCAAATTATCTACACTACTTTCTACAGTACAGGAGTTGAAATGCCTGATGCACCTTTTTTCAGGTAGCACCTGCTTTAATCAGCATCAATATTGTTATCATCATCATGATAATTCATCTATCTTTTGGCTTGACGTCCTTATTTCCTCTTGCCTTCTTCTGAGAATAACATTTAAAAATTGCCCCTGATTTTTGTCCTTTGCCACAACAGTATGTTTGTTTCTTTTCCAAAATTCTTCAGCAAATAAGATGAAAAGTATTCCTTTCATACCTATGGTCTTATGTGTAGTACATACGCAAGTAGACATACTTACATTGCTCCACTAATCCTAAGTATCATACACATTACACTAGCTTCCAAAGTCAGTGTAAAAATAAGAATCACACACTTCATTCTCAAAAATACTGTAACAAGCATCAGCTACATACAAAATAAAATATGACAATGTTTGTAATGGCTATACTTCCCAAAGCCAGTAAGCCACTCTGCATGCATCTATGTAATGGCCCCCCTATACTTCCCCACAAAGAACCTTAAACAGGTATCAAACCCTAAAAATTTTGCAAACTTAACCATTATGTCACATTTCTTGCTTCTGGAATCGTCCACTTGTCCATGTTTGCAAATTTTAAATAAAATGATAAGCGTATCTTGCAGCTTTTAAAACACTTAGTCCACTACAGTTTTTGTTTGGCAGGAGCTTGGCATGTTTCAGTCAATGAATTTATTCTTTAGACTTTTCTAGGGAGAGGAAAAAAAGGGGGGGGGGGGGGGGAAAAAAAAAAAAAAAAAAAAAAAAAAACACATAAATTCAAAATAAACTGCCATTTTAAATGATCCCCAACCCAAAACAAACCCCCTTAAAATCTTATCCGTTGTAGTCTCCAAGCTGAATACCACTTGGTGCAAAAGGTGAAGCAATTATTAGTCAAAGCATATAATATGCCTGTTCAGAAACAAATTAATACCCAATCCTGAATTAAATTCTATCTTGCATAAAAGCACTATTGAGACTTGCATTGATACACTGCTTAAATCTGGCTGCAACCCCAAATGCAGTTTGCATCTTTGGATGAATTATCCATCATAAACCTGCCAGGGTGCATACTTGCTGTTCTACTAACAGTGAGAACTGATCTTAACTAGCTTATTTTTCACTAAATGTCTTCAATGGTGACATGCCCTGTGTAGATGGCCCCAGTGTTCGTGCTTATAATAAACCTCTTATCTGAAATGCCAACTGCACATTCAGCCCCCCCCAACACACACACACACACACACAGCTAGTAAAATTCTCTGACTGATTACGATTAATCATCACCTGAATGCAGAGAATGTAGTTTTACATTTATAACTTTATTCTGTAGCTGATGGGAAACTGATGCATGCTGTCTCATGGCAGATTCCTGGAGTTCCTTTTTAAGCAAAGATTTAGCCTTGAATTTTAGAGTTTCCTCCTATGCTATGGCAACAGTCAGGTTTGTCTTTGCCAGGATTGACCTTCCTAGTTCATCATCCATGACCTCACAAACAAGTGAATCCCTCAGAAGAGAGTCCAGACTGGTTTCTGGCAATCTCCAAATCCCATAACTCCTCCAATATAGACTGCAATATCTTCATCTGTTTTTTGATTCTGTTAATGCAGAAACAATATACTGTTTTTGAGAGAATGGATGCAATATGATTGTTTAACAGCGGAAGTGTTTAATGACTACTCACTTGGTATATGAGTTTACTGCCAATAACATTTAGCAGCACTGCACAACTGTGAGCTGCACTCTCTACTTTATTTGCTTACAAAATATATTGACTTTTTGTATACAAGTCCCAAGAAGCCAGATTTCTGATATTAAGCTACTCAACATAGCAGCTATACAGTATAGCTGCAGATATCTGTGGCTAAATTTATGGATTCCTTTCTGATCAGTACAATGTAATAAGTATCCTGCACTCTTTACCACTACTATATATTGAAAAGATTGCCACCTCACATTTCCGTTGGATCATCTGGTAATAGTCTCTCTCATATAATAGTCTTGTTTTACTCCTTTTATTATCTGGATTTTGAAGCAGTTCTGTAGATGCTTAGTATTGTCAGCATACTTCCTACACTGATGAAAGGTTCTGAGAACTGAGAAGGTTGTTGCCCTATATACCTCTCAGCATCTTAGTTCAAGAAACCTGGACAAAGCCATAAATAATGAGGGAAAAAGGCCCAAAAATAAGGAGAATTTTTAAATATTGCTCTTACAAACTTAGGAATTTGATTAAATAGCAGGTTTTGCATTAACATAAATTTTATGAAGGGTATGAAGTCTGAAACCCAACTATCTGTCATTACATTATAACTTTATTCCACAATGAATTGCCAATGATTTGCCAGCAAACCACAATTTTATGAGAAACTGACCAAAAATATGAGGCAAAAATCTTGACATTCTGGGAAAATTTGTACAGTTGAGAAGTACGCTGCCCTACCTGAGCTGTACACTATGCCCAGCTACAGCTGATTGGCGAAGACTGCTTGTTGTCAGAAGATTCAGTCAATGAGAGTTCTTTAGACACTATAGAGAAGTCGAAAACATAAAACATAAATGCAAAATTGCTAAGACTGCATTCTTCCCTGTTGCAACAGAGTAGTCCATACTGCTTGTTGGCTTGAGTTTCAACCAGTGAGAGTTTTTTAACCAATTCTGAGAAGAGAACTCGGAGGAAAAAAAAGACAATACAGTGGCAGAGCACTTTTTTAAATATGCTGTTTAGCCTTCCTGCTTCTTTAGGGAACAAAATAACAGCCAGTAATCACTATAACTGACTCGTACTGAAAATGGAATGTAAGCATTTATGTTTGTTTACTTATATCAGTATTGGAACATGCCAATGTCAATGCATGGCTGCATATGACATATTTCGGAGGAATTTATTTATACAGGGAAGCCAAGTTTATTTCATTTGATCAAATTGCTTGCTGTCTGGACATTTTCTAATTAAGATTTACTGCATAGCACTGGCGCAACAGTGATTGTTGTCACTTCTTGCTTTTGGAAACAGTTCATTTACTCTACTGTAATGACTACCTCAAATTATCTACACTATTTTCTACAGTACAGGAGTTGAAATGCCTGATGCACCTTTTTTCAGGTAGCACCTGCTTTAATCAGCATCAATATTGTTATCATCATTATCATGATAATTCATCTATCTTTGGCTTGACGTCCTTATTTACTCTTGCCTTCTTCTGAGAATAACATTTAAAAATTGCCCTTGATTTTTGTCCTCTGCCACAACAGTATGTTTGTTTCTTTTCCAAAATTCTTCAGCAAATAAGATGATGGTGAGAGATAGGTTCATTGCATAGCACCATCCCAAAATCTGGAATATACTCACACAGCAAATCAAGCAGTGTAATACATTGCTTTCCTTCAAATTAGATCTGGATGATGGGATGGATACTCACAAATTCACCACTGGATTTCCTGGTCTGGCCTAATCAAGAAAGGATTTTCAGTCAGAGACTGGGTACTGGCAAGGCATGAATGGTCATGACACTTACTTGCCTTGCATTTCCTATGATCCTAATATGATGTTTAAGTGCTAAATGTATTATTTGATTAGCTAAGAGAAGTAAGTTTAAGTTTCTGAGCTCAGCTTCTAGGAAAAGAAGGATGGGGTTGAACCTGGAGCCAAACATATGCTCATAGTTTCAGAGGTGATTACTATGCTAACAACTTCAGGGTACCATTTTTAGCCTAGTCATGGTTCACTAATATATCTGACAAGTTTTGATAACCCTGGATTGTTTACTGGGGTGTATTTAGACTTGGACTTGGGAGGTCAAGTATTTACAGGCTATCACTTTCTAATGGAGACATAAGTGCCAGATCAGGGGTAAATTTCTGATTTCCCATCTACTATTTCAAGTTTCACATGAATGGGAAGTTTGTTCCAGAAAAGGGGAAGTCTCTTACACAAATACATGTATCTCCAACATGTCCTGTTTATGCTGCAGACCACGTTTAGGCCCTACTTCAAGAAATTCTGATGTATTTGTTTTGCAGATGTTTAACAGGTCCATCAGAACAAGATCAAAGGATGCTTCATAAGTCATACATAGATTGGATATTAGCAGTTTGTAGGAGATCAAGTCCAGGGATAGGCGTTTGAGTTGGTCTGTGAAGGACATGTTGCTTATACTCTGTATTCTTTTCTGTGGAACCTCTGTAGATGCTGCATTTGTTGCATATGCCTTTTAAGGTACATATCAAGGAGGGTGTTGTACTTAATGATTGGTCTAAAGAAGGCAGAGTACAGCAGAAAAATGATATTCTTGGACCCAGATGATGTACCCTTGCTTGTAAGTTGCACAACACAGAATAATGTCCTTACTACCATAATCACATGATGATCAAAGATCAGGCTGCTTGCAAGATGCGTTCCCAAATCCCTGACTTTTAGGGTTGTATTATCAATGTGGTTGCCTCCAGAGGTAGCCAGCTTCCCAAAGGATGCTATTAAGCATTTCTTGCTTTGAATCTTAGACTTTGGCTCTGGCACCAGTAATTGTTTTGTCAGGCCTTCTTGGAAAGTATTTGTGACTTTGGGGAATTATATGACTGTGCCTAATTTGCAATCATCTCCAAACCTGGTTAGCTTGAAGCCCTTGTTATTGGCCTTAACTTCAGAGAAGTAGACCCGGAAAGGAGCTGCTCCAGCACTGATCCTCAAAGAACTTCCTTAGTATCTGGCTTTTCATGCAGAGGTAGACACTCTTATCCTAACTTCTTGGGTCCTATTTTTGAGCCAATGGGCTATCCAGCAGGTGATATGGGAGTTCACACCTAATTTCACGAGTTTCTCAACAATCCCTGAGTTTAGATTTGTGTCAAATGCTTTGGCCAGGTCAAGGTAGGCACTATTCACCATATTGCCCTCTTCCATTGCTCTGGTGACCATCTCAAAGAAGTCCTCCAGGTTGAGTAGTCATGACCAGTCCTTGATCAAACAAAGCTGAGTTGGATCCAGTGACAGAAGGTTTCCTATGTCACTGCTGATCATAACCATGATAATTCTTTCCATAGCTTTGCTTATAAGACTCGGCAGACTTAAAGGTCTGTAACTAATGTGTCAATAGATGGTGCGCCTTTTTGGAGAGAGATGACAGTTGCAGTCTTCCATTCTCATAGCATGAAGTCTGTATAGAAGCTATAGTTAAACAGTGATTCTAGTGTTCCTAATTGGATGTGTTTCATATTGTTAAGGAGATATTCTAGGATATTACTGGGGCCTATCAATGCAGTGTTCTTAGCCCTGGAGAATGCATTGAGGACCTGTTCCCTTGTGATAGTTGGGGGAGTTATGGGAGAGAGTTGGGTAAATTGGATCTAAATTTGTCAGCTAGTAGATTTGCTATATCTTCCAGCTCAGTATGGGTTGTTCCATTTACAATTAGTTTTGTATTTCCTTTAAGTATGTGGACATAGCTGAAGAATGCCTTGCGATTGACCCTGGCCTGAGTGACTGTATTTGCCTCAAATATGGATTTGGCAGACTTGATTAGCATTCTATGTTGCTTTTTTTCATCAATGAGGAAGATTTTACCTAGATGGGAATTGCACTTCTGAATTGCTGTCATAATTGTCTTCCTCATGAGGTACAACCTGCTGATATTTGGATTCTAGCAAGGTGGCTTGTTTTTTGAGATTTCCTGTGCTTATTTTGGGCAGGTACAGCTGTCTCTATGCAGCCCTGGAACATGAATGTACAGGGTTTTTGTGAACAATTCTGCTTAAGCAGCTCTTCTCCCAGGGTTGGGGGGGGGGGGTGAAATTGTGCTAGGTTGTCACTGATAGTAGGACGTTTGTCTTAGAATATGTCCTAAAATTCCCAGTGTTAGATGGGGTCCCAACTTTTAAGGACATTATAACTAGTGGGCAGAAAGTTCTCCGATGATCATGAGGATAAGGTCAAGGATGTTAGCAAGGCTTGCATGCATATGGACTATCTGGTCAGAGTGAGTGTTTACAAAGCACATGAATCACTAGACCCTCATGTTTGAAGTCCTGTATGAGTCCCTATTTATAGCAAGGCTGTTGAAGTCCTCCATGAATAAGGTATTGGGTTGAATGGGGGTGGGGGTGCAGTACATTTAAGTATGTGTTATGGGTTTCCTGGTTAATAGAGGGAGCTCTATAGATTGCAAGGATATGGCATTTGACTTTGGCTATGGTAATCTGGATGTGGAGAAGGCCATCTGAGTCATAATTTTTGACCAGCCATGAGGAGTGTTTGCTTCTGATACAGGTTGAGACACCTCCAACATTTGCCTCTTCCTGTGCAATAGTTGTTGTAAATGTGTGGAAGACATTATAGCCCTGTAGAGCTGAAGTGCTTACTGTAGCTTTACACCATGTACTAGTAACTGCACACATATCTACATTCTCCAGGGTGAGGAGAACTTATAGAGAATATAGTTGTTTGCTTAGACTCCTGGCATTAAGCAATAACACTTTCAAATTTTCATGTGTTGGTTTTGCTATTTTGGAAGGATTATGAGATTGGCAATGCCTAAAAAAGGCATTAGGTGAGTGGACAAGGTTTTAGCCTATCTCTGAAAATCTAAAGGTGATAGGTGCATACTATTCCTGGTGAAAGCATTGTGATATGTCAACCATGTCCTCCCAGGCTACCCCATTTGAATGACACCAAGAACAAAGCAAATTATTAAAGCCAATTATCTTTTGTTCATATTGAGGCATCATCCTTTGGAAAAGATAGAACACTGGTCAACGCGAGACTCATACTGGCCTGGGACACATAGTCCAAAACCTCTATCATATCTCTCTTCATATAGTCCAGGGACTTGTGTCTCAGGCCAATTACACCTACATAAGCTATGACTAAGTCATTGATACTTGTGGTTAAATGATCTAGGCGTGTGTATGATCTAGCAGATTCTAACATGTGATGGGAAACTAGCCACCGCTATCTTCTTTCTCATCCTGGAGAGTAAGACATCTATGTGTCTTACAATGGAGTCTCCTTATGATCAGAATATTTGGCTGTATTGTTGTTTTACCTTATGGGCTTAGAAGATGAGATACAATGAGATGGGGCTGTATGTGTCATAGTGGGTGTTGTTTTGATTGATGAGGATACTTATTGTAAGTTCAACATCTGGAAGGTCTTTAGGGTTTAGGAAGACTGCATTAATAACCTCAGCATATGTGGGTCTATGAACCTGGTCCATACTCAATGTGCAGAGGGTTGTGTTTGTTTCTGTCAACATGTTTGGTGTTATAAGTGCTGGTATGTAAGATCCTTGCTTCTAGTGACATCATGCAAGTACATCTCTCTTGTACTGTGTCAGCTTGTTTAAATAAATATGTGGTTCTCAGTAAACATGACACAATTGCTACACTGCATCAGGATGCCCATATCCACCAAACTAGTCAAAGAGATAGTAGGAAAGTGAATATCATTGTTTATAGATCCTTACTACATGATCAACAAAGGATCATAGGATCATAGGAAGTTACTAAGCTATTGAACCTGAGCATACCTCTCAACCTGGAAACATCAAAAATCTGGACAAAGGCCATGAGAAATAGGTACAAATCAGAATGCTAATTAACATGACATTTGCATGCACAATTATGTAATCACACCCACTCCAATGGGATTGTGAGATACCAGCTTTCAAATGCAACCTGAAGAACAGACAACCAAAATATTGCCCCAGAGTCCACCGTAGCCATACCAATGTCCCATTACTTGGCTATTTTCCCCCATTTACCATAAACAGTGTGATGTGTATACTGCTTTACTTCTACAATGATTATATGGATTTTATTTAAAACTTTATTTTACATTTTATAGCACAAACACTAACAGACATATGGTAAACAAAGCAATACAGTCTCACAATGAAAATAGACTTAGCATTAAAACTTCTCTGCCCTTGAAACTCATATGCATTGAAACAACATTGACACCCACATTCAAAGAAAATGCATCTGGTCAGTGGTGGATAAAGATTACATTTGGGCTGTTTTCATATCATAGGCCCCTTGCACATGAAACATGCCTGCATTCTTTGATACACCTTCCTGACTGTATTAAATTATATTCCTTGTATAATACAGCACACTTGTTAGAGTGGGTTTTAAATTTATTGTTTTGAACATTTTTCCAGTAAGTAATTAAACAAAATGCATGAAGCAATAATGACAAAACTACCCAGTTCAGGACATTTCCATCATAAAGTTCTTCTCAAATGTTTACAATCCACCAGTATCAGTAAATATGCACAATCTCTGTAAAAGTAAAAGTCATCTAAATAATTCCTCATTAAAAAGATCAGTAACTAATGAAGATGTTGCTGCAACTTTATATTTCATTGTTTCATCTGCAAGTAAAGTGCCTGCTGCTCTTGAAGAATAAACTGCCCATGTTACAGTAAAAAATAATAAGCTAGTGATATTTCAATAGGGAATGGGTGGCAAACTGATAACAGGTTCATAGTTATTAGGTAGCTCCTCCAAAGGAGGACATTCATATGACTGCAGCATCCATTCCCTTTAAAGTACAACACAGTACAGTATCAGCAATCCATCTGCAAACTGTGGGAGTAGAACCCACAGCCTTCTGAATCAAATGCAAGTTTACCACCTGCTGTGCTAGTAACAATGCAAGTAGACTTTGTATAAGCAGCCCTAAACTTCTCTTTCCCTGAAGAACTATGCACCACAAGAAATCAGGAAAAAGCCTACATGTATTGGGGGAGGGACAAAGGCCCAGAACCGGGGTCACATTTTAAACATTGCTTGTATAATCTTAGAAAGTTTCTAGAATAAAAGTTGTGTTACCATGTGTTTCCTGAAAGATAGGAAGACTAAAACTTAAATGGCTATCATTATTTAGTGAATTAAGTTCTCACTGATTTGCCAGAAAACCACAAATTTTATTTTTATTTAACATTTGTTTACTGGAAAGTCCAACTTGGAACAAAGCCAATTTTCAGCAGAGACTTCACAAACATGTCTTTGCATCATGGGAGGAAATCAGAGCACCTAGAAGAAACCACACAAACAGATGGAAGACATGCAGACTGTACACAGAAGTCACTTCTGCTAAGAATCAAACCAGAAAACCTCTTGCTGGGAGGCAGCAACACTACTACTGTACCACTACGTTATCTGAATTTTAAGAGGAACAGACCAAAAATATGAGCCAAACATTCCAGACATTCTGTGAAAATTTGTACAACTGAGAGCTACAACTCTTTAACCAGAAATGGGGATATGGCTAGAGAATTCAGGCTCTTGCTCTTTGTACCTCACACACACATACACACACACACACACACACACACACACACACACACACACACACACACACACACAAACACACTGCATGTGATGACATCAGCCCAAAAAGCCAGGGAAAAAATTAAAAATAAAAGCTGGGAAATTAACGGGTGTCACTCAGGAATCATGGCACCCCATTATCTGGACCTCAAAAACCAGTAAAAGCCAAGAAATTCAGTATGGTTGAGAGGTATGATCCAAAATGACAAAGAAGATCTACATCTGCTAGTTAGTATGGATTTGTTGAACAGCATCTCTCTCTCTCTTTTTTAATTCATATGGCACTTACAACTGATAGCACCTTGTTACGTCATTTGATACCACTGCATATAACAGCATAAACAGCAAATTAAAAACATTAAATAACATTCTATACATAAATACATACAATACTAGTTGAGCAACTGTCTGTCCCAACATGAGTTACAAGGAATGACTCAAAGGGCAATATACTAAAAGGGAAAAACGTGCTCTTTTCCATGATGGTCAGCAGCAAAAATTAAATACCTTACAGAATAGTAATGACCTCACCATTAATGTCAGTGAGATTTGGAAAAGAGGACATTGATAGATTGATTACTTTTACAAAATAAAATGATCTAATCATTAAAATAACGCTGTCATTAAAGAACTTGGGGCAATGATAATTTAAAATTTGATCACTGATCTAGTAAAATAAGAAAAGTATATTCTGCAGCCCACCTAGTTATAAAGAATGCATATATATATATATATATATATATATATATATATATATATATATATTTATATATATATTTATATATATATATATATATATATATATATATATATATATATATATATATATATATATATATATATATATATATATATACACACACACACACACACACACACATATATATATATATATATATATATATATATATATATACTCCAAGGAGCTCAATGTACCAATAAGCCATTGATTAATAAAATGCAATGTTCTGTGGTCTTTGAACAAACTACCTGAAACAACTTTGAAAAGGTACCATCAGAACATGGAAAATTAGCTATTCAGAAAGGCTTCACCAACTGTCTTCATACTCTGTTTTTTATATATATTGTTTAGAGGTGACTTCTACTGGTGTCCTAATCTGCTTAGATTTGAAAGTTGTAACTGGCATGCACTGCTGGTGAAATCAAGTACTGAAAATAAATATCACTGGAAAATGTTATACATTACACAGCACCTTCCAAGAATGCATAATAAGTTTCCCTTTACAATCAAAAGGAAACCCATAAACGTCCTTCAAAAAAACGTATATGCATCATCATGAGGTTAACTTACAGCAATCAAATTTCTTTAAGAACAGTAGGTTCCAAGTTTGAAAAAGAGCCTATGAACAAAGGGGCCTACAGTGAGCCCAAGTGAGATGCAAATAACTTGAGAAACAAAACAAATGCATTTTACTACTCCAGAATTCATACTTGCTCTCTGCAGACCTGTAATACCCAACTAAGCACTTGGCATATATACAATGCATGAAAAAAAAGGATGCTTTGAACACTGGTCCTGGTAAGTCTGCATACAAAAATATACTCTTTAGTTTTTGCCATTCGTTCCTAACACGTCCTTTGGATAAACCTGCTGCTGGCTTTTGGCATCAGTTCATATTTGAAGCACTGCCTAGCTGAAAGACAAATGTAACAGAACATAAGGCAACCACAAGCTTGCACCAAATGATTCTCCAGCATCCACTGCAAAACTGTCTAGTCACATCTTGTGGAATTTCTTAACGAAGTTTCAAAAAAATACATCAGCCTGCAACCTGTGTTACAGCATTAAATTAAAATGCAATGAAAATAAATCAACTGTGCTTTTTCAAAGGGATGTCAGCATGTACGAGATAATAAAGGTAGAATATCTGAAAAAAAGACAGAAAACTACATTCCTGCTTACCTTGCATCCTGTAGAAATGTAAGCCCTCTAACAAGTCACAGTGACATACTGATTGCAAATACATGCTTTTGCTTGGTGTTCCAGTTCTACTGAGATGTGCAAGTTCAATGATGCAAGCACAAAATCAACATAACAGCTTGCCAATTTCACACATCTGTCCTGCAAATTAAGATCACACGTAAATCTGACCTTATAATTTCCTCTCATGCAAACAAAACTCGTAAATAGCATAATGTTTGTATCCAACTTATTATACATTACAACAAAGTAAACTAAGTGAAACTGTCTCAGACAATCATGAAAGAAGTGCTTGCTCGCAGCTCAGCTCTGTAGTCTGCACTTGTATTGCCTCCTTATTCATTCATAAGCTGCTGCTGCACATGTCCTGAAGCATGTTGCTGCTGCCCAAACACAAACAGTCAGACAGTCACACCCCTCGAGCCCTCAGCCGAATTCCAACTGGCTGGCAGGCTGCTCGTGACTCTGACATCATCACACACGTGATGACATCAGTGGAAGATTGCCAAGGTGGAAAAATATTTAAAAAAGGCCTCAGAATGTGCAAATTAATCAGGAATAAAGGGGGCCAATTGGAAATTTGGGGCACCCTATTATTTGGACCTCAAATTAATTAAATGCCAAGGAATTTGGCATGATTGAGAGGTATGGCCCTGAGGCCCTTATAAGCCTAGTCAACAGTTTAACCCATGTTTAGACAAGTCAGCACCTGATGCCCCTGTCCTGCAGGGACACGGGTGGAATCCCAGGGGTGTATTTTCTTTTCCCATCTAGTTATCCAGGTTGCACTTAAAAAGGGGTAAAGAGGTGCTCTGCTTGGCATGGATAGGGAGTTTATTCCACAGATGGGGGAGTCTCTGGGAGAGAAATCTGTCCCGCCAACAAGTCCTGTTGATGCCACTGACCAGGTTGAAGCTACATGTGTGGGTTACTTGAGTAGAGCTTGACTTGTGGATATGCAGCAGTCCCATCAAGGCAGGGCAGATTTTTCAGGCCCTGGATTCTCCTGGTGAGCAACCTCTATGGTCTCTCCAGCAGCTGCATGTGCTTTTCAAGGTATATGCCGAATGGATTGTTGTACTTATAATGGAAGAATACAGTGATGTTATGACCTGCTTGTCCCTGGTTGAGATACCCTTACTTATGAGGTGGGCCATGTAGAAATCTTTCTGTACAATGGAAGCAACATGGTGGTCAAAGTCAGGTTGCTATCAACCTGGGTTTTCAAATCCCTCACGACTGATTGAATGCTTCGGATATTGTTATTGATGTGATAATTTGTGGGGACATCACTCCTCCCATAAGGGATGATGATGCATTTTTTGGTATTCAGCTTGAATCCATGTTTCTGGCACCAGTCATTTGTTTGGGTGAGACCCTCTTGGAGGATGTCCACATCACTAGGGGAATTGATGACAGTGCCCAGCTTGCAGTCATCTGCAAACTTGGTTGGCCATAGCCTGCTGGTTTTGGCCTGCTCCTCAGAAAAGTATATCCGAAATAACAGAGGCCCAAGACCGAATACTTGTGGACGCCGCTCATTATGGATCTACTGCTTGAGGTGGCTTCCCCTATTTTGACTAGGTGGGTTCTATCAGTGAGCCAGTTTGCTACCCATCTGGTAGCCTACAGTTTGATGCCTAGTTGAGAAGTGTATCTATTATGCCCGAGTGGGAAATAGTGTTGAAGGCTTTGGCCATATCATTGTAGGAGGTGGGCACTATCTTCCCCTTGTCCATGGCTTTGGAGACTGTTTCAAAGAAGTCAACCAAATTTAACAGACATGACCTCCCCTTGACTAAGCCAAACTGTGTTGGATCGAGTGTTTGGAGTTTGCCAATGTCCTTGTTAATGAGATCCAGGATAATTCGTTCCATGACCTTGAGGATCAGGCTAGTTAAGCTGAAGGGTCTATAATTTCCTGGACTGGTGGATGCTCCACCTTTCTGCAAAGGGATGACAGTGGCTGTCTTCCACTCAGCTGGGATGAAGCCGGTATGCAGGTTTTGTTTGAATAGGGTTCCTAATGGTGCTGCAAGTTCCTGCCTGAGTTCATGTAGGATGCAGCCTGGAATGTTATTGGGTCTCATGGAGGCTGTATTTTGTGCCTTTGAAAGAGCAGTGATGACCTGTTCCTTAGATATAAAGGGAAAGGGGCAGGTACTGGGGATGCCCTGATTTACTCATGGGGCGACAGATGGATGAAGTTTTTGTTAATCTGTCAGCCAGCAAGTTTTCTATATCTACAGCATTTGTATATGTGGTGTCCTTGACCACCAGTTCTGAAGAGATCTGGGTGCTTCCTTTGAGATTGCAGACATATGTGAAGAAGGCCTTATGATTGTCTCTAGTATATGTGGGCAATTTGAACTCAAAGTTTGCTTTGGAGGATTTCACTACTGCTCTTATTTGCTTGTTCAGGCTAAGGAGAGGTTGCTTCCAATTGGGCACCTGCTCCTTCTTGGTCCTGGACATCATTTTCTTTCCTTTTATTATAGAGATTATTTATTGCAGATGTCCACCAGACAGTTTTACTCTTCCTTGCGGAGGATGATTTAGTCCTGTTGGGTACTCCTGATTCCATGCATCTATATAAATGCTTGTATAGTGCTTTGGTATAGTTTTGGATATTGATGCCAGTTCCTAGAAAAGGGAAGGGGGCTGTGAAGCTGCTTATACCATCCCTCAGGAAGGTGTAATCAGCTTTGGAGAAGTTTTTTTGTTTGACCCTAGCTAGAGGGGCATTGGGGGAGATGGTGACTTCAAAAGTGACCGCTTTATGGTCGGATCATACCAGGGAGGATGATAGTGCAGGGATGCTACAGTGGTTACTCGTGTTGATTAATACCAAGTCCGATATTATCACCTCTTGTGGGGGTATTGACTAGCTGTTCCAAGGCATTTGCATTGACAAAATTGAGGAATCTCTGAGCATTTGTGTTCTGACATGAGTAGTTCTTCCACTCTATGGTTTTAATAGTTAAACCCACCCAAGATCAGGGTAAAGGATTGAATCTTGATAGATTTGAAGCAGTCCAGGCAGGCAGATTGAGCATCTTGTCAATTTGGGGGCTGGTAGCTAGCTATGATTTGTATAGGGGTCTTGTCAATGGTTAACTGCACTTGGAATGTCTCCTGTGTGTCATACTGTTTGATCAGTCTGTAGGTGTGTATGTCTTTAATATATATTGAAACTCCACCTCCTTTGGCTTTACTGCCCACAGTTTGGGGTCTGAATGTATGATAGGATGAGTAATCAGGTAAGGCTGGTGTGCTCCCCACAGCTTTGAACCGGGTTTGTGTGACTGCAAAGATGTCAGCATTTTCCACGGTTAAGAATACTTGCAATGAGTGCAGTTTCATGTTTAGACTCCTAGCATTTAGCAGTACAACCTTTAATTTGCATTTTGTTGAAATTTTTACATTGGTAGTTTTAACCTCATCACTATTCCTAAAAAAGCCACTATGAGGGAGGCAAGACCCTTTGCCAGAAGCCTGAAGCCCAAGTGTGACAGATGCAGGCAATCTCTGGCAAAGCATCATGGTCTGTTGATCATATCTTCCCTTACTGTCAGGTGCGGGATCCCCCTGGAATGACATCTGAAACTTAGTCAATCATTTTCTGTTTGTATTGAGGCATCATTCTGGGTGATGATAGAATGCTGCTTAAGGGTAGGGACATACCTGCCTGAGACACATAGTCAGTGAGCTCAATCATGTCTCTCTTCATATAGTCCAGGGAGGCAAATTTCAAGTAATTCATGCCAACATGGACTATGACATAGTCATAAACAGTACCTGTTGTTGAGAGACTTGAGTGCATATGTCATATGGTAGATTCTGGCCCCTGACAGACAACTAACCATGACTTTCTCCTTATCCAGCCTGGCGAGAGGCACATCTGTGTGTCTCACAATGGATTCTTCTATTACTAATATGTTGGGTTTATCTGTAAGCCTTAGTGGCTGCGAGACACAGGTGTGTGGACTACGAGTGGGGTGTGGTGTGGAGGGCTGTGGAGATCGCATGTGTTTTTGCCTCAGAGGTCTTCTTTGTTTGGGTATGTTTTTGTTGAGGACCTTTGCATATGTGGGTATGTGTTGTGTAGTTGTGGGGGGTGTTTGAGGTGTAGTGATTGTGTTGACAAACGTCTTAGTGCCAGATATACTGGCTTGTGAGAGAGAGAGAGAGAGAGAGAGAGAGAGAGCATAAATTCTAGGTTCCTAATGTAATTGCATCTCTTGCAAATTGTGTTCCTAGGTGGTAGTAGTAGATGGTTGTCCATGAACATGAGGCAGTTGCTACACTGTCTCAGGATGCCCATATCAACCAGACTGGCAGGAGAAACTGTAGGAAATTGTCCATTCATATTTGTCAGAATCTGAGTTAGAAAGGCCAGGAAGAGCTAAGAGGTAGGCCTAAAACCCAAGTACTTAAATCAAAACTAAGAGGCTTAGAATAACACTTACAGTTTAAACAGGCTATATACAGTAAAAGTAGCTGAATAAAGTGTGATTTTTTTTTTAGCCACCAACTTTAAGAACACAACAGCAGCTGAGAGAGAAGGAGGGAGAAAAAAACATTCAGTCAGAAGTCAGCAAATATATAACTGCAGACACAGATAAGTAAGTAATTCAGTCAAGCAAATAAATAAAAACAGTGCAGTACTGTTAAGAAACACTGAACAGTTAGATAAAGTGCAAAAAATATACTTATGTCAGATAAATTTCTTCGGTGGCGTAAGCCAGGGAACCTTGTTGGCTAGGCTTACTTAGGCCCTTGGGCCAATAGCCTAGTACCTACTTATAAACCTATGAACTTATCTGTATTTCCAGATTGTTTAAGAAACACTCTCAATCAGGCACAATGGAACTTCTAGCAAGATAAGGGGATAGACAAGAGGGTTTGGGTAAGAATCACGACTAAGACTAAACTCATGAGATGGTGCTCCTTAACATGCAAACAAGTTGTTCTCTATGCAACATAATACTGATGAAATTTCAGAGGTAGTTTTATAGGAAATTTTTAGTTTTAAGTGCCTGGATTATACAAGGCACTGCTAACCACTACTGCATGATTCCAAGCCCTGCGGAAACACAGCTCCTTTATATAAGTTCAGATGCCCAGTTAACAAGCAAAACACCTCTCTGGCCTATCACAATGAGCACAGTTTAAGGTTTCCTTAGTGATTTTCAGCACACGATGAGACCATTTTATTGTCCACTGCCACTAGATGGAGACCTGATCCTTCTAACATTAAATCACTCAAAGAGCCTAAAAGTGCAGTAAATAAACACTTTAAACTGTAATCTATGCTGGAGGTGCAATAAGTAATACACAAACACATAGTATCTCAAACAGCAAGCACTGAAAATAGTCAGGAATGCAGAATTCAATGGTTTAAATACAGTGACGAAACAACAGTACTCTAAAATCATTTAAAGTGCACTTTACTGCTTTTCTCACCAGAAGCAAAAGAGTAGTACCAGTTCCAAGCTGTTTCCCGAGAAGTAGTATTAACTCAGGTGTTTATGGGTTCAGTACACTCTAATGGATCTTTTGCACATCTGCAAAATGAACAGTATCAGAATCACAGTATCCAAGGATTAAAATTTTACTTCTGACATAAAAAAGACATGTTGATGAGACAGATATGTGTCCCACAGGATCTCCATGCTCTGAAAGAGGCTCCCCATCAATGTGAAACAGAGTCCATCCCTAACCGCATCTAAATGTAACCATGACCAATGAACGGGAATTGACCAATGAATGGGAAGTCAGAAATTCCCCCCAGGTCTGGCTCTCATGTCTCAGACAGAGAGAGGCAGACAGTAATGCCCAGACTAATATAACTCCCATATAACCTCTAGGAACTTCCTAACTAACAAACTCCCTCATAATGAATGTCCATGAAACATAGGGACACAATTCTGTTGGATTGCAAGGCTAGGCTTATAAGGGCCCCGATGGATTTTTGCCAAGTATATACCTATGAACCTATGGACAAAAGCTCTGAAGAGCTTTTCAAAAAAACTGCAACCAGACCACTTAATGAAGTCTCATACATACTACAGCATCAGAGATCAGCAGGAACCAATGCCCCTCTGCTCCTTCTCTCACCAGTAGCAAAGAGTAGCATTAATCCCAAATTGACTTCTAAGAAACAAGTTTCAGTCTTTCTGGTCATTGTTCATCTCTGATCATGTTAAGAAATAATGTTCTACTGCTTCTTATCTCATCAGGAGAGAAACAGAAGCAATAATCCCAAACTCATCCCTGAGAAGCAGCTTTTCGGCTCACCAGTGATTAGTAGCCTAGTCAAGATGTTACAGATTTTAAAATGAGATGGATAAGAAAGGATTAATATTCTGAAATTTGCAGTGTGGGATGGTATGAAACAAAAGATAACTCAAGCTTAAAAAATTAGGCAGAGGGCCTTTCCATTTGATCTCTGTGTGTCCTATAGAATGAGTAGATTTTGTGACAATGGGAGAAGTGTCCCAAAGTCAAGTTTATAGAAGGGGTGGCCATCTAAAAAGCCACCATTTTAAAAGGACAACAGAAATAAGGTGGGTCTGTGGGAAATATCAGATGCAGTCAGAGAACAGCAGAGTCATACAGCACTTCAGCTAAATAATAATGTAGCTAAGTACTTGTAGCTAAATAAGAAGTCCTTCATCAACTTTCCCACTGACTAGCTAGACTGGATTTTTTCAATCATGAATGGAATAGGATTTTTTTCTAAATGACTCTAACAAAGAAATTTTAAAACTTGAAGTGTAATACAAATATTTATAGGTGGTTTGCTTTTTAATAACACAGGACACTGAAGTTCATTTGATGGCCCTCACTAGGACGTTATTTCTCTAAGATCTGAGTTGTTAAGTATGGCTGTACATATGGACCCCCAAAGAAAGTGTTCCTGTTTTATTTTTTTTTCTCTGCTGTGATTTTAAAGACCCTTGCTATATGTTGTATTTCTCAAAATTAAGAAGTATGAGTGAAGGAAGATGTACCAAGCAGGATTCAGACTGGTGAGATGGTGTGCTCCTGCTGTTCTTAATTTCAGTTTTTTGTTGTAACATACAGGTCATCAAAACTGCTGTATGCAGATGATGTGGCATAAGAAGCAGGCACTGAATAAGAATCTCAGCAACTATAGTGTGATTTTGGCATTGGTATATTTAGTTAGGAGGGTGGGGAAGGTGAAGCCCCCCACTTGGGTAGGTTTGATTTGCATTGGTCTGTTTATTTTGCTGTGGTGGCCAAGTGGTTTGTTTCTCAGTGTAAAATTGCTGTGATCCTGGTGTTTGTGAAACTAACTTTTCAGCAGTGTAGTCTAGTGCTTTTAATTTTTGGATAAGTGAAACTTTGATAATCCAAAGTAGACCCATATATATATATATATATATATATATATATATATATATATATATATATATATATATATATATATATATATATATATATATATATATATATATATGAGAGAGGTACATACACACATGCACCCCCCCCACACACACACACATACACACACAAACACACACACACACACACACACACACACACACACACACACATATATATATATATATATATATATATATATATATATGTGTGTGTGTATATATATATATATATATATGTGTGTGTGTATATATATATATATATATATATATATATATATATACACACACACACACACACACACACACACACACACATACACACACACAAAAACACATGCACACATGGACACACACCACACACACATATATATATATGTATATATATATATATATATATATATATATATATATATATATATATATATATATATATATATGTAGATATATGCCCGGATTTACGGAAGTGCCCGTTTAGAAGCAGGAAGGCAGCATGCCATGCATATTAATAAGGCGCGCTGCTCAAGCTCCAAGGCTTACACGGAACATGTAAGAGTGCAGGGGGCATGTCTGAGAGCAATACTCTCAGAATAAACACGCCCCTGCAATGTAGAACAGGAGAAAGCGGTAAGGAATGAGTCAGACCGCTCATAGGTACCCGCATACCCCCACCAACAGTCCCCCATGTGTACAATAGCAACAGTACATAAAAATAAGAAAAAACCCGTTTGTTTTTTTTTAAATATCTGATGAAAGCTAACCGTAGGTGCACGAATGTGCCCATCGCTTAGCTATGGTTAAAGCAGCTTAAAAGGCTGAAGAGGATAACAAGGAAGATATATGCAAATGAAGCAGCATAGCAATAGTTTAGTGGGCAGAGCATTCACCTTACGAGAAGGCATTCCTGGTTTGAGTCCCACTGCAGCACATTCCAATTTCCATGGTAAAGCACATTATGACAAATATTTTTGTTGCAAAACCCACTAAATAACATATATTTATGAACTGGAGTACTGCAGGAAATGCACATGTGAAGTGTCACTGTCATAATAAGGCACTAGTAAGCAGGTTTATGCACAAATAAGCAGTAGTAAGCATATTTAAGCACTAGTAAGCAGGCTTAAGTCTGTTTGCGTGGCGATAAGCAATACACACAGGTGAAGCAATATTGAAGCGGACTCTCTGTAAGCATCATTAAGCAGAGGTTAGCAGTACTTACCTCCTGCAATCCCGCTTACAGCTGCTTTAAAGTCCCTTAATCACTCTGTATCCAACGGTCCATGTTCTGCCCAGCAACAAAATAAACAGCCTCTGCAAGGCTCAAACCCAGGACCCTGCACACGACAGACAAAGTGATTTAGCACTAAGCCATGACAGATATATATACATTGGATGTTTTCAGAAACATATCATCCATCCCAGTCATGCAATAGTACAGAGAATGTATACCAACATCTAGATGTATGTGTATGTGTAAATATATTAATATCTAAACAGATACAACATATCTATATATATATACTCAGTAATATATACAGATCTATAAATAGATATGAACATATATACTTGCAAATGCCTACATCGACACATATATATGTCTATACCTATATGACTACATGTACACAGCAAGGTACATATATGTACTCAGATATATATCTATGTAGGTATATACAGTCATAGTTATATATATGTAAGCAGATTTATATATCTATATAGGTATATGTGGCCATACATCTGTAGATAGCAATGGTAGATTTAAAAAAAAAAAATATGTCCACATGCACCGTTAATGGGGTTGAGACGCCCCAAACAATGTGTCTTGTACAAATTGGCATATCCCCCCACACAGCCAAACACATCCTCCCTGCAATACACTACCAAGTGTTGCAGATCCCATAACCAGGACCTGACATGACATGGGCACAAGATGTTAACAGTATTAGATGCCGCCTGTATGAGGTCAGGCTGGTATTGATAACATATCATGCAGTAGAGTCTGGCTCCCATAGGAAATGTAAAATGTGGAAACTATCAACATCCCCAAAATACATATACACAGATACATATATGCAGTTACGGACATACACACACACGCACACACACATATATACATATATATATATATATATATATATATATATATATATATATATATATATATATATATATATATATATATATATATATATATATATATATGGGTTCACTACACATTACAGAAAACCCATAATCCCGACGCCCAGAATACCGAGCCCAAATGACCGAATGCCCATAAAACCGAGATGTCGCAATACCGACTCTCAGAATATCGAGAGCCCATAATCTCGAATTCTACGTCACAACAGCATTGACGTGCAGAGCAACACACAAGCCAACAGAAAATCTTATTGCTATGTGCAAAACAACACCCTAACATTTCATACCACCAATTAGACACAATGGAAAGATTCCTACATCACCATCCCTTCATCATAATATACTACTGTGTAACATTGACATGAAACACTTATAAAGTGTAAAACCAAAGTGCAAACAGATACTGGAACAACGGCATTATAGTGATTTATATACAGCTATGATATGTCACATTTTAAGGAGCCTTGCAATACATCTGACAAACTCTAGGGATGAGTACTCAGCTTTATTTGCTAATAAGCGTTGGAACTTTTCCTGCCGCTCTACAACACGCCTTCGTTTAGGGGAAGGTGCACAGCCAGCTGCTAATTGCTCATGAAGGCTGTCTACTCTATTCTGCTCTCTGCTAAGACATGACATTAACACAGAAATATCTGTAGCCCTATCCCCAAGTAAGCATTTTAATCTTCGATGCCACGCCTCTACCGAGTTAAACAGTTTATTCAATTGTGAAATATTCCAGAATGACACAGGGAATAATGGTGGAAACCTACAAATCGCAGTGGACCTAGTAGTAAACTTCCTAACCCTACCGAGCACATACCAGTCTGTGAAATACCTTATTAATTCTTTATCTTCCTCAGGGAATGACCCCTTCAACTGAGTGAACATTGGAATTACCTCCGACTCATCAAGGAATGCTAGTCCAACCAAAGACTTCACGGATAATTGGAACCCATAGCATTTGTTATAAAGTGAACCTAACCCTAGCTGTTGAACTTTACGCCACACATTCATGCCGAAGTGAAACAGGCTACCCTTGGCTGTAACATTAGCAAAGTTCAGCCTAATACTTTTAATAGCTGCCACCTCATAATCACAGAGAATGAATTGTAGTGACAGGTTTAACTCCTGGCAGGAGAATAAATGTAGAACGCAGTGCCACAACATATTATATGCACGGAGTGACTTTTTGGACATCAGAGCATAGATCAGTGGCACAGATCTACTATAGCCACAACACTTTAGTATACCATGAATGCTATATAACTGACGACATATAGCGCCTTTACAAAAGTATGTTCCGTCCATCATCCAAATTGTGGCTACACTTAGATCACTCAGATTATTAACAGTACTAAACACAATGACTTGTGTACCTGAGCCGGTGTCAGTAGCCTGTTTCACAACAAATTCAATACTTTTTAAAGGGAATTTACTTACATCTAGTGTGTCTAGTGTCAAATTAGGTATGTAGACAACAGCTGCACTCATAGACCTGACTCAACGTATTTGCTGAAGCATTGCCTTCCTGTTTGGAAGACTTGGAACACAAGCTAGGGATGTAGATGCTAACGCATCTTCCACTAGTAAACATGGAGTATCTTTAGCTATAGCAGCTTTCTCGCGGAGTGATCCACAAACGCTATAGTGTTCTACTTCGAATGGATCACCCGCATGATTATGAGGCATAGTTTTCTTGAGCAATTCACCCTCAGAGAGGGATTCGGTTACCATTCGGCCCTTGCAACTATTACTTCTCTTCACTTTACAACACCAGTAACACTTACTACCGCTCTTAAGTTCCAAGTGATAAACATAACCATCTATAATAAGCACTTCCTTACATTTTTGTGATCTGAGCCTTGGATACAGCAAACCTACACTACCAGGTGCATCATAGTTTGTGTTTGCCATTTCTGCAACATCAGCCGTTGAACAGCTGAAAGTCTGTTACACTCAGTCTTATACTTTCACATCAGTTGACGTGTACATAACATTCTGACTATATCCGCTAGTAAGGTACTTACCTCACTAACTGGCTTTTACTAAGTTGCTCAATACAGGTATGCAATGTTTCATAGTATTCACTTTCAACATAGCATTCAACCGTTATGGTACTGTGGGCATCGGTATTGTGATAAATCGGTTTTATGGGTGTTCGGTCATGTGGGCTCGGTATTTTGGGCGTCGGGATTATGGGTTTTCGGTAATGTGTAGTGAACCCATATATATATATATATATATATATATATATATATATATATATATATATATATATATATATATATATATATATACACATATATATAGATATACATGTGACTACACATACACATGCAGAGATATGTACAGTAAGATACCACAATATGGTACAGCCACTATACCTATAGTTAACACCCTAACAATTGGACACTGGATGAGCCACCCATACAAATGCAATTTGATGCCTGCAACATATACCCACAGAGAAGTCATAGGATAAACAGCACACACAGGTTTGCAGAAATGGAATACCTTTATTCCTGTACTATAACAGATTTATATGCCATGTCATATAGCTGTTCAGACACTGACATCCATAGCAACAGAGTAATGCAACTGTGAAACAGTTATACTAATACAGTAGTCTGGAAAGGTCCACAACTGTTGCTGTGCAGGCCAAGCCCTTCAAATCATACAATAGTAAAGACAGACTGGGCCACAGGATACCACACAATCAACAGTAAGTGATGCAGATGTATAGTCCAGCAACCTCTATCTACACTCTGTACACAATCACTAGGTGGTAAAGACTTCAGTTGACCAAATGGGATGTAACTGTTACATAACAAGGCATAACTGACACCATCACAGGCATACTGGCAAACAGAACAGTCTGTATGGCAGGAGGCAGTAGGCCTCCACTAACCCACTTTATGTATTTAATGTCAAGATAGGTGACATGTATGGTACTGTACATACAGATACCTTAAGGCAGCTCACCCCGATACACCCACATGTTGTAACAGCCTAGGCTATGTATGGTGCATCCCCCCAAGACTCAATAATACAGGGCCATATACCACTGTTACGTACACTGGCCTCTGGGGTGCATATGGACACACATGTACTGTGAAGGTGAAGCCCACACATATATGGCCCCAGCCCCATCGTATGCGTGGGGGATACAACATCAGTGGACTGCTGGCAGGCATGGCAGCATTGTATACGTATATGTGCATATGTATCTCTATCTGTATATGTGTATTCATATACTGCACTGTATATGTATATATCTGGGTGTGTATATGCATATCTATGTACATATACACACCCATCTATATATGTCGATATGTACATGTGTAATTATCTATATAGATATCTGTATAATTATATGTATATATATATATATATATATATATATATATATATATATATATATATATATTCCCCATATGTCCTTAACATGGGGTGTAGCCCTACCTCAGCCCCTATAGTCCCACCTTCATAGTGCAAAGGGATGTCAGGCATGTATAGCAGGTATATTAGCAGACTATTGCTACTGTAATAGGGATGGTCTGCACAGACACGGTATGTGTGAGGTTGCATCTCTTTTCACATGTGCACCATTGGCTACTGAAAGACATCCTAAGGACATCATTGTACACTACTGCTGCAAACACATAATGCTCCTGTGGACTACAGCAGAGATATTTGCCAATAGATGTGGACATTCTGACACACTCTCTACAGTCCAGAGGTATACACAGAACCCCTTAGTGCAGAACATGTGGACAAAGCCTGACAATATGGATGTTAACAGCCATGTAGATGGGTATAACACATAATGACTGGTATGCAGTCGCTCGCATAGGTCATGCATTCACATACCCCTGTCTGTCCTGACACATAATAACTACTGGTACAGAGGTGCCATGGCCACATACTACCCACTAGTTATTGACATACATCTGTACAGCATCCCACCACTCTGTCTGAAATACATGACTGTTAAGGGAGGCCCAGCAGCAGTACATCTGGCAGGTATCTGGACATGACACCTCACTGGGTAAGTACACTAAGATGCTAGGCATGTAACAAAGCACTGTGCAGGCTACAGGCCGACTGGCTCAACAGTGGCCTGCATCTCCTATGGGGGAATGCACATGTACCTGCATATATATATAGCAGGCTCTACAGGCATGTCACAGCACAGGGTAAGATATACCTGTGTGAAAGTGCATAACCACAACCAATGTGAACACAGCCACATATGGTAAGCTAGCATAATATTACATTATATGGACTATCTGTTCAACACCATCCTCATATGTGCCACTCACACAATAACCCTACATATACTGGGCCGCTATACAGTGTGGTCTGATGCCCATCTGTGGTATGGGACATGTGTGTATATGGCCCTACAAACATATAAGCCAATATGGTAACATACAGTGGAGCAGCATGTAACATCAGTTAGGATGGGGCCTAGGACGATGACAACTACCACAGTCTGTACACAGGCCAAGGTACATATTAACAATACACACACTGTCAACATTCAACATAACTACACAGACCTCAGTACTGTACAAACAACCACAGTATGTCCAGGTTATGTTATCAAATATAACCCCTAAAGAACATAACATGTGTAGTGGTGTGATATCTCACTGGGTTATCAGAGATGATGACACTAATTATGGTGTATAGCACATATGCACCTCTTAATGCATGAGATATGTACAAAAGTTGACTGAGTTGTGGCTGGAAGCAGATACATAGGGCCAATATTGACATGTTGCTGTGATAACATCATACATTTACTGTTGTAACACGGTTTGTTGGAACATATGTCCTATGAGGGATATGAAGTCAGTAACTGTCATGACTTTTACCATCTACAGACTGCAATCCTCACACTACCTTCTGCAGTTCACAGATACATGTTCTGTGGGTACCACATGACACCAAAGGCACCACATGCTGCCCAGTCTGCAGATGACACTACAAATGTGGAGTCTTCATAAACATACAACTGACATGAGAGGTATTAATACATGTAGGTAAGCCATATCCACACACACCCTGTTAAACCAACATTACTCAGAATGCAGTATAGCAGCACTTACAGTCTGTAGTCAGGTCAGGCACATCCCCCTCCTTTGTGTTGGCCTGTTTCCACAGTGTATATTGTCAGAGGTAAATACCCAATCCATCTGAGATACTGTTTGCCAAACAACAGAATGAGTTCCTGCTCACAGTGAATGAAAAGGACCAACAGAAACATGATGTTCCTAGATATTGAAGTGTGTTTACATGGAATTGGCTATGGGAATATTACCACAGCTGTTCCACATTCAATCAGCTAGAGGAGGGCTCTAACTCATGCAGAGGCTATTGGCTGATCATGAGCATTACCTAAAATACAGATGCTGCTGCCTAAGCAAAGCAGGTGTAGGTCTCAACATCCACCAGTGAGGGAGTGATAGAGGCAGACAGAGGGAAAGACAAGTCAGGGAGGGGTGGGAGAGTAAAACTTAAGCATGTTTGTGTCATACACCTACCAGCACAGGGTATCAAACCCCTGACAACTATGTAGTGCTATCACAGTTCTATGCAGTTACTGGCTGTGCCACATAGGTTACTTGTTGTAAACCCCACAGAACATATATGTGATGGTGAGTGACATCTGCAACAGGGATATGGTAGCTAAACGGTAGGTGAAGTGCACATGCCTGTCCGCATGAACAGCTGCCAGCGTCAACACAGCCACACTCTCACAGGGATGCACACACACTGACACACTTGGCATGGCCAGGATTACAACTCATCACTAGTGAGATTGCCACAACACATTACTGTGCAGGTATCACATGCACCACACTGGCCATACAGAGGTTATATAGGCAAAGGGTATGGGGAGGTGTCTGACATCAGACAGCATGCTTCAATATGCCAATGGGGGTTGTAGTGAGTGTGGATGTGATCATACGCATCATACAACATTCACACAAAAAAACAGTGTGCCAGTACTGCATGCATGGATGCATGCCTGCACGGGTGTGCAGTGGTCGACTGTGCCAGATGGCTATACAAGGCTATGTGATGGGTATACCTTGGCATCAGGCCACATGGCTGTAGTTTCTGCATTTGCCCACACAGGTGGGTAATGTAACCACTATCCAGTCATCTGATGGCTATTGCATGTAGCCAATGCTGTGCATCACTTGCCATATATGTGCTCCATAGTCCATGACATGGATGGTGTCTGGGATGTGCACACCTCCCACATGCATGTACAATGTCATGTGGAACTGTACCTGGGGTGTCTGACCCATGTTGTTTACACAGATTATCATCAGATGTGCCAGTCTTGGCCACATGTGGTGGACACGGGTAATCGACAGCAGGTTTACCCTGCACCTACATTGCTAGCAGGCTAATGGCATTCCCTGGTGTCAGTGGAATCTGTCCATACAGGGCATGTTTTCAGGCATGGTATGTCCTTTGTGGGTTACATGTGATGGCACCACAGGTGTTGCAGGTGTCCAGTGGTAAACATGGGGAAAGTGCACTGCCTGCATGTACATACCTATTGGACAGATGGATAGGGTGCCATGCCCTCTGCAGCCCACTGCAATCACTCCATAGTTACTATCAGTGCCCAATATGCAGTGCACTACCCACATACTGGCTGCTGCCTAGGCATGTGTGTGTGTGTGTGTGTGTGTGTGTGTGTGTGTGTGTGTGTGTGTGTGTGTGTATGAGACATGGGTTGAGAGTGTGGTCTGGGTAATACTGGGGTTGCTAACTGTGATTGTCTGGCCTTAATGTCACATTTATGGGTATGGATTTGTACCCCAGCCTCTCGGCTATTTCACATCTGTTATCCCTGTACAGTGGACATTGTGATATTAGGGCAACCATAAACAAATTTTGCAAAACCCACTAAACATTGGGCCCAGGTGTCTCACACACACACACACACACACACACACACACACACACACACACACACAAAACCCTGTCACGTCTGGGAGTAGAACCCCTACCTAACTAGTTTACTATACAACACAGTTATAGCACGCACCACAGAGGTTACTGATGTACTCCTTCCCCAAAGGTGTATATCACATTGGATTACATCAGCAGGATTGCCAAAGTAGGGCATTTGACATGTACTGAGTGTGACTAGCCTAAAATGCATTGCTCCCTACACAGGCATTGAAACACACACAATACATCCACAACTGACATGTGTGGTTATAGAACCCCTGACAGAGGTCTATATCACACTACAGCACAGAGCTGTTATAGGATGAACCATGGGGATTACTGGAGAACTCCTTCCCCAAAGGTATATTTCACAATGAATGTCATCAGCAAGATTGCCAAAGTAGGGCATTTGACATGAACTGAGTGTGACTAGCCTAAAATGCATTGCTCCCTACACAGCCATTGAACCACACACAAAACATCCACAACCGACATGTGTGGGTATAGAATTCCTAACAGAGGTCTACATCACACTACAGTATGGAGCTGTTATGGCACGAGCTACAGAGATCACTGGGCTATATTTTTCCCAGAGGTGTATTTCTAGGTGGATGACATCAGCAGCCTTGCCAAAGTAGAGCATACAAATCGTATGGACTGTGACTACCCTAAAAAGCATTGCTTTCTACACAGACAGACACACACGCAAACACACACACACAGTTGCCAAGGCTGGGCTTAGAACTCCTACCTAACTATTTTATTACACTATAGCAGTGCACAGTTACAGCACGCTCTTCGGAGATTGCTGGAATACAGCCTTCCCAGGGATGTATTTCTAGATGGATGACATCAGAAGCCTTACCAAAGTAGAGCATGTCAATTGTAGGGAGTGTGACCACCCTAAAAAGCATTGATCTCTACACAGACAGACACACACACACACACACACACACACACACACACACACACACACACACACACACACACACACACACCAAGGCTGGGGTTAGGACTCTTACCCAATGAGTTTATCTCACTACAGCAATACACAGTTCTGGGATGTGCCACAGAGATTACTGGGCTAAAGCTCTCCTAAAGGAGTATTTCACAGTGTATGACCTCAGCATGCTTGTCATAGTGGGGTTATGGGGAGGGCAGGGTGTGAATTGGCCATAACTCATTCATCTAGGGGTTGGTACACCACATGCGGGCACAACCTGGGTCATATTTCACAGGTATGTGTATGCAGCTGCTAGATGACTACTTCCTTGAGCAGTCATGTTACACATCTAGCACGTGCACCACATACTCTGTAATGCTGACAGATACCAGTGGCAAGTATCTGCAGTAAGTAACATCTGACACTCGTGTGCTTGTAGCCCTTTGGCTGTGTGCTGGGTGGCACAGACATGTATGGCTCCTTGTCACAGTAACCCTCTTCCACACATCTATTTATGTTTACCTGTGGCTTATTATCGTGTGTTGTCCTTACATATATGCCTATATTCTTATCCACTGTGCATGCAAAGCATGAGTGGTGCATACTGAGGAGTGTCTGCACTAACATCTGTGGCTGCTAGATATGTCTGGTCCACTGGTGTTTGCAGACATGGCCTTCATGTGTTTAAGTGTGTGAGCATGCCCATTATAACCTTTCAGTATGTTGTTGACTGACATTGCCTTCATTTCTCTAAGTGTGTGGGCATGCCCATACTGTGGATTGAGTCCAGGTAATTTGTACTGCAGTGCTGACCTTTGCATTGTACACCTACAGATAGCATGCTGTCTCTGCAGGGTATCCATTGATCATTTGGCATGGACTGTTACTACATTTCTGCATAGGATGGGGGGCACACCTGACTATGTCTACATTTCAACACAGAATTGTGGAGGGAGCAGAACTGACAGTTACTATATTTCTATGTAGGATAGGGGGCACACCTGACACCTGTACACATTTGCTAGGACTGTACTGGTATGTCAGGTACTCCATTTCAGTCTGTAGTCTTACCTATCGTGCTGACTAGAGGCATACCAGTGTATTACATATATTAGCTTTTAATTACCTACATATTAGTTTCTGACTTTCTGCCCTTCAGAACTGACATCCCACTGCCTGACCTGCTGTACTCTGTCTGTGTAGGCCTGGGGGGGAGCTTACCCATAGGTCTCATTCAAAGGTCATAGCAAAGCTTTTGTTTGTGTTTGTCTACACCTGTCCTGCTGGCTGTGACTGTTGTTGGGTATGTGAAACCCCCTGACTGGCATGTGTTAGTCACTTACCTTGTGGGTGTTCCAGTATTGAGGGTAGTGCTGCAGGGCTGCCTATGTTGGATGCATATAGTACACTCCCTACACATGGTTAAGCACAGGTAGTGTAATGTTTGGCATCCCTTTTACTGTATGTGAGAGTCAGAGAGAGGTGTTATTCCCTGGGTCCCTCCTGTGTCAGTGCATGTGCTATGAGTTGCCTCTTTGCCAAGGCCAGGGCATACTGGGCATGCTTCCTTATGCCTACTGGGGCAGGCTCAGGTTTTTCCTCAGAGTCAGTCTGTGCCTGTGCAGGCCTTGGCAATGGTGGGGGGCTGTGTGGCCCTGCCCAGTGATGTTCCTGCTGCAGCTGTTTCTGCAGGATCATATTGTGCAGCATGGCACATACAAGGAAAAGTTGGGTACATGTAGCTAGTGAATACTGCATGGCTCCACCGGATATGTACAGGCACCGTAACTGTGACTTGAGCATCCCAAACACTGGCTCAACTATAATTCTGGTCTGTGCGTGTGCCTCATTATGGATTTCTTGTTTGGGTGTGCGTGTGCATTTCTGATAGGTGTCATCAGCCACGGTTGCAGTGCGTATCCAGCATCCCCCACTAGGTGACCATCAGGAATGTCCCCATTGGCAAATCTCTGGTACAGCTGTGTCAGATGCCAGATGTGGGAACCATGATAGCTTCCATGGCAGCCAGCACACGCATTCATTATTATGCCCTGGGCATCACATATGGAGGGGAAGCACTTGCGGTTGATGTAGACCCTACCATGCTCACCAGGTGGAGATTTGATGCATATGTGCGTGCAGTCTATAACACCCACTACCTCAGGGTATTCTACTATTTGGTGGAACAGTTGCATATTGCTGGCCAACGCCTCATGGGTGTTGGGGAAATATATGCGCTCACCAGCATTTGTTGTCATGGCATCCAAGAACTGGTGGAGTACCCTGGATGCTGATGCCTGTGAGATCCTCATCATATCACCAGTTGGCCTATGGAAGGTACCTGCAGCTGGTATTCATAGGACTACACATACCTTGGTATCCACTGGGATGGGTTCCCCTCTGTTAGTTCTGTGTGTCAGGTGTGGCCGGCACAGCTCAACAATTTGCTGTAGGAGGTCCCTGTCTACCCTCTAGCGTTCCACTATCTCCAACTCATGTAGCCCCTGGTAGGTTACCCTGGGTCTGTACACTCTTCTCCGTCTCCACACTGTGGGTTGGTTGACAGCATTCACATCCTCACCACCCTCAGCCTCTTCCACAAGTTGTTGTATGATAGCTATTGGAGCCACTATCATTTTGCTGTTGTGAGTGTTAAAAGTTCCCCGCTTGTTTACACCAGTGGTGTAGAGTGTGGTAAAAACCACAGGGGAAGGTGTTTGCATAGTTTATAGTAATGTTCTGGGCTGGTCTAGTCTGCTGCTTGTGTAATTCGCTGATTCTGATACATTTCACCTGCCAGCTAAGCTAGTTCTCCTTGATTACCTTCCTACTGTTGTTTTCCCTTCCCATTGCCTTCTTGTTTAAGCCCATGTGTGCGCAGCGCAAACAGAGTGCTCAAATGTGCACAGTGCTGCTATTTCCTGGTTTAACTTCTTTTTTCTTCCTGTAAAGCCAGGGCATGGCGCACACACCTGCTTAGGCTCTGTAAAGAGTGCTAGGCAGGTTTAGACACATCCCCTAGCTTAGCTGTGCTACTTGCATGGCAGAATACTGGTTTTAGACAGTGTGAGGGGTGTATATGCCACCTATTGCCCAGTGTGTTGCCATAAAAGCCAGCAGCCCTGGGTCAGTAAGCTACTGGCCCGTCCAGTTTCTCAGCCTAGGTTGCCTGCCTGGGATCCTAATGATAGAAAACACCATTTGGTTTATAGCTGTTGTGGTAGCTTATGTTAAAAGAGATGGCAGCATTTGAAAATGCCTTTGAATGCAGTATTAATGCATTTCACTGAAGACAATAAGTCTGTTATGGTGGTAGCATGTGCACTAACATTTTCCACTGTATATTGTTATCATTGTTGATTTAAAATAAAACATCTGTTCCTGAACTTGCCATTTCTTTACTGAGTTTTGTGGCTATTCAGTATCTAGATCTGAATTGTATTATTGTGGGTATGATTTATAAAAGGTGTGGAACAAAGGCAGAAAAGTGGCAATACTATGCATAAGGCTTCTGATCTGGGTCACTTGGGCAATCTTCCCGCTTCTTACAACACAGTTTGGAGAAAGATGAAAGGGGCTTACTTTATCAACTCCATACTGATGCAACCATTAGAATTATGGAGGCTGACAAGGGAGGTGTCGTGGTTCTTACAAATACAATCAATTATTCCAACAAGATGCTTATACTATTGTTGGATGTTTCCAAATATGTAACAGCCTCCCTTGGAGAGATCAAGGCATTGTACTAAAAATTTTATTTATACCTGGATGAGCTTCTTTTGGGTGGTGACATATCATAAAGTGTGTTTGACTTTTTACACATCGAGACACCAACTGCCCCTGTTGTTTTTGGTATACTAAAGGTTCATAAAAATGCACTAGATCCTCCTTTAAGGCCAAATTTGTTCACTAGTTAGCTTTGTACCTGGACTTAAAGTTAAAATCCTTTGTTTATGAGCAACCTTACATTTTAAAGTACTCTTGGGACTTTTTAATGCGGTTCACTCAAATATGTATATAGATAACACGTTTGTATGTATTTATGTTGTTGATTTATTTGGTCGTATTCCTTTAAAAGAGAGTCTAAGTGGTTTCTCTGAGGGTCTATTAATGTGTTCTATGGTAACAGCAACAGAGTATACTTTGTTAATGAATTTTCTGGAATGTGTACTTGACAGTAACTTTGCATATTTCGAAGGTGACTACTATAAGCAGGTACAAGGTATAGCGATGGGCACTGTATGTGCTCTCATTTATGCTAATATTGTAATGTGGGCATGGGAAGTTAATCTTGTTTTAAATTCCCAGCTTGAGACAAGTTGGTTGATGTACATAAGATTCCTGGGTGACATCTTTATATTGTGGAAAAAATCTCACTCTAGGCTCGAGGAATTTGTACATTATATTAATACAACAACAAATTACTTTAAGTTCACATACACTATTCATGAAAACTTGGGTAATTATTTGGATGTCTCGATGTATAAAGATGGTTGGTAACTATATTCAACTATTTACAGGAAACCCACCTTCTCAAACTAATACTTACATTTTCATCCCCTGTTCTAGAAGAGATCTTTGGTAAAGGGGCAATTAGTCTGTATTTCAAGGATGATTACAGATGATACAATTTTTGCCAATGAATGTAATAAATTGGCAGAAATGTTTTATGATAGAGATTATCCTAAAACCTTTGTTAACAAGATTAGAGATGAGGTGGTCAGGCTGAGGCATATAAGATTTAACCCTAGTTTAGGGTAAAAAATGGTGGTAGAAAAACAGCCACTATTGACTGACTTCACTAAAAGACTAGTGTTAAGTCATCACCGAATGAATAAAGAAGTTAAAATATTATTTTTAAATGCTGACCTTTCTTGCGTTCAGAGGGGTGGTAGGTGAGACCCATTTATTTGTAAACAAAAAAAAGAACAAAATTAAAATATATTTTTGAAAATCCTCTGTGCCAAAATTTAACATCTAAGAAAAAGATGACTAAATGTGGGCAATGTAAGTAATGGCCATACATACTGGAAAAATACTTTACTTTTTTGGGTGAGAATAAAATGAGAATTAATTTGACTGGTCTAAGCAATTGTCTTTCAGTGGGAGTTGTATACATTGCTTTTTGCAACCCCTGCGGTATGTTCTATATAGGTAAGACTGTGAGGTCATTGAACAAGCATAAACATGAACATAACTATAATATTCAAAAGTAAAACTTGAATAATGAACTATTCAAGCATGCAATTGATTGTGAAAACCACCAAATATTTACATTTGGAGTTTTAAAGAAAGTAACACTGAACCCCAGGGGAGGTTCTTGAGGGACTATTCTTGAAATCAATGAATTGCTTTGGTAGCTAAATTTAAATTCACTACACTCCCCGGGTTTGAATGAAATTGTGTCTATTGCAAGTATACTGAAGCTAAAGGCTATGGAATTAAAAGCTTATTTAGCAGTCATACAAAGATTGTGTTAGTTTTTTTATTAATATATTTACAGTTTTTAAAAAAGGAAAAACTCTACAAGCTTTTACATATTTTACAAAACTTTGAATAATTCATACATTTTATGTGTTTTAGAATTTATTGGTGGTGCATAATGTTTTGTTTTATTTTACATATATGTTACTATTATATGGTCTATGCATAAGTGTTTTGTGAAACGTTTGGTAATGTGCCTTTAAGAGAATGGTACAATGTCACCACAAGGAAGTTTTAAAAGAAGGTGGTTTTGTTTTTTACTTTTTGTTCTGAGGAAGTCCTTAACACAATACAAGGATGAAAGCCCTTACAATTGTTGAATAAAAGTATATCTTCTGGCTACTGGACATGTGCAGCAAGTTGTTTTTTTTTTTATGTAGACTTAAGGTTCTGTATGACTCTGGGTTTCTCCTCTTCCCCTTTCCATTAAAGACAGGTTTAATAAGTGCATGTCTTCAATCTTACAGAACCCTCATATTTATATGACCTAGTAAATGATAGGTATAATGGTATTGCAAGTTCTTGCTGAAGTGTGCTGTAGTCATCATTATCAATTCTATCTCCTCTCTGTGCTTCGCTTTTATCCACTCTGCATAGTTGTTTTCTTTTAATATAATATAATTTGATTTCAGTATCTGAGGTTAACTGGATTTCAGTAAGACAACCTATCACCCCCTTTGTGGAGCCAAACTGTTTTGCATAAAATTTTGCAAATATCTATAATCTGTTGGGTCTGAGAATACATTTTAGAATCTACACACAGCTTATCAATTAGTACATCATTACTCCTTCCATGCCGTATGCATCTATACAATTGTTTCCTATTATGCTCAATATCTTATATACATTTTCTTCAAAGTTTTCTTGATCTGGTTTCACACTATGCTTAGTTTGTTTGTTCACATCATTTATTTCAGTTTTCAAAGTTGTAGTTCAACTTCTTTTCCATTTCTTATAGTTTTTGCTTCTCAAGTTAAATGGAGTTATATCCCCTTGACATTGTATGCCTAAATCCTGATGTTAAACATTTTTTAAATGTTTACATTCAAGGAATTTCTCTTTCAAAACATTCCACATTCCTTGTGCAGTTTTTCCACTGAAGACATCACTCCAATTAGTTTTATATCATGACTGTTTATTTCCATCGAATCTGTTATTGATCTTATGTGCATTGGTTTAAAGTTCAGTTTGGCATCTAGCAACAAATTAGCCTTTATAATCCTGTGATCACTGCACATCAGCAGTAGTAAACCTTGACATAAAGTAACAGTAATTTCATTAGGAACACAAAAGTTTGTTCCCTGTTATTTTTTTGTTTTTACAATCTGAAAAATTGTTGTTCCTGAACATATGTTGTGAATAATTTCTTTACTAATATTGTTGAATCACTATTATTCTAGTCTGTGTCTGCTAAAATTAAGTCCAAAGCCAATATTATTCTTCCCTCTTGAGTTTCATGTAAGAAATGAATGAATTACTTTAGGCCATCAGCACTTTACTTTGGCGGTCTATAAATTCCAACAAGTGTTATATGTTCCAGGGTTGTATTTATTATCACAGTTCCACAATTTATAGTATTGGTGTTATGATTGAACATACAACAATCACTAGTGTCATAACTATCAGTAAAAAATGTATACCCTGACACAACTGGTTTCCAGTCATTGTCTTACAATGTAGCAAGTTTTCAAAAAAAAAACTATATGCTCGTAGTATTAACAACCATCAGACATACATCAAATGTTGCTATCTGTCAACTGTTAAATTTTTGCCCTGGCAAAATTCCTTCCTTGTTTTTGTCAAATAATGCAAACTATATGCTGCAAAAGTAATCATTCTGTGCAAAATATTAATACATGCATTGAGATCAGACCTGCTATTTAGTGTTATCTTTTACTCCTGTTTCTGTTTAACTGATATATCAAAATAGTATTACATACCACATTCTGCTTCAGCATGAATTACACATATAAAATAACCCTCCTCTTTAACATTTTATGTAGAAAAAAGGGAACAGCATAGGTGTGTACAGATTTATTAATGAATGATATATGTTTCAGCATTAACATTTAAATTGCATGGGGCTTTTATCTGTAATTGTTATTAATGTCCTTGAAAAAATGACTTTGCACCACAATTACATGCAATCTGTATACTCTGAATAATGTTTCAAATCCACATAGCCTTGTAACATTTTCTGAGGGCTTTACAATGCTTTTCTCTAGGCAGTGATCTTTAAAACTCATTACAATAGCATCTGCCATGCATGAATTCAAAATAATAGTCCCATCTATAGATTTGAGATCTATGGAGGATATAGACAGGTGACAGGAAAATAACCATGAAGTTCTGATTCACTAGCAACATTAATCTTGTTTAGCTTTTGGGGTTGTTCTCCACGTTGAATGTTGACTGACTGTATGATCATTTTAGAAGATTTAATCAACCATCCTTGCTGGTGCACAAAAAATGTATGCTATTGTACTTCTTGGCAATCAGTCTTGATTACCCTTTGCATCTTATCAGAAGATCTGTTCCTACCTTTTGGTGCGGCTTTGCAAATCTTAATTAATCAATCAAAGATAAAGTGATAGGCATTAAGATTGCTGGATTTATGGGACTCATGGGTGTGGAATTGAAAATGATAAGAGCCCTATTTTTTTCTGCGATATTAGCCCATAATTTCAGACGAAACTGGGAGGAGACATAACAGATTCTATTTCAAAATGTGAGCCTAGAATTACAGGTCCATCAGCCCCATTGTTAATCCAGTCCTGGACATTCATCACTTCCACCTTAGTGTCATGTCCTGCAAAAAGTTACCTTCAAAGTAGTTAGTTTCAGATCATTTACACATTAGCATGTCTTACATGGCCTGCCTGTGCCCTTTGTGTATCCTGATTCTTATTAACAATGATCATTCAATCTCCATCCTTGGAAACATCTCACTCTGGTTATCATTTATCTGACATTAAATTTACCAGTTAGCAATTGTTACCCAAAGAGGAAAAAAAAAACTTCTTACATCTCTCATTGATACGTTAAAATTACATGCCATGCTGCCATCTGTGCAGACCTGAAATAAATAAAACACATATATATGACATGTTTCTGTTCAGGAATAACATTATCAGCTTTGTTTGGGTAGATATTTGCGTAGCACAAAAGAAAATAAACAAAAACATATCCATATTATGCTACAAGGGCTAACCATGAGGACTCAGATTTCTGCCTTTTGAAATATTTGCACAAATCCTTTTAACATTCTTTTTTGGTTAAATGATGACCTAATGACATAAGATGCTTAATTCCATTTCACTTCCTGATTTTTTATGACATACACAAGTGATATCTACAACAAGTAGTAACCCATCTCTTGCAGATATCGACCTCTTCACTAACACTATATTTTAGACAGTGGCACCATACAGACAACTTCAGGTTACCTGGAGTAATTAAATCTATAAAGGGGCCACAAAATTATTAAGGATGCATTGCTATGGCACAGATATACTCTTCCTGTAGTACAGAGGTGCAGCTGTTGTAAATCTACTCTGTTTATCATTGCCAAGCCACATCTGGACCGAACCTCATTGTTTCCATTCCTAGGTATTACTCTTGGCACTCCTGATTGCAGCATGCAGGGCACTACTACTCTCTAAAGAAATAACAAGAGTTCTATGGCACGTGGTTAGCTGTTCTTGACTATCAAACAAAGGCAGAATATAGTCAACCACCATCTCTAGGCCGTCAGTCTACATCTGGTATTTCATACACTTGTGGCAGTCCTGGCTTATACGTCACTTCTCTTTTTATAGAAACATTTGTAATCGGTACTATGAATGTCTAGTGGCCATTCCAACCAACAAATGAGAAGAACTGGTGGTAATCCTGCCACTAGATGTGATACAGATGCTGTTACCCAATCCGCCACAGAATGTGACACAGGTGCTGTTACCCGATCTGTTTCAATAATTAATCCATAAAATGCAACCTTAAAACTAAGATTATAGAGGGCTTATGTACTACTTTCCTGTGCATGGCTCTGTAACATCTGCACCCAAATTAGACTGCACATTGTTCACTTAAAGAGTCACACTTCTCACTCCATGAACAGATGTCTCCCAGCACCCCTCTATCCATGGTAACTGCCTTTCCCTCAAATAATTATTTTTCACATGCACACAATTTCCAAAGAAGGCTGTTGAATTTCCCAATTCCACAAAACTTTGTTACTGGTCCTGCTAGGATTGACACCACCCTGTGGAAAAGTTACCTATCTGTTCTTATTTTGCCAGCTGATACATCTTTCACTGGTAGTCAACTGACGCAGTCTTGAAGATGTGGTAGTTTGTTATTCCTCATTCTAAATGGTTGCCTCTTCTCAGCCAAGCAACCATGCATAAATACACTTAAATAAATACCACCACAAAAGCTTAAATATAACTAAAATGAAATTTACTTAAATAATAAAGAAAGTAGCACAAATATAGTATAAAATATTCTTAAGTTAAAGAGGAAAGTTAAAATAAAGTGCAGTAAACATAAATAGAAAGCACACAGAAACATCTCTATCCAGCTGTCTAAGTTTGCTAGCTAGCTGCTACAAGAAGCACTGTACCCTAAAATGACTAGCTAATTTTCACTACAACAACTATGTGACAATTATATAGCCAAAGTCCTTTTGTGACTTTATTCTTACTATGGAGACTAGTTATAAACTAGATAGCTACATACCTTACACACAGTGGCAGTTTGTTCAAACACATTTACATCCATTTCTTCTTGAACTCAATCCCAGTTAGGTCTTAAAAAGTTTCATTGACAATTACATTCTACTGCTGTTTGATCCTTGTCTATTATCTTAGAAAAATGTGCCATCCTGGCTGAGAATTAGACCTTCATTGTGTCCTTTATCATCTGGACAAACAAAAGTGTTTACTTGGAGAAATATCCATTCCAAATAAACATGCTAGAAACAGAAGAGCAAACAAAGAATATATTTTGCTTCATCACTCAGCTTGGTGTTAGCACATTTCACAGACATTCACTTTTAGCATGGTATCACCTTGGGTTTCTCAGGTAACTGTGCAGTAATTATTGGGTAGCGTGCTCACTGCATACATGGTTGTAGATTCATCAGGATTATTACGAATACTCAACCCCAAAATAAAACAAGATTAGCAGTACAACTGCTTATGCTGTGTTAACAGATAAGATATCCCCCTGGATTCAGCAAGCCCTGCACGGTGAGCAGGAACAGTGCAGGAGCTCCAGTAGGCAATATGTCCTCTGTGCAATCCAGGAATAAGCTGCAGGGACGTGCACAAGCTTTCCTGCACTATTCCTGCAAGGATGCAGCTCCAGTATGACAATCATCCCATTTGCAGGTGAAAACCATGCAAATGAGGTGAATTTGTGAACCAGGAAGCTGGCAGCAGGCCATGCAGGACTAGTGTAATCTGCAAAAATGTACTCGGTTAGTAACCGAGTATATTTCTGCAAAATACAAAATGGAGCCATGACAGCTCCAAATAAAGGTTGCATATAACATGTAAAGCTTGCCAATGGCCAAATATATGGCCATTGGCATAGAATACAGTAAAAAAATAAAATTAATAACTTTTATTTTTTTAGCCAATTTCGGCTGTTTAAGTGTAGGGCAGCAGCACACAAATGGGATCAGGCGAAAAATTAAAAAAAAATATTCTGAAATAAGCATTCTTACAAAAATCACTATTTTGGCATTATACTCAATGGCAGGCAGAAGAGAACATGGCCAGTGAATAGTGGTTGCTAAGGAGTGAGGCTCAGTCTGGGACCTGTAACTAGGCATCAGCAGGCAATCCTATGCAAATGAGGGGAATGATAATGAATCTCAGATTTCCCCTCAATGCTAGTCAGCACCCAGCAGTGTAGGTGCAAGAATACCTTGGTACAAGCCTAGAAGTTAGCTGACATCATAGGGGTGTGTGTCAGGCATACTGTATGTGGATTGGAGACCTGTGGCTCGGGTTTGCCCTTAGCTTAGCAGAGCTAAGCAAGGGGGTGTGTCTGAGGCTGCCTAGCACTCTTTACATTGCCTAAGCAGGTGTGTGTGCCGCGCAACAGGTTTTAAAGAAAAAACAAAAATTAACCAGGAAATAGCAGCTCTGTGCACATTTGAGCATTGTGTTTGTGCAACATGCCCCCGGGCTTAAACAGGAAGACAATGAGAATGAAAAACAGTAGTAGGAAGGTAAACGAGGAGAAATAGCACAGCTGGCAGGTGAAATGTATCAGAATTAGCCAATTACACAGGCAGCAGACCAACCCAGCCCAGAACACTACTATAAACTATGCAAACACCTTTCCCTCTGTTTTTCCCACATACTCTACACTACCAGTGTATACAAGTGGGGGAAATTTTAACAAACAAAAACAACAAAATGATAGGGGCTGCAGTCGCTATTATACATCAGCATGTGGAAGATGCTGAGGGTCGTGAGGATGAGAATGCTGTCGACCAACCCACAGTGAGGAGACGGAGAAGAGTGTACAGAGCAAGGGTAACCTACCAGGGGCTACATGAGCTGGAGATAGTGGAGCGCTATAGGGTAGACAGGGACCTCTTACAGCAAATTGTTGAGCTGTGCCAGCCACACCGGACACACAGAACTAACAGAGGGGAACCCATCCGAGTGGATACCAAGGTATGTGTAGTCCTACGAATACTAGCTACAGGTACCTTCCAAAGGCCAACTGGTGATATGATAGAGATCTCACAGGCATCAGCATCCAGGGTACACCACCAGTTCCTGGATGCCATGTCAGCACATGCCAGTGAGCATGTATATTTCCCCAACACCCATGAGGCATTGGCCAGCAATATGCATCTCTTCCACCAAACAACAGAATACCCTGAGGAAGTGGGTGCTATAGACTGCATGCACATATGCATCAAAGCACCACCTGGTGAGCGGGGTAGGGTCTACATCAACCGCCCCCTCCATCAACTGCCAGGTCGTGTGTGATGCCCAGGGCATTATATTGAATGTGTGTGCTGGCCGCCCTGGAAGCTATCAAGATTCCCACATCTGGCATATGACGCAGCTGTACCGGAGATTTGCCAATGGGGACATCCCTTACGGTCACCTAGTGGGGGATGCTGGTTACGCACTGGAGCCATGCCTGATGACACCAATCAGAAATGCACACACACCCGAACAAGAACTCATAATGAGGCACAAGCACAGACCAGAATTATAATAGAGCATGTGTTTGGGATGCTCAAGTCATGGTTCTGGTGCCTGGACACATCCAGTGGAGTCTTGCAGTACTCACCAGCTACATGTACTCAAATTGTCATTGTATGTGCAATGCTACACAATATGATCCCGTGGAAACAGCTTCAGCAGGAACAGTAGGGCTGCACAGCCCTCCACCATTGCCAAGGCATGCACAGGCATAGAGTGACTCAAAGAAGGAATAACCTGATCCTGTCCCAGTAGGAAGAAGGAGGTGTGCCCAGTATGCCCTGGCCTTGGCAAAGAGGCAACTCAAGGCACATACACTGACACAGGAGGGACTCAGGGAACGACACCTCTCTCTGACTCACACATACAGTAAAACGGATGCTAAACATGACACAACCTCTGCTCTACCATGTGTAGGGACTGTACTATATGCATCTGACATAGGCAGCCCTCCAGCAACATCCTCACTACTGGCACACCACAAGGTAAGTCACTCTTCTTACCAATTGCTGAATGGAGTAGTATGTGTTGTTACTTGTATCTATGATATGGATGTGAGCATGCAAGGGAATCAGGTGGCTGAATGGGATGCCAGCAGATAGTAGACACTTATAGTGGCAGCATGAGATCTGTAACAAATACTGGTGTTACCATAGTAGCCAGTACTACATATGGTGACAAAACCCACTGCAGGAAATTTGCTGGGCCACGTGTGTGTCCATATGACACATACATGCCAGTCAGGGAGGTTTACATATCAGCCAGCAGGACGGGTGTAGACAGATACAAACAAAGGCTTTGCTAAGGCCTCTGAATGATGGCTGCGGGTAACCTCCCCCCAGGCCTACACAGACAGACTACATCAGGTCACGCAGTTGGATGTTAGTTCTAAAGGGTAAGAAGTCAGAAACTGATATGTAGGTCAGTCAAACCTAAGACCTGTAGTGCACTGATATGCCTCTAGCCAGCATGATAGGTTACAATACAGAATGAAATGGAGAACCTGACATACCAGTATAGTCATAGCGAATGTGTACAAGTGTCAGGTGTGCCCCCCAATCCTATGTAGAAATGTAGAAACAGTCAGGTGTGCCCCCCAATCCTATGTAGAAATGTAGAAACAGTCAGGTGCGCCACCCAATCCTAATTAGAAATGTAGCAACAGTCAGGTGTGCCCCCCCAATCCTGTGTAGAAATGTAGAAACAGTCAGGTGTGTCCCCTCCCCCAATCATGTATAGAAATGTAAAAACAGTCAGGTGTGCCCCCTCCCTCAATCCAGCGTAGAAATGTAGTAACAGTCAGGTGTGCTCCCCCCAATTCTATGTAGAAATGTAGAAACTGTCAGGTGTGCCCCCTCCCCCAATCCTGCATAGAAATGTAGTAACAGTCAGGTGTGCCCCCTCACACAATCAGATGTAGATACATTGTAACAGTCAGGTGTGCCCACCCCAGTCCTATGTAGAAATGTAGAAACAGTCAGGTGTGCCCCTCAATCCTATGTAGAAATGTAGAAACAGTCAGGTGTGCCCCCCCAATCCTATGTAGAAATGTAAAAACAGTACCTTCCAGTCCTATGTAGAAATGTAGTAACAGTCAGGTGTGCCCCCCTCCAATCCGATGTAGAAATGTAGTAACATGTATGTGTAGGTAAAATACCAGTGGAGCACAAATGACCTGAGGTGGCCAAGGTAGCAGGGTAGATTTTAGCATTTGTACAATATGTAGGTATGTGTGTGTTAGGTTGGTGTGTGCTTCATATTGTGTAAGAGTGGTCAGTATGTATGCATGGTGAGGTTTGACATGGTGGCCATTACCCAGTACTGCTAATGACAGGGCCAAGTCCTCACAACTGCAGTGCCAAATACAATGCTCCCCAGTATAACATATTCTATCAGTAAGCCATTTTAAACGTATGAAGGTAATATATGTCACCATCTGAAAGATGGACATGGCATGACTGTTGGGCCAGATATACAAGCAGTACGCAGGGGAAAGTACCCCAGACAGACATTGTATAATGTGTAACCATAAAATGGAAACACCCTATTATTTGTATATACAGGTGTGCATCACATTATCTGGGCTTGTAGTAGGGAATACCAATGTCATCTGGCCAAACACTCGCAGATCACAAAGGTCATAGGAATGATGTATTGGGAAACAGCTGATGTCCCTGCACAAGCCAGCATAAGTGGAATGTCCCATGCATATCTGTGAGTCAGATGCAAGTAATGTCCATAGCACACATGCACCCAGCTCACCCAACCACCACCCACAGGTACCTTTCCAGTCTTATCCCTGCTGTTGGGAATGGGTACAATATAACCCCCACCTGTGTATGGCAATAGCGAAAGAATGCAGCATGCAGTGCAGGTATCCCATGCAGGTGTGTCCCTAGCTGTAAGCAGTACCCTGCCAGCATCCACACCACCTGATCAAAACCAATAGAAAGTATTGGCATGAACACCTAGCACACCTACTGTGTCACCCCAGGGGAATATACTGAATGGCAGTATAATACTGAAGGACTGACAGAATGCAATGGCCTGCTACAGCTGGTCTGCATCACTACCAAATGGCCTACAGTCCTCTGCCAAAGGCCTGCATCTCACCCGTACTGGCAATTTATGTTATATCATGGACTCCCAAATAACAACATAACATATTCCACAGAACCCATATGCAAGGCCATGTGGCAAATCACAGTAACATGTCCAACATGTCCCAGTACATGAACTGTGGACCAATGCCAATACACTGCTGTGATGAGGTGATAACTATAGGGAAAGTATCAGAGAATGTTTGCATAATGTATGGAAGAGTATAGAATAATAGGTGGGGGGTGGGAGCATGGGCAGCATGGAATGTGCAAAGTCCTAAACACAGCCATGTGCACATACTATCCCTGGCTGCAAACACAAAAATGGGTGGGAACAAACCTGCCCATACAACACAATAGGGGTAATGTCCTGTCTTATGACCCCTGCTTCTGAGTAACCTATGCAAATCTGTACAGTGTGAGGTATTGCCACAGCAAGATAAGGCCATACTGTTACGTCGATGGATGTACAAGTATGGGATCCTCTGCCACCACTATACCAAGGTGCTGAACCAGTTATACAGACCTAGCAGCAAGTGTCTGCAGCTCCCCCTCCAGAATGACATTAGTTTGCAGTAATATGTAGGAATTTGACCACAATATTGGACACAGTTGCATTCACCCTGTATTCCCCAGGTCATCACTGTGAGCAAAAATGTCTACCTGACAGTACTTGAGAACATAAAACATCACAGTGTATAACACTACACATGCCTGCATATCTCTGCTAACACCAGTACCATGTATCAGAAGAGGCACAGACACAATTACCTACAGTACCCACTATTCCATGCCCAGTTTGACCCCATATTGCCAACTAATGTACAAATATCCTGCAGAATTTGTTTGCTAGCTGTAGGTGTAGAACACAAAAGTCTACACTGGAGTACAATCTAACTGGAATGGATCTACACATGCAATACAGAAGGGCATTCTGGGCATGCTCCCACACTTAGAGAAATGAAAGCAATGTCAGACAACATACTGAAAGGTCATACTGGGCATGCTCACACACAAACAAATGAAGCCCATGTCTGGCAACAGCAGTGGACTGTACTTATCTGACAATTGCAGATGTTAGTGCATACACTCCTCAGTATGCACCACTCATGCTTTGCACACACATTGGATACAAATATACACATATATCCAAAGACAGCACACTATAATATGCCAAATGTGCACATACATAGATGTGTGGAATAGAGTGACAGTGACAAAGAGCCTTCCATCATGAGGCCTGTCCCACCCAGCCCACAGACAAATGGCTACAACCACATGATGTGTAAATGTCACTCACCATAGAAATTAGCCACTGGTATCCCTCAGCATTATAGACTCTGTGGTGCTAATGCTAACTGTGCAACATGACTGTACAAGGCAGTAGTCATCTAGCAGTTGTATACATGTAACTGCAGAATATAAACCTGTGTGTGCCTGAGTGTGGTGTGTCTACCTCTAGATGAATGAGTTATGGCCCATGCACACAGACTACCCTCCCATAGCCCTACTGTGGCAAGCCTGCTGATGTCAGTCACTGTGAAATACACCTTTCGGGAAGGGATAGCCCAGTAATCTCTGTGGTGCATCTTAGAACTGTGGACTGCTGTAGTGTGATGTACTAGTTAGGTAAGAGTTTTAATACCAGATGTGGCATCTGTGTATTTGTCTTTGTAGGGAGCAATGCCTTTTTAGGCTAGTCACACTCATTACAATTCAAATGCCCTACTTAGCCAAGCATGCTGATGTCATTCACTTTGAAATACACCTTTGGGAAAAGAGTAGCCCAGTAATCTCTGTGGTGCATCCTATAACTGCATAATGCTGTAGTGTGATAAACTAGTTAGGTAGGAGTTCTAATCCCAAACATGGCAATTGTGTGTGTGCCTGTCTGTGTAGGGAACAAGTCTGTCTGTGTAAGGTGCAATGCTTTTTAGGCTAGTCACACTCACTACCATTTAAATGCCCTACCTTGACAAGCCTGCTGATGTCATTCACTTTGAAATACACCTCTGGGAAAAGCATAGCCCAGTAATTTCTGTTGCACATCATATAACTGTGTAATGTTGTAGTGTGATAAACTAGTTAGGTAGGAGTTCTAATCCCAGACATGGCAATTATGTGTGTCTAACTGTGTAGGGAGCAATGCCTTTTAGGCTAGTCACACTCACTACAATTAAAATGCCCTATTTTGGCAAGCCTGCTGATGTCATTCACTTTGAAATACACCTTTAGGGAAAGAATAGCCCAGTAATCTCTGCAGCACATCTTATAACTGTGTAATGCTGTAGTGTGATAAACGAGTTAGGTAGGAGTTCTATTACCAGACATGGCATGTGTAGATGTTTGTGTGTGTGTTTCTTTGTCTGTGTAGGGAGCAATGCTTTTGAGGCCATTCACAATCACAACAACCTCCATTGGCCTTCTTTGGCAGGCCTGCTGATGTCATTCACAGTGAAATATACCATTGGTGAAGGAGTATTCCATAATCTCTGTGGTGTGTCTCATAATAATAATGTTGTAGTGTGATAAACTAATTAGATAGGAGTTCAATTCCCAGACATGGCAAGTGTGCATGATTGTGTGTTTGTTTGTCTTTGTAAGGAGAAATGCTTTTTAGACCATTCACAGTCACAACAACCTCCATTGCCCTTCTTTGGAAAGCCTGCTGATGTCATTCCCAGTGAAATACACCTTTGGGGAAGGAGTAGTCTACTAATCTCCTTGGTGTGTCCTATAACAGTGTAATGCTGCAGTGTGATGTAATAGTTTGGTAGGGGTTCTTTTCCCAGACATGGCAGTTGTGGTTGTTGGTTTGTCTGTGTAGGGAGCAATGCTTTTCAGGCTATTCATACTCACTACAGCCTCCATTGCCCTATGTCATTCTCAGTGAAATACATCTTTGGGTAAAGAATAGTCCACTAATCTCTGTGGCGCATCTTATAAATGTGTAATGCTGTAGTATGATAAGCTAGTTAGGTAGGAGTTCTAATCCCAGACATGGCAAGTGTGTCTGTGTGTGTATGTGTTTGTCATTCATATCCTGCGTGGAGGTGGCTGTGAGTGTGCAACAACTGGACTCATTCTCTAGTGGGATTTGCAAATTTCTTATATGGTGGGCCTATTATATGTCACAATCTCCACCTTAGAAGGATAACAGATGTCAAATAGCCAAGAGGCTGAGGTGCCAATCCATACCCCTACATGTGACATCAAGGTCTGGCAAACAAAGTAAGCAACCCTTGTATTACCAGAGACACTCAACCCATGTCTCATACACAAGCACACTTGCCTAGGCAACAACCGCTATGTAGGTAGTACCTGCATATTACCCACAGATAGCAACCATGGTGTGATTGCAGTGGACTACAGAGGGCATGGCACCCTGTCCCATCACCACAATAGGCACATAATTGCAGACAGTGTGCCTTCACTATGTTCCCCACTGGACGCCTGCAACAACTGTGCTGCCATCAAATGTGACCCACAAAGGACATACCATGCCTTAAACACATGCCTTGTATGGACAGATGCCACTGACACCAGGGAATACCTGTATCATGCTATCAATGTAGGTGCAGGGTCAACCTGGTGTCCATTACCTGTGCATGTCACATGTGTCCAGGACTGGCACATCTGATGATAACAAATTGTTTACACAACATGGGCCAGACACCCCAGGTACAGTTCCACATGTCACTGAACATGCATATGGGATGTGTGCACATCCCAGGCACTGTCCTTGTCATGGACTATAGAAGACATACATGGCAAACATTGCACAGCACTGGCCACACACAATAGTATTCCAGGTGACTGGATAGTGAATACAATACCCACCTGTGTGGGCCAATCCAAACACTACACCCCTGAGCCACACTGCAAACCATTGTCATGTGGCCTGATGCCAAGGCATACCCTTCACCTAGCCTTATATAGCCTTCTGGTACAGTCAACCACAACACACCCGTGAAGTAATGCACCCATGTATGTCAGTACTGACACTTTGTGTCTTTGTGTGGTGTATGATGCTTTTGACCACATTCACACTCAATACAAATCCCATTGGCCTACTGAAGCATGCTGTCTGATGTCAGACACCTTCACATACCCTTTGCCATATAACATCTGGATACCCCTGTGGTGCATGTGATATCTGCGCATTACTGTATTGTGGCAAACTAGCTAGTTAGGAAGTCTATTCCTGACCCTGCCATGTGTGTCAATGTGTGTGAGTCCCTGACAGAGTGTGTCTGCATTGATGTTGACACCTGTTCATGTGGACAGGTACGTGCACTACACCAACCTTATCACTACTATATCACTGTTGCATTTGTCACCCACCATCAGATATACTTTTGGACAACTCACAAACCTGTAAGCTATGTGGCGCATGCAATAACTACATAAATATATGATAGCAATACATAGTCAGTCAGGAGTTTGAAACCCTCCACTGGTAGGTGTATGACACAGACATGCTTAGGTTTTACTCTCCTCCCCCTCCCTGACATACTTTGTATCTGTCTGTCTCTCTCACTCCCTCTCTGGTGGATGTGGAGAGGTACACCTGCTTTGCTCAGGCAGCAGGTTGTGTTTTGTAAGTGATGCTCATGATCAGCTAATGGCCTCTGCATGAATTGCAGTCCCAGTCTAGCTGATTGCATGTAGAACAGCTGTGGTAACATTCCCATAGCCAATTGCATGAAAACACACTCCAATATCTAGGAAAATCATGTTGGTGTTGGGCCTTTTCATTCACTGTTCGCAGGACCTACATTTGGTGTTTGGCAAACAGTATCACATAAGGTATTCGGATTTACCTCTAACATACACTGTGGAAACAGGCCAACAGACAGGAGGGGGGTATGCCAGACATGACTACAGAATGTAAGTGTTGTTCTTCTGCATTTGGAGTAATGTTGATTTAACAGGGTGTGTGTGGATATGGCTGGTCTAGATTAATTAATACATGTCATGAAAGTGTTATGTGTTTGAGGAAACTCCCATCTGTAGAGATATCTTCCAACTGGGCAGTGTGTGGAGCCTTTTGTTTCTTGTGTTACTCACAGAACACCTATCTGAGAACTGCAGAAGCATAGTGTGAGGATTGCAGTCAGCACATGGTGACAGCTATGAGAGTTATTGACTTCATATCCTTCATAGGACATATGTCACAACAAAACCTAGTATGACAGTATATGTATGAGGTTATCACAGCAACATGCCAATATTTGGCCAGTATTTGTAACTCCAGCCACAAGTCTGTCAACCTTTTTACAAATGTCATGCAGTAAGAGGTGCATATATGTTCTGTACACCATTATTTATTGACATCATACCTGATAACAAGCCAGTCAGATATCAGACTGCTAGACATGTTATGTATAGTAGGGGTTGTTTCTGAGAACATAACTTGTGCATTCTGCGGTTGTGTGTACAGTACTGGGGTCTGTATACTTATGATGATTGTCGACAGTATGTGTACTGTGCATACATACCTTGGGCTGTCCACAGACTGTGGTAGATGCCATTGTTCTTGGTCCTGTTCTATCTGATGTTACATGTTGCTCCAGTGTATGCTATCCTATTGGCTCACATGTCTGTAGGGCCAGCCAAACACGTGTCCCATACCACAGATAGGCATCAGACCACACTGTGTCATGAATCAGTGTATGCAGTGTTAGTGTGTGAGTGGCACATATGAGGATGGTGTTTATCAGACAGTCCATATAGTGTCATATTAAGCTTATGTACCATATGTGGTTGTGGCTGTGTTCACACTGGTTGTGGGTATACACTTTCTCAAAGGTGTCTGCTACTCTGTGCTGTGACATGCATGTAGAGCCTGCTATGACTGCAGGTACATGTGCATTCCCCCCATAAAAAAATGTAGTCCACTGTTGTGGCAGTCTGCCTGCAGTTTGCACAGTGCTGTGTGGCATGCCTAGCAGCCTAGTGTAATTGCCCAGTGTGCTGTTAGGTCCAGTTATTTGCAAGACATACTGCTGCCAGGCCACCATCACCTTTATGAGATATACCCATGTACATGGCTATTAACATCCACATTGTGAGGCGTGGTCTGCATGTCCTGCATGAAGGGGATTTATGTGCACCTCTGGACTGACCACAGAGTGCCAGACTGTCCACATATATTGGTCATATCTCTGCTGTAGTCCACAGGATCATTACTGTGCTAGCAGTGGTACTGTACTATGATGTCCTTAGGATGTCTGTCAGAAGCCAATGACGCACATGACAAAAGCAGATGTGACCTCCCACACACAACATGTCTGTTAGGACAACCCCTGTTACAGTAGCAGCAGTCGACATATATACCTGCCATACATACATGACATCCCCTTGCCCTAACAGGTTGGGACTATTGGTGAAGAGGTAGGACTACACTCCATGTTCTAGACATAATGGTAAACATATAAATATATATATATATATATATATATATATATATATATATATATATATATATATCCATATACCTACATAGATATATACACATATACATATCTACATATATATATATATGGATAAACACTCAAATATATACATATATACAGCAATATATGTCTACACATATACAGATATATAGATACATATGCACATATAGTTGTGGATATCTACATATATATATATCGACATATATAAGTATATCCGAATAGATATGTATGCCCGTATAGCTATGGATATCTACAAATATATTAACATACCTAGATATATCTGTACACATAGGATGTGCATATATATATATATATATATATATATATATATATATATATATATATGGGTCTATGACTATTCGCTGAAAGCACATTTCACTGAAACACATTTGACTGTGCACAATTCACTGAAAGCTCAAGTCACTGAAAACACAATTCACTGAAACACATATATAAAACAAAATATATATCTACACATATATAGACATATATATATATATATATATATATATATATATATATATATATATATATATATACATATATACAAACACACACACATATATGTATATAAATACATGTCCACTATATTACCACCACAGTGCTGCATGGACAGGTATGTCACATGTGAACCCCTTGTTGGGACCACATTGCTCTTGCCTGTGAAGTAGGGAATGGGAATGCGGGGAAGGATGGCCAGTATATTTGTGGAGGTGGTTTGGGTTGTTAGATATAGAGGACAGCCTACAGGGGTGGTATATGACACATGTGGCGGGTAAACACATTTGATGGTGTGTGTGGTCTGCAACGTGGAAGCCCCATGGGCCCCCATATGGAAACAATGGGATTAATGCACCCACCCATTGCTACTCACAACATCAGTCCATGGCCCTGAAGGTGCCTGGCCTGGAGCCTGAGCAGCAGGAGCATGTGGACCCTGTGAATGTGTACTGGGTGTCTCAAGCTGCTGTAGCACAACCTACAAGTGTCTGTGGAGCCCCTTATGGAACAGACCCTGGACCTAACCTCCGGTGACAGGATCATATCTGTGTGTGCCCCCAGGGGGGACAACATCCCCTGCGGTGGTTCCACCTGAAGGTAGTGCTGGACCTGTAGATGAGGAGGCCGCAGTGTGAGTCCCACTTGTGATGTGGCCCTGGTAATATGGCCATATGAGGTTGGAGAAGTGGTTCTGCTGGCAACTATTGCCTAACATGCTATTGTGTTACTGTTATAGAACATATGTGGGTAGTAATAGTCTACACAATCCCAGAACATGTCCTACAGAATGTATAGATATCCCCAATACCAAAGAATGACAGATGTGCAGCAATCACATAGCAAGCATACCACATGCATAAATGGAACCATAGTGGCCCTGACAATGGCATGCAGGTGAAATAGTCTGTAACAGGCCAGCAGTGATAGTGTCCACTCAGGAAATATGGCTATAAACACATAGCACAAAGTGTGGTACAATACAATATATGTCCCACTGGTAGGTAAGCTGTAGCCATACCTATTGAGTTGTGTGAACAGTTTGTTGTCACTGATATGGTGGAGGGCTGACAGAGATGTGTATTAAGAACTATGGTAACCTTCCTGTATGAGTTTTTCAGACCTGCTTCCATCTTTATGTCTTTCAGGCAAGTTGTCCCATGGCCGCCTAGCCCCATATTCAGTGGCAGAAAATGAGGTTATGTTGAACCACCTAATCCAGCACTATCCTGTTCTGATTGACAGGGCTGCCCATGAGCAGCAGGAGCAGACTGCCCTGTGGATTGATCTAATCCACAGGGTCAATGATGTTGGCCTGCATAACTGCAGTTATGAGCAGGCCCGGCATCATTGTTCTGACATGCTTCACAATGCCCATCGGCATGTTGCTGCAGTCTGGGAGGGGATCACCTCACAACAGGGGGAGGTCATGCCATCCATTCCCCCCGACATGTGTTAAGGAGCTCCTTGACAGCCTCATGGCACCTGCCTGCCCGCACACCCAACAACTGGCAGAGACCATTGTGGAGGTAGGTGCTACCCACACACTGGCTGATGATCATGCAGGTAAGGCCACAGGGCACATTTGTAGACCACTGTTGCATATGCATCCACATCTGTACAGGTAGATCATGCATATCCGACATGTCATATACATAGTTTATTGCTGCATAGTAGTAATAAACAGATGAGCATACGTGGTAGTATTGTGGACTTGTACTGTTGATGTACTGTAATGCTGCACCCACCCTGTAGCAATGCTACAGCTGTGGCCACTGACATCATCTCTCTCACAGTCTTATGTAGGTCCCTCTGATATACCACCAAGGCAGCAGTCTGTAGCTGGTGAGTATGGTTTATATTGATGCTTGCCAATACACTGGGCATGTAATGGCTGTGGTATATTCCATGCACACATCTAACACACCTCCCCATTATTCACACCATACATGTTCACGTATTGTTGCTGTTAAATGCACTGCATCACAGTGGTGAATATGATGTGGTATCGGAAAGGTATGTCAGACACTGCAAGATAACTAACATCCTGTCATTGTGAAATGTGTCCACAGGGATGAACATAATGGTGGGACAGTGGCCTACAGTAGGGACATGTGTGACACATCACCCTTATACAGTGCAACAACAGTGGATATTCCAGTATTACAATGACAGCTGTTACAGATCTACACTGTGGCATAACATATTACTGTGGTCCACATTATTAGCTGGGACTAGGCTGTAACACATGGTGTTCAGTGTATGGGACACTGCAAACTGACCCATATCTGTAGGCCATATTTGTCAAGCATCTGCAAAAAGGTGGAAGGTGGGGAGGGTGTGTCAGCATGACACACCAGTGCACTGCTGCAGGGATCCTAAGGATGCTAAGAATGGCTGTATCTGCACAAAGTCAGGTTCAGGAACTGTGGCAGACGTAACCCTACCCAAACAGCAATAGTGATGGCAGTGTGTGAACACCAAGGGATGTGCACATGAGTAGACCTTGCAATCATCCAGAGTTTGGGGACATGTATAGGGCAGAGTGACCATACACTGGTAAATGCAGATGGCCCATGCTAGTATACTCCTGCCAGGAATAGTGACTGCTGTAGTACACATAACAATAGGTGCAAAAATGTCATGATAAGGGCTTGCACACATATGCACCCATGGAGTGCATGCATTGCAGTCAGCATCTGCATACCTAACACATTTCTTAGACACTGCATTTAAATTTACAGGACATATTTCACATATCAGGCTCATGTACTGTTAATATATGTGATGATGTGGTCCCATGGCAGATCAAGAAAGAGTGCATCATATCAATCAGGGTGTGAAACACATTTCACTGAAAGTTATATATGGCCTTTTCCCCACTGTAGTGCAGGCCACCATATGTCTACTTATGGGTATCTGTACATCTGTAGACATTCATGTGTATATATATATATATATATATATATATATATATATATATATATATATATATATATATATATATATATATATATATATATATATGTAACACATATACATACCTGTATATGGAGTACATTCAGACATCAGGTCCAGAATCTCTAACTCTCCTTCCTGCACAGATGCGCTGTTCTGCCTTGCTACAACACAGGCAGGTGCTACATATGGACACAGCCTAACATTAGGGGGTATATATATATGGCCAGATTGCAGGTAAGCCTATTACACACATATGGCATTTCAGCATGCCACAATACATGTTAACCTGAGTGTCCTGCAAGTGGTGGGCTCTGGAACCCATGTGTCAATCATTATGGCATTACTTCCACCACCAGCTATTGGCCACAGTAATATACATCCTTTCCATTACACAACACACACTATATTGGCTTATATCCTGTCAGTCGATGTTGCTCTGCACAGTTGATGGGTATGGCCCACTCAGTCACCCTGCTAGACAGGGGTCCATGGAAGTAAATAGTGTGGGAAGAAATATCAAGGGAATTGTAATGGCTAGGCTTGTATAGGCCCTAGGGCCAACAGCCTAGTACCAACCTATGAACCTATGAACCCACAAGGACAGCCTCTAATGTCCATAGCAGTTGTTCAGCTGAAGATCATTATGACAGCAACACCTGATGGCACATATATATCATTCTGCATCATCTACCCCAGTATTATGGACCAAGGACTACAGTCAATTGCATGCATATATACTTCACATACCTGTTGTGGGGATGAGGTCGGTTGTGGATAGTATCCTTGTAAGAGTTTTTTTCTCTCCTTAGCTATGGACTTAGCCTGCTTCCTTTGTTTCTGTTTTTGGTTTGGTTGTGGTTTTGGTTCTGGATCTGTTTTCTATTTTCTTGCTCTCTCTCTTTCTCTCTCTGATCTCTTTCTATCCAGTAAATGGATTGAGGTGCTTGAAATAGATTGCAGCATGGCTTTTGTGGGTAATGCACATGACCAGGTGATGGCCCCTGCACCAGTCAGTGTCCCCCACATGCTACCTGCATGCAACATGCTGTGTAGTACTTCCAATTACCATTGTCATGGCAACCCACTACTATAAATCCCTACATCATGTGGGCATTGTCCCTTAACCTTTCCTGTATGGTGGACATCCTTCCTGTATGTGGGCAACAGTGTTACAGACAGCAGGTAGTAATAACTCTTACAAAAGATTTTGCACACTCAGGCCAGCTGCATATTTGTATGAGGTTCCAGAACTACAAACAGAGTGTGAGTACTGTTGTATGCATTGTATAGCACCAGTGTTACAGGATTTGTGTGTACATAATAGTTTAACAGGTACTGCAGCCTGTCTGCATAGCTCTCAACTGTGTGCCTATCCAATTGATGGCCAGAGGTGTGTGTGTTATGTTTTACCTGTCCACCACACAGGTTTTGTGTCAGTTATATCACTGGCTGTGTGTGTGTTGAGTGCTATCAGTACATGGCTACATCCATTTGTGTTTCTGACTTCATATTCCTGACTAAGGGTATGTTACAGACTATCCTGTAACACCAGCGACTTGCTTAGTGTATGACAACACTATTTCACATATGGGCCTGTGTTCCAGCCTATGTTCTCCACCTACATACCAGGCTTTGTCCATATGACATGCTGTCAGGGGTTGTTATGTAGTGGCCTGTGAGTATGTAATGCTGCCATTACTGCCATCATTCCACTGCTGTTGTGGCCCCCACACATATTGTGGGGTTGGGTACATATATGTGTGGGCTTCAACTGCACAATAAATGTGTGCCCTTATGCAGTCCAGAGGTCAGTGTATGTAGCAGTGGTATATACCCCTGTATGTCATTCTGGGTCTATTTTATATATTCAAATGCTTAAATGTTCGAATCACTAAAGATCAACTTTAGTGATCGAACATTTAAATGTCCGAATATATTAAAAATTAATATTTAAAAGAAAACAGTTAAACTGAAGGGTTTAAGCAGGGGGCAAGCCCCCCTACACCCCCACACCCCCTGCTACTTAAATATACCAACTCTGAGATTGCACTTCAGTGTGCTACAGTGTGGAAATGGAAAATTTCCCATTTCCTACACTGTAGCGTGATCTTGGAGTTGGTATATTTAAGCAGCAGGGGGTGTGGGCTTATACCCTTTAGTTTTACATTTTTTTGTTTAGTTTATTTTTTTTTAATTTTTTGGTATATTCGAACATTTAAAAGTTCGATCTTTAGTGATTCGAACATTTAAGCGTTCAAATATATAAAATACACAGCAGTTATGGTGTGTCAGTCTATGGGGGGAATGCACCATAACTAACCTTGGCTGTTACAACATGTGAGTTGTATCAGGGGCAAGCTGCCTTATGGTATCTGGAAGTACATTACCATACAATTCACTTTGGGTAAATGCAGGCCTACTGCTTCCTGCCATACAGACTATTCTGTTTGTCAGTGTGATTGTGATGGTTTCAGTTATGCCTTGTTATGTAACAGATACATCCCATTGTGTCAACTGAAGTCTATACTCCCTAGGGATTGTGTACAGAGTGTAGATAGAGGCTGCTGAACTATACATCTGCATTACTTACTGCTGATTGATTGTTATCCTGTGGCCCAGTGTGTCTTTACTGTTGTACTACTTGAAGGCCTTGGCCTGGACAGCAACATATGTAATGCTTTCCTGAATATTGTATTAATTTATATGTTTGAGAGTTGCATTAGTCTGTTTATATGTATTTCAGAGGCTAAACAGCTATATGACATGGCATATACAACTGCAATAGTACACAAATAAAGCTTTCTCATGTAGGCAAATCTGTGTGTGGTGTTATATCCTTTGACCTCTCTGTGGTTATAAGTTTTGGGCGACAATTGTCTTTTGTATGGGTGACTCATACAGTGTCCAGTTGGTAAGGTGACAACTGTAGGCACACCGGCAGTTCCATATGGTGTGCACACTGTAAATATGTATCTTCCTATACATATCTCTGTGTATATGTGTAGTTACATATATATGTTTATATATATATATATATATATATATATATATATATATATATATATATATATATATATATATATACACACGTGTGTATGCATATATGTGTGTGTGTGTGTGTGTGTGTGTGTATGTGTGTATGTGTCTTAGGAATGTTCAATGCTTCCACATTGTACATTCCCTATGGTAGCCAGACTGTACTGCATGATATGTTATTGATACCAGCCTGACATCATACAGGTGGGATGGAGTACTGTTAACATCTTGTGCCCATGTTGTGCCGGGTTCTTGTTATGAGACTTGCAACAGTTGATATTGTATTGCGGGGAAAACATGTCTGGCTTGGGGGGGGGGTTTAATATCAGTATGTACAAGACGTACGTAGCTTGGGCCCCCTCACCCCCATTAACTGTGCCTGTGGTCATATATGTGTTTGCTATGTTCTCTTTTATATCTATAGATATATATCTGTATATACATATATATATATATATATATGTAGATATATATATATATATATATATATATATATATATATATATATATATATATACACATATGTATATATATATATATATATATATATATATATATATATATATATATATATATATATATATATATATATATATATATATATATATATATATATATATATATATATATATATATATTTATATACATACATGTGTATGTATGTATATATATATATTTAGATATAAATATATATACACACACACATACATCTACATGTTTAAATACATTTTCATGTACTTTTGAATGCCTGTGCTGGATGATATGTTTGTAAAAACATCAGTGTTTTGTATATCTGATAGGGCTTAGGGGTAAACCACTTTGGCTATGGGTTGCAGCATCCTGGGTTTGAGCCTTGCAGAGGCTGTTTATTTTATTGCTGGGCAGAACAAGGGCCATTGGATACAGAGTGAGTAAGGCACTTTTAAGCAGTTGTAAGTGGGTTTGCATGGAGGTAAGCATTGCTAACTTCTAGCTACAGTTTCTTATACTCATTTAGCTTCTAAATTGCTTAACCTGTATAGGCATTGCTTACCCCCACACAAACAAGCTTAAACATGCTTGCAGCTTACTCCCGCTTACTCCACCACTAATTTCTTTAAAAGAAATGAAAAAGGGTTGATAGGAAAGTGGTGAGAAAGGAGCAAAATAACAAGGAAAGACAGTAGGGAAAATAGCTAGGGATGTGCAGAAAGGGTGTAGGGAAGGTCCATGGCTGTTTATTTCTTCTACAGCAACAGCTGTGCATATACTGTAAATTTGGAGACAGATTTGGACACTCATACCCTGAGAGAAGGGTAAGGACAGCAATAATATGTTGGTAAGCCAATTAGACCACATTACAGGTGTCCAGTGGGCAGCTATGTATGGGACTAGATTTTTTTTTAGGAAGAGATTGCCCTTTTATTTTTTCAGGTGAGAGTGGGATGTTGGGGAGGGATAGTAGGTATATTTGGGGTGGTAGGTTGGGTAGATTAACAGACAAGACAAACAAAATGCATACAGGGGCAGTATATGACGCATGTGGGGGGTAAACACCTTGATGGGAAGGGGTGTTGGGAAATCGGAAGCCTATGAGCCCCCTAGTGGAAACAGTGGGACTGAGGTCCCCACCCATGGGCAGTCACCACTGCACCTTCACAGCCCAGAAGGTGGCTGTGCTGGGAGCTGAGTAGGAGAGCAAGGCCGACCCTCTAGTCACGACACATGGCACTCAAGCTGACATAGAAGATCTCTGACCTCCCTGTGGAGCTCACTATGCATCATGACCTGGACCTGGTGACAGGTTCCTGTCTGTGCCTGCTCCCGAGTGGGGGGGGTGAGCCTCATCCTCTGAGGTGGTTCTACCCATAGGTGGTGCAGGACCAACAGAAGAGGAGGTCTCGGGTTGGACCCCAGATGTGCTAGTGCCCATTGCCACGGCCAGCTGAGGTGGGACATGTGGGTTCGCTGGGACCCGCATTCCCACACATGCTATAGTGTTTAAGTTTTATCAACATATGCGAGTTAGTCATAGTCACTTTCCAGGATTAGGTATAACAGCATGCATAGATATTCCCATTAACCCAAACACCAGATATGGAACAGTTATATAGCATATATGGGACCACAGTGGTAATTACAACAGCATGCAGGTACAATGATGGCACCATGCCACCAATGTGGGAGTATTTCAACATAGCACATGCAAAGAAACAGATTTAAATAATTATCGAACAATAGGACATATGTCCCAACATTAGAGTTAAGTCAGCACATACCAACTGAGTTGTGTACTTAGTTTATTGTTGCAGATTTGGTGGGGAGGAGAGAAAGATATCAATTAACAACTAGTATATTCCTGTAGTTCACATTACTTTCCAAATCAGTGTTGTTATCTGTACCTTACAAGTATTAGTACACAACCCTAGTGCCTTAGTTCGGACAGTGGTATGGCTATCTACAAGAATATTCATGAACACCTCTTACCTGGTATACCTGTGGAGGAACTGATTGTTAACACTAACTGTTTCTACACATACTCTCAGATTCTAGGTTGATGTTATACACATACCTGTCCATCTCTTTTTGCACACACTCTGGGCATGACTTCACCACATGCAGGTGAACCGGGACATATTTCAACTATTGCCCTCTTAAACCTTTAGTGAATTGTACAATGACAGGTTTGTTTTCATTGAAATTTTCCAAATATGTACAGGCCTGACAGTCATTTATATGACATGAAATGCTGCTCACATGTCAGAGATTAGCACACTGATATGCCAGGGGGACAGGGTGACAGCCGGCAGATATGGGCCAATTAACTGGACATTCTGGACATTTCTTTACACTTGTGGATTATGATTCTGCATACAGCTTAGTACCACTCCCAGGATTCAAACAATGGCTGTGTCTGCTAAAAATACAACAATGTCCATCACAGCTGTGTGTGCTATATAGATATTGCTGTGTATCCCTTATCTGATTTCGGTCTATAATTCTCCTGTGGTTTTACATTCTGACCTTGTATTACAGCACTCTTATATAGGATTTTCTAGACAGTTATATTATGTAGCACAGTGTGGGTGACAGTGATGAGTAATACCTTATTAGTCAGAGCAACTGCAACACTAACAATGCCTTACAATACCAGAGCAAATAGTACCAGTACAGGATATCAATCTTTTATTTCTAGACACCATGTTGGTAACTGACAGACCTGTGGGAGCAATGTTTGTTAGCACTACCTGAATGTTGCCACACAAATTACCAAATTTCACATTAGTATTATGCACATACATCTCACTTTGTTACTGTACACACTCTGGTCACAGCTTGACAACATCGGGGTGTAGATGGGACATAATTGGCTTATTACTCTCATAACATTTTGGAACCATGGTGGTGGTGCTGCTGTAATGTTGTCGCCTCACAGCAAGACGTTGTCCTGTTCGATTCTCAGCTAGAGCATCTTCTGTGGAGACATGCGTGAATGGGCATACCTTCATTGAAGGTTGTGCATTAGGGCCGGCAACTCAGCATGTAAAAATCAACTGCCAATCATTAGCGGACCGGAGTTCCGCTGTGGCGACCCCTAACCGGGAAAAGCCAAAAGACACAACAACTCTCGTAACATTTTGGGGAGTTGCTAGAGTGACACATTTGTTCTTATAGATGTCTGACAATTAGTTGTATTTCTTGTTTGCTGTCAAAATGTCTGGGATCATCCCACTGATTTCCCAGGGGGACAGGGTGACAGGCAGCAGATATGGGCCGATTTACTGGACATATCTGTACAGTTGTGGGGTATGATTCTGTATGCAGCCTACTACCACTCCAAGGATTCGAACCATGGCTGTGTGTTATAAAAATACAACAGTTCACATCTCAGTTGAGTGTGCTATTTGGATTTTGTTGTCGATTTTTTCACTGTTTTCTGTATAAGTCTCTCTCACTTGTACTATATGACCTCTTAGGATTACACCAGTCATATACAGACACATTTTATTTATCAACATTGCTTAATACAACAGTACTATTAAGTGATTGCAAATCTACATTACCATATGATACCAGAGTAAACACATGCAGTCCAGCAGTTATACCTTTATTGTCAGGCTATTATGCTTTTATTTACATACAACCTATATGAGACTCTTCCTGCCATATTCTCTGGTGTATGCAGTACATGCCTTAAACAATACAGGTTTTATACAGGCAGTTAGCTTACTACTACTTTTAGATTTATTTCCTATGAAAGTACATGCAAGAGTATTACTAACCTACCTCATGTCACAACTGCTCCAATCTACATCCATGGGCCTCCTGGTTCATATCCCGCTCACTTGCCACTATGAAAGACATAAGAGGAATATTTAGCCATACCTATCCATAATATACATGAGCTGGCAATTATTAAACAGGTAGTGGACTGATACTTACACATGGCTGGGACTTGCTCTGTCCTCCTAGCCTCTTGGATCCACTGACCCAAGAGATCCCGCTTTTGCCACTTCAGGTTGGCACAGTGATGCCTGACCTGCTCACCAGTTTGGGGTATGCCAGTGGCACTGGTGAGGTCACGGGCGAGATGGTCCCAGGCTTCCACTTTGTATTGGGGCACCCTGTTACTAGCTCTGCAGCAGTCTCATGTCATGGTCTTTCACAAGGATTCCTGCCATGACTCTGGACTCCTGGATGCCCCAGCGCTGCGCCCGGAAGCACACACCCTCTCCTATTCCAGACATAGTGCCTACAAGGGGAAGCTACAACCCGTTATGAGATGTATTCCTGCCTGTTGCATTTAAATAGGACTGGTTTCCCACACTTTGTCTTGATTGGATGGTTTTGAAAAGGCTAAGCTATGGGCAAACCTGCTTACCTAAGGTTGGCATTGCTTAAAGGGGTATACCAATGGGCAGATTGAGTTAGCTGGCCTACATACTGCTTACACCTACTCAGCTCAGCTGTGCAATGCTTAGCATTGCTTAATATTTAAGTTGCATTATATTTGCATCATGACATTGATTTATTATTCATTACATGTTATATATGTGTTTGGTATCCATGATTCATGTGCATGTACACTGTATGGGGTCATTGTATTTATTAAGGGATTTCAACACTTTATTACATTGACACCTCACATCTGGGCTTAATGCAGTACTCCAGTTCACATATTTGTGTCCTGTAGTTGGTTATACAATATAAAACTGTATATAGATTCCTTTCACATGTTCAGTTTGTATTTCCTATGGTGAGGATCTGTTTGGTGATACCTCAATCTTATGTATTTCTGTGATGGCTTAGTGGTTAACTACTGTGACTATAGTGTATAGGGTCCTTGGTTCAAGACCTGTAAAGGCTGTTTATTTTGTTTCTGACCAGAGCAGCGGCTGATGCATACAGAAAGCTTAAGGCACATTTTAGCAATTGTAAGCAGGTTTGTGTGGGTTTGTGCGAAGCAATTGTGCAAGCAATGCTAACCTCCATTTAAATATGCTTACAGAGAGTTAGCTTCAGTACTGCTTAACCTGTGTGCACATTGCTTACCCCAGTGCAAACAGGCATAAACTCACTTACTACTGCTTAAATATGCTTAATCTCGCTTACTACTGCTTAAATATGCTTACTCTTGCTTACTAGTGCTTATACCCGCTTAAGGCAGCACTAATTTAGACAATAATGTCTAATGGTTCTTGGGAAGGTGGTGGATTTGGAAACTATATGGATTTATCATTCATTACACATTTTACCTTCCATTTGTATCCCTGATTCCTGTGTACATATACTGTATGGGGCACTTATGATTATCAGTGGACTTTGCAACATTATGAAAATGACACCTCACATCTGCAATTAATGCAGTACTCCAGTTCACAGATACATGTTATGTCGTAGGTTATGCAACAAAATAAATTGATCATAAAATGATCTGACATGGAAAAGGGATTGTACTGGAGTGGGACTCGAACCAGGAATGACTGCTCATAAGGCAAATGCTCTGCCCACTACACTATTGCGCTACTACTTCATTTGCATATATCTTATTTTGTATCCTCTTGTGCCATTTAAGCTGCATTAGCCGTAGCTAAGCAATGGGCAGACCTGTGCAACTATGGTTAAATTTAATCTGTTTTATAAAAAAAATTTCTTTATCTTTACTATTTTAAATATTGACCTTGTAAACTTGGGGTGGCGGTGCTGGGGGTATGCGAACACCTATGAGTGGTCTCACTCATTCTTATTCATACTCTGCTGTTCTTCATTGCAGGGGCGTGTATATTCTGAGAGATCTGTCTCAGACACACCCCTTGCACTCGTACACACTCTGTGTCCATTTAGGAGCTCAGGCAGAGCGCCCTCATTAATATGCATGGCACGCTGCTGTCCTGATCCTAAATGGCCACTTCCGTGCAGGACTACACTAGTCCTGCATGGGAGGATAGTGAATCTGGGGGATTGACTAGTTACTGATGATTCTTGACCTATACAAATATTTATCAGTGCAATTCCCCAGTCCTGTTTAGTAGCTTTGCAGTAGCCCAGAAAACTGCTCCAATCAGCCCTGCAAGAAAACAATGACAGAAATGCATTTCAGTTACTTTATTTACTACTATCATATTTGTAAAATAGTCTACATACTCTGCCACATACCATGTATTATACCTAAGAACACTAAACTTATATTATCAGCTGGAAAAATATTTAATAAACAATGATGCTGCTTTCCATCTCCCTTCAATATAAGTGATACTTTATCCATACCATTAAAAAATGCAATAATATGCCAGAAAGTTCCACCATTTTAAAATGTTATCCACATTCAACTATTCTATTATTCAATGCTTCTTGCCAGACCTGAATAAATATTTAAGCACAAATTTCAAGTGCCATTGCATATTAACCCACACTCTGAGAATTTCTATTCTTGTCTGTAAACACTATTTCTTTCTTGTTTTATTTTAAAAAGCCATAAATCACTTAAAGTATGTTCCCATACTCCTTACTTACTTAATCCCTAGGATTCAGAAATATTATTACTACAGACCCTATTTGGGTAAAGAAGGAATACCCAAAGGTACAATGGTGACAATCTGAGATTCGAGGAGACCTCACTAGTGTTCTTCCTACCAGTGTGTGCATCATAGTTGCTTAGGCACTTTTTAACACACATACACACATGCACAACACATGTGTGCAAACACACACACACACACACACACACACACACACACACACACACACACACACACACACACACACACAAAATCCCACAGACACCCATGCCCACTCACACCCACTTCCAGGCATTCATATTCACACACATATTAATGCAGCTGCAAGCCTGCTCCATAGACAGATACACACACACTCATAGAACCACACATGCATACACATAGATGCATCTGCATCTACCCTCCACCACACACATATATATAGAGATGGATTCACTATATGAAGATCCTTTCAGGGTGAGCCCCCAGACATACACATATGCCTGGACATATGCACACACAACCAACCAACTGCATTTGTGCACTTAGATATACAGATACACACAGACACACATGCACATGTAGTTGTTTTAATGGTGCTTATCAGCTGTCACACTTTTCTCATTGGTCCATCCATATGAGTAAAAGTAGTGTATACCATCAAACAACAGCATATATGTACCTTTTCCTTCTTGTGACCAAAATAATGTGGGGAATGCAATTCTCTAAATTATTCTAGCATGCTGTTCCAGTACCAGTGCCATTTGTGGTAGAGAGCACATGGCTAATTAGTGTTAAATATGCCTTTGGACTACAAAATTTGTAAAGAACTTTATTAGCAAGACCACTGTTAGCACTAAAACCAGTTATTGTGTATCACTCTGGTTGGAAAACAGTCTCCAATTTCTTCAGGATTACTGCACTGCACTGCATAAAATCTGCTAAATAAAGTATTCCTATGTACAAAAAAAAAAAAAAAAAAAAAATATGAACCACTGGGAGTATGCTGAAATTCTTTACATCTTTTTTTTTCAGATCCCTTCTGTTTCATTCTTCTCAGCTTACCTCAGTGCCTCCATCCATCGCTGGGACTAACAGCCTCTCCAACAGCCCCCAAATGATCTTTGTTCTAAGACTGGGTCCCAAACAGAATCTGTAGGCATCCTGATGGGTTATGCTGCTGATGTCTTCTCTGGAGGATTTTTTTTTATTTATGACCTACTGCTTGTCCACCTCCCCATAATGTTTGGCTGTTTTTTTTTTTTTTTGACCAGGGACTTCTTCTCTCTATGGACCATGCCTTCCTAGAAGGAATATCTAGATGAACTCCCTCACACCCATCCCATCCTCCCTGTCAACAAAACAGAGCAAGAACTGCTAAATTGAACTACGGTCACCTGGACCTTAATAGGGCTTTTTAACCCTATTCCGCATCTTTTTTCTAATCACAACACTGAATTCCTTTTTGTATAAACAGGCAAAATTCACAAGCAATATTTTCTTATGATGTTATATTCACCGACATGCCAAATGTAATTGCTTTTAAACTTTTCATTAAAACACATTTTGCTCACTCATTTCAATATTCATTCATGAAACCACTCTTGTTTTAATGAAGCAGTTACTGCCCATAGTTTTATGAAAGTCATTTGCCACTATCTCTCATATGTATGACACATCAGTTCATGGTTTTATCACAATATCTGATAAGAACTCTTATCTGTATCAATGTAATTATCTTTTAAATAGTTATAGACTGCTATCTAAAAAGCATATATGAGCAAGATATTCACTGATTTGTTATTTATAATGTCACATGTGTAATTAACTTTACAACAGAAATATTATTAAATGCATTTTTTGGCTGTTCTCTACAATAGATTTATCAAGAAGTTACTCATAGCCACAAATCTGCTATTTTGGTCAGTGCAAGTTTTTTTTCTCAACTTCTGCCAGATAATGCCTTTTTCTTTCTTTTTTTCCTTTCCCTCTCCTCCACATCTGATGATTAAGATTTCCCCAAGTTGCTTCCCTTTAGGTTGTAGCCCAACAGTCAAATAGCTCCCCTCAGGCAAAAGGCAAGAAGTACAAGTGGCACCACCATCAGTAGTGGGGCTTGGGGTTGCATCTAGACTTCTCCCATGCATGCTCAATTTCCACTTCTGGGATGGAGCAAGTAATACAGATTTTGCAGGACTATTACATACTAGTGAGTGATCTAAGCCTAAAGATGTTCCACTTCCACCTCTTAAAGCAAATGCCACCCTGTTAGGACTCTTTTCTAACCTGAATAGTTTGAAAAGAGCAGGTATCCCTGAATATCTGCCCCTGCTCTCCCACCATGACAGAGATGAAAGCACTTAACTCCATTACTCCTTTCCCATCTCAAGACAGCTCCTACCATGGGTATTACTGCTATTTAAACCTGGATCATTCTGATCCTATTCAGAGAACTATACTTCAATGCTAAGGAGCCAGATCAGATTTGGTTAATTTATGTTTTTTTTTTTCTTTTGAATGTAGATGGCTCTTCCATTCAAGATATACTCTAGATGTTCTATATATGTTTGCCTTACTTTCTATTCAACACAATTCATTATCTGCATGTAAGAGCTGCAGATTCATGTGTCATTATACACAGTGGCTGTGGCTTGGCTGATCACTCAAACAAGATGCACATGCTTGTTCGCTATTTCTGTTGAATATACGAATACAATTACAATTCACTTTTATTCACTTATTAATATGTGGACAGATGATGGAAAAGGTCTATACCAATTACTACTTTTGAAATCTTCCCTCTTCTTTCATATAACTGTGTCTTGTTACATTGTATCTTCTAGGCCTATCTATCTGTATATAGCTGTAAGGCATTTATGTCAACTATGACAACAGATGCAGCAGTATTAAAATATCTGTTTGAACTATCCAATCATTTGATCATTAATTAGTTTTATGCTCCATTCAGGTGGGGTACATCAGAACTATTCTAGATTTGGCACGTAGCCTTAAAAGAGACCATGACAGAGGGAGATCACTAGATGTTTATTTATCATACCATTCTCAGATTACATTTCAATCCAGCTCAATGTCATGGAGGAACTAAAGGTGTGAGGTAGAAAAAGTAATCTTGAAAGGGTTGTCAGCCAACCAAAAAACACAAGCATTAACTCACTTTTTGATGACATGTATACCTATAACTAAATGGCAGATGTATTTTGGAGGAACACCAATTCATCTACATCCCATTTCTGAGATATGGACAAAACTCTAGACAAAGTGCATTATACACTCACAGTGACTCTACACCATATATATTTAAATATGTATATTATATGCATGTATATCTATAGAACAGTACCTCAGATTCTCCTGTTGTCAAAAAGGAAATCGGTGACGTATGATGAATCCCTTTCAAACACTACATTTATATTCATCTTGTACTAATTTAAAGTCTACATTTTTTTAAACCTATGTGTTTTCAGACCAGCTCTGCCTGTCCTGGGTCATAGAGATGTTAACCTTAGCCAAGAAATATCTAATGAGTCTCTGATGTAAAACCTTCCCCTGCTGTCTACCGATCGACTATGCCACATGATTCATGCCACATAGACCCAGTGGGTCAAGCAATGTCTGTTGACAAGTTGTGTACCCTAGCTTGGCTGCCTTCTCTCTCTCTCTCTCTTGCTCTCTCTCTCTCTCCCTGTGAGTCTGGGTGGTTTAGAATAAAAGTTTAAAAGATTGCGAACCTAAGTCCCAATTCGGTATACATATCCAGGAGGGAAGGCAATGACTGGAGTTTCAGAAGGTCATAAATAAGGAAAATGGGTTGTCTAGTAAGCAGTACCAAAGGAAAGTTAGGATCCATCTGATGAGATAACATTCCTTATCATTTGCTACATAACAAGTTTCTTGAGGTGTAAGCTTTTGGCCAAAAAAACTTAATGGGTTAGCCTTCTCATGACATTCATGTGAGTAGACTGCTCCTCATTTCACCTCTAAGCCGCTGCATCCTTACTCCATCTTAGTACTGCATGCTAACCCTTACCCAAGTCATGCACCATATAGTAAAGAGATCTTTCTGTAACACAATTACTACACAAGAAAATTTGAACATGGGTGCAAACGTGCGCACAGAGACACACACATACACACGCACACACACATGCACACACACGCACACATGCACACATGCACATGCACACGCACACACACACACACACACACACACACACACACACACACACACACACACACACACACACACACAAACAAAACACTAACCCTACCCACTTTGCCAACCCTTACCTTAAGCCTAAACACAGACACAGGCATGTACACTAAATCTATCCCCTGATCTAATCCTTACCCTAAAACGCAGACACTTACACAAACTCTCAGCCCAACCACCCAATCCGCCACATAAAATGAATTACATCTCACTTAATCTGTGAAATGTCACCATATATATATATATATATATATATATATATATATATATATATATAGACATATGTAACGACAAATAGATTTATATATGTGTAGATAGATATACATATTAGAATAAAGTCTAATACTTTTAAATAGATAAACACACAAACACTAACATAAATTTTTGTCTTAGAATATCTCATATTATCTCTCTGTACTAACAATAAGAAAGCAATTGTAACTTGAATTGAGATTATGTACTGAGGATTTTAATGAATAGCCAGAGATGTGAACATCTTAAGTTCCAGTCTTGTTCTTATGCAGTTAAAAAGTATCACTATGTTTTGGTTCAGTGTATCAGGAACTGTACCAAAATCAGCATATGGACAAATGAAAACCAACAAAGAAAGGTCATGGAGACTCAGCAGGCAACAGTCGTGCACCAGATATCAAACTGAGGTAATAGCATCAACAATCCAAAACAGTGTAAAAACAATCTGAAAAATTGGACTGTTTTTACTATGTTTTGGATTATTGATGCCATTTTGCATAGTTAATGCACAGTAAATCTGAGAAAGCATTTCACACTATGTTGGCCTATTTGTCAGCCACTGATGAGAAACTGAGGTTGTCCCTCTTACTGTTCTACATTCACTTTGATTTTGAGATGGCTGCATGTAATGTTGTTGACATTCCCTGAAAGCTAGAGAGATTCTCTTTTAATCCCCCTTGGCCAGATTATATGGTAACATGTGTGAGCCTTGGTTGTGCATCTTATATAGCCAAGATGCCCTGTTTTCCAACTACAGATCAAGGAAGTGCTGTTGTTACTATGCCTGTCAATGGCAGAGATCTCAGATCCTTTGGACTCATGAAAGAGCAATGAACCTGGGAGGCTAAAGCATTCTCCAACTGGTTCAGAGATGCCTGTATCCTAGATCATCATAATAGGTATGACACATTGCTCCTGTAGACTTTCAGGGTGCCCTCAGTTTTTTCTTCTCTCATTCTGGTCCATGGATGAGCTGACTGTGCCACCATCACATGCTGAACAATATGGAAGTGTGGCGTAGTTGACTGGGCACCTTGCAAGGTCCAGCTCCATAGGTCTTCCTAAGAGCATTTGGTGTAATCTATTTCAGGCATAACTATCTCAGCAGTCTTAAGGGGGTCACAGTATAAGATCTAACAGGATTCTCAGAAGCACTTTCACTGAGTGCTGAAGAAGGAGTCACTGGAGCTGATTATAACAGAATAGGTCAGATGTTTGTGATTAAGTGCTATGGCACCCCACTTTAGGATTTAATACGGTGGTCTGCCATGTGCTGATCCACATGTGAACCTCTGCCTGGTTGTGTGCACAACATGCACCTGTCACCATGCCACTTACACTGCCGCCACTCACTCCTACTACCATTGCACAACTACCATCCTGCTTTTCCCTATTTCCCAAGGATAAGACTGTCATAACGGCTAAGATTTTGACCACACAGATGCAGGATACAGGGTTTGATTCTAATCTGTGGTTATTGGCTAGGCTTGTAATAGTCTATAGACTGATAGCTTAGTATTTATGTATGAAACTGTGAACCTTATTGATGAGAAAAAGCTCTCAAAAGTGTGCTGCCTTTTCCTAAAGGTCTTATCAGCCTGCTGTGTGTGCACTGTGGATGTGGTATTGCCCTATTTGTATGTCCAGTGGTATTCAATGTTTGGGGAATGTGGTACTTTATATCCCTGTAGGCATTCTGGACATCACCTCTGGTGTGATATCTTAATTAAGAACTTCCTCACAGGCTTTAGTTGCTTCAGTGAGTTGCACCTGCTTCTTATAACTCCATCCTACTGTTCCATAGTGCATGGGCTGCCTTCATTACTTATATTTGTGTGCCATGGATTAGTGCTGCTTTTTTCCCCATGACAGGCTTATGCATGGCAAGATATCCCTGTTTTGGTTTTGTGGAGTCTGGATTTGCTCAGGGACTCCTATCCAGGTCTGAATATAATAGATTGCAGGGATGGTTATCATTGTGGGTTGCTTACATTGCATGTTATCCCGGAGTCCTGATAAAAATGATACCTGTGATGTTGAGGTGCTGTGGTCGTGCCGCTCCATAGCTCTGCAGTCAGCTCATCTATGTTAGGGGTCTTTGCAACATATACTGACACATGAATGAACTGTGTGGCCCTGATTGTAAAGTGGATTTTCTAATACTAATTGCACATTACAGTTTGTGTTTTGGACTGGGTGCATTAAGTACTCTTTTTGCATGCCATAGTTTGGTTTTACGATCTGTGCTTCTGCTGATAAGCATAGGCATTTTCTCACCAACAGTAAGCTGCCTGCTGCTAATGCATACATTGTGCATGTGTACTGTCATCATATTTGGCTACTGTTCCTTTACTGCAACTTACTCTGCTTTTGTGGATCACTCTGTTTTGTTTTTCATAGGAGGTCTATCACTTCCTGACTCATGTGCTTTTGCAGACAACTTTATCATACTGCTAATTGCTTTTTTGTGCATTATTTTTGTAGTGTTTTGCCATTGGCTTCTATTGATAATAAAAGCATTTCCTGATATTATTTGATCTGAGACTACTGAGCATTATCCATTTGGTGGTGGATCCTTAATTCCTTGCTTAAGATAATTCAGCATTTCTTCTAAGTTAGACATAGTAGACACTTTTGCCCACTTTTGCTTACAAACCTACTGCTCAATGAGTTGTGTCGGTTCTCCTATTGCAGTGAGTTAGACTTTCAGCTACTGATAGCTCATCTACTGGTAGATTAACCAAGGTAGATAAATACCATTCTTGGTAAATTCAGTGCTTAATGCTGGACTGCTGCTTTAATACCTTTAAAAAGAATCAATGTTAATTTTATATGTGCAAGTTATTTTTGTTGTATGATGCAGAATCCTTTGGGAAAAACAGACAATCAGGAATTATTTTTAATTAACTCTTGTTCTTGGAGTTATCTTTTAGTACTACATATTGCAATCTCACAAAGAAAGACAGAAGAAATATATATATAAATAGATAGCTACAGATATAGACAGATAGATATAGATATCTACTTATATCCCTATATATATATATATATATATATATATATATATATATATATATATATATATATATACAGAGAGAGAGAGAGAGAGAAATAGAGATAGATATAGATACATACATATGTATGTAAGATAGATATAGCTATAGCTACGCGCGCACACACACACACACACACACACACACACACACACACACACACACACACACACACACACACACACCTTTTTTCCCAATTTCCACATGAGGTCAGGGTGTCACATTAACATTGGCAATCATCTGGAGCCACTGTTCATATTAAAATCAAACTCCACTCACTCTTCAAATTGCCACAAAAGCAAAACTTATAAATATCCAAAGCAGTACATCATATTGGTGTATCATGTGGTGTTTGGTGGAATTTTAGAAAGAGGGAACATTGGTTATCATAATTGTTCTGATGAAGTCTCAATTGATTAGAAATCTTTGCGTTGCTAATACACTGCTTTGGAAATTTGGCCAATGAAATTGCAATATGTGTGTGTGTGTGTGTGTGTGTGTGTGTGTGTGTGTGTGTGTGTGTGTGTGTGTGTGTGCATATCTATATCTATCTATCTATATATATATATATATATATATATATATATATATATATGTATGTATTTTTATATATAGGTATATAAATATATATGGATTCCATTTAAAAGAATGAAAGCTCAGAATGTTATACATTTGCTATATGTGCAGAGGTTTTGAAGGTAAGCATTGTAAGCATGGATGATTTGGGATTTAGAGTTTGTGTGTACGAGTGCATGTAGGTTAGGGTTAGGTAAGCGGATGGTGTTCAAGAGTTTTGGATAAGTGTGTGTAATTTTCAATATTTGGGTAAGACTTAAGTTAGGAGATAGTTGAGTTTTGTGAGTATCTTATGCCAAGATGATAACAGTAGAGCAGCTGTTTCAAATGACTGCTATTGCTGTTGCAGCCAAAGTGATGCCAGCATTGGCCAAAGACACTTCTACCTATTAAATAACTGTCCAAGGCAGAAGACCTTGAGGTGTACCTTCTGTCCTTCAAATGGTATGCCTGCCAGTAAGGAGGAGACCACAGTGTCTGCATCAAAATCTGTTCAGTCCAACTAAGTAGCAAATTATTAAAAGTATCGATGGACACTGAAGTGAATGAATGTCAGTGTAATGATAATGTTAAAAAAGACATTTTTAGCTCTGGTTGGTGTTACTTCAGAACACAGGCTCCAAAATTTCACAGCTAGTAAAGTTTCTCATAACAAGGTGATAAGATCATGGTTATGTGATTTAAAGCAGGTCCTTAAACTATGGTTACATCCTGATGGTCAAGATACTAAAGGTAAAATGAAAGAAAAGTTAGTCAGTGATAAATGTAAAAGGACTATGCGTGCCCCTTTAATAATATGTATGCTCCAAACAGTGCAAATCACTTGGCAGTGTAAAGGTTTGCTGTAGGAAATTTAATCAAGTTGATTATTGTGCTTAGAAATGCACATGGGTACTTACTGGTGATAAGTTTGTGGAGGACCCATCCCACTGTAACCCACACCAGGGGTCACATGCTAATGGTGCAAGGGATCTATGTGTCCTTATCGGTTAGTGTGTGTGCCTGCCATAAATCTCATCAGGTCTGGGACAACAAGCTACTGACTGATCTGTTTCCAGTTGCCCAGCCTGGGTTACCTGGGATCTGTCAAGTGAAAGTTGGACATAAAAGCAATCAAGCTGCCAGCCATGAACTAATGACTGCTACATTTTATATAGGTGAACTCAGAAATTGCAGCTTAGAAAAGGCTGATTTGGGTTGTGTTGGGGACACATAGCCCACAAACTCAGTATGCCACTCAACCACAGCCCATAAGGCATAACAACGTACCCAACACAGTAGACATAGGTGACTCTATAGTCAGGTACACTGATGTTCCACTCACCAGGCTAAACAAGAAGAAAGTTACTGTTAGCTGCCTGTCGGGTGCCAGGATCTGCCACATAATGCACGCACTCAGGTCACTTCACAACAAGTACAAATATGACTCTGTCATTGTCCATATTGGTGTGAATGACCTGAGATGTACCTCCCTGGACTACATGAAAAGAGACATGGAGGAGCTCTCTGATCTCGTAGCCCAGGCAGGTATGACCCTAGCCTTGAGTAGCATCCTGCCATCACCCAGAATGATGCCACAGTACAAGGACAAAATGATTGACTTCAACAATTGGCTAAGCATCTGGTGTCATTCTAAGGGGTCCAGTATCTGTCTGCCAGGGATGACATGATTGACAGACCACGATGCTTTGCCAGAGATGTACTGCACCTGTCTCACTTGGGACTCCGAATACTGGCTAAGGCTCTAGCCACCCCTATAGTGCCTTTTTTAGGCAAGGTTTGAATGACAAATTCACCACCTTATCAGGTACAAGCAAGCAAAAATCTGAGGGTAATGCTACTCAATACTAGAAGTCTAAACCTCAAAATGCATTCACTCGAGGCACTCCTTAAAATGGAGAACATCAACATCTGTGCAGTGACAGAGACCTGGTACAAGGCTCCAGATAGCACCCCTGCATTACCAGGCTATAATTCATACGACACCTTTCGGCCACCTAACTTGGACCCAAACATTAAAGGTGGAGGCGTGCCCATATTCATTAAGGACATCCACACCTCCAGCCTAGTTGCTCAGCAAAATGCATCCGAGATTATCCAAGTGCAACTAACTCTGGGCAAGACCGCAATCCAAACTGTAACTTGCTACAGATCCCACACCATGCCACAGGATTCCCACTCCTCATTTCTTGATACACTGGAAAATATTAGGGTACAAGCCAACACCCCAATAATGGGTGATTTCAACTACCCCAGCATTAACTGGGAAAACTACTCATGTACCAACTCTTTTGCTCAACATTTTCTGGAATTCATAAATTCCAATGCCTTGGATCAACTTATCCACACCCCCACCAGGGGCAGCAGTATCCTACACCTGGTCATTACCAACATGGGCGACTGTGTTCCACACCAGAGATCAATTCCTCGTTGGTCAGATCTGAACAGAATCTAATCACCTTAGACATTCACAACCCTCCCCCACCCCGCACCCCCCCCCCATTAGGGAAACCACCATAAAAAAATTCTCCAAAGCCAACTTCATGCTTCTTTAGACAGAAGTGGCAAACTTCACAACACCCATGCAGATGGACAATAGAGGTACGACTGCTGAATCCTACACAAATGCACTTTATAAGCACTTACACAAGTGCATGGATTGTGCTATCCCTAACAGAACCAAGATACTATCCTCCAAAAAAAGGAAGCCAATCTGGTGGTCCTCTGCCATAAACAAACTCTACAACAGAAGAAAGAAACTGTTGCAAAAACGAGTAAAATCCCATGATTGGAGGAACTCCCTAGTCAGCCTCAGTAAGAAGCTGAGATCCCTCATAAAATCCTTCAAAGCTACTTATGAAAACAAAATCACCACTGATTCTAAAGACAACCACAAAGCATTCTATAGCTATGTCAAGAATCTCAATGGCAACACTCAGATCTGCTCTGAGTTACAGCACAATGGCACTAAATTTACAGAACCAAGTGATATTGCCAACATTCTGGCAGATAGGTTCAGTGCTAACTTTACCCCCCTCTCACCCCCTATAGGGCCCATCTCTATACCGGAAGAATGCAAAGTTCCTGTAATCGCAGCTGCACAGGTAAATAACACACTCTACAAAGCCAAGGACACAGCATTCATGGGACCTGACAACATCCCAGGCTGCATTCTACACGAACTGCAGAATGAACTGGCACCCCACCTAAGTGCCATTTTCAGTCATAGCCTCACCTCAGGTTTTGTGCCCACTGAATGGCACACAGCAATGGTTATCCCACTCCATAAAGGGGGAGCCACCACGGACACCAGGAACTACCACCCCATTAGCCTAACAAGCCTGGTCTGCAAGGCCATGGAATGTATCATCATGGATCTTATACACAAAGACATTGGTAATCTCCAAACTCTAGACCCCACCCAGTTCGGGTTTGTAAAAGGCAGATCATGTCTACTAAACCTGATAGACTTCTTTGAAGCAGTCACCAAAGCATTAGATGAGGGTAAGGTGGTTCAAACAGTCTATCAAGATCTCACCAAGGCTTTTGATACTATCCCCGACTCTGGAATTACAAATAAACTCACTAAACTAGATATAAATCCCTATGTCACAAGATGGGTTGTCAACTGGCTCACTGACAGAACCCACACTGTGAAAGTAGCAGACTCCAAACCCGACTTCAGATCAGTGACAAGTGACATACCACAGGGTTCAGTCCTGGGTCCTCTCCTGTTCGGTGTCTACTTTTCTGAAGTACAGGATAGCACAGAAGGTCTTTGGCTAATGAAGTTTGCAGATGACTGCAAACTAGGAGCCATAATCGAAATTCCCAATGATGTGGATATCCACCAAAAGGGCCTCATGGAGACAGATGCCTGTTGTCAAAGCCATGGCCTCAAGCTCAATGCTAAAAAGTGCATTGTCATCCCCTTTGGTAAAAACTCTGTACCCATAAGCTACCACATAGGTGGCAGTCTCCTTAACACCAAAAGTGGAATAAGAGACCTTGGGACACAGGTGAACAGTAGTCTCTCCTTTGATAATCACATTGCCACAGTAGTCAGGAAATCCTTCTACATGGCACAGCTCATCACAAAAGGTTTTTCATACAGGAAAAAAGAGGTCATTGTTCCCCTCTACTCATCAGTCATTAGACCCATTATAGAGTACAATGCCCCTTTTGGTATGTACCTCACAAGACATCCACAACAACTGGAAAGGCCACATAAATACCTCACAAAGAGGATTACTGGCCTCAAACAGATGCCCTATGTAGACCGTCTCAAAAAACTCCAGCTTTACTCCATCACATATCACCTACTCAAAGGTAATCTCTGCCTAATATACAAAGCTATGTCAAACCCATAGCTGTTGGACATGCTCCTCTTAAAGAAATCCCAATCCCTCCAAGCTACACGCTCTAGGGACCTAAACCCTGTCACTACAATAAACAGAACATGCTGGAGGGATAGATTCCTGTCCCAGAGATTTCCCATACTCTGGAACAAACTACCTATCTGTATCAAACAAAGCTCCTCATTAGCACTCTTCAAGAAAAATCTTGACGATTGGATGGGAAATAGGAAATTCACCCTGGAGATCACCACTGTAGCTCTGCTCAACAGGAACACAGGAAAATAATTTTCTTGGGTGGTGAAAGCCAGGGTACCTTTTTGGCAAGCCTTATATAGGCCCTAGGGCCAATAGCCTAGTACCTACCTATGAACCTATGAACCTATGATGATAAGGAGACTGGACTTCTTGTATATCAAAGAGACAAGGTGGGAGGGAAGTAAAGCAAAGCCATGTGGTGTGAGATCCAGGACTGACTAGAAATGATGTAGGAATTGTGCTGAGGGAAAAATCTTCTGAGGACAGTAAAGGATGTAATCAGAATTAATGGTATTTATTTCTGTGATATCTCAAAGCTTACATCAAGACCCTGAGGCTGACCAAGTCTCCAGATAACTGCAAACTCAGAACTGTCATTATCTCCCCATCCGACCTCCAAAGTCTTTAGAAGGAAATAACACACACCACTAAGTGGTGCCTGCAATACATCTTTGTGTTCTTAGACAAAACCAGTCACCCATGCATATACCACATAGGCAACACCCCTTTCAATGCTGACTCTGTCATTAAAAGCCTTGACACCTTGGAATACAATGAGCTATTTTTGATTACCATGTATCCACTACATCTAGGAAATCCTTTTATCTTGGCAGACTCATCACTGGGGGTATTTCTTCCAGATCTAAGGAATTTATCACTCCTTCTACCCCTACCTCTTCAGGCCACTAGTAGCATGATGGCCCCTTTGATATGTACCTGCTATAAACTAGTCATGTCAATGGGCACCTACAATTTGTGGTATTGTGGCTAGACTAATAATTGTCTCATGGCAATCAGAATCCAGTGAAAAGATAGATGGCTGTTTGTAATCTCAGACTATGTCTCATAGCAGGGTTGTGACTGTGAGGAAAAGCATGCATTCAGTCTGCAATAGTAGGACCTACTAGATATGCCAGGACAACAAGAGTTGATGCTGATAATGGTGGGTCTTAAATGCTCATACTGGGATAGACAGAACAAAATATGAGGACTGCCTGGCTTCACATTGGTGGGGTAACAGGAATAAAGCAAGAAAGGTTTTTATAGAATTATGTCTGGAAAATGGCTAAATGGTGGCAAAACCTGATTCAGCAAGAGGGACAAAAACACAGCACCACATACAAGAATGGCCAGTGTGCATCTTGGGTAGACTTCCTTCTAGTAAGAGAAGGGCACTGGGCAGAGCCAGAGTGCAAAGTCAACACCAGTAAAATGGTCATACCATGGCATAAACCACTGATGACCCCAATCAGATGCAAACAGTAGTCAGGGAAGGCACTGAGGTCAGCAGATAGTAAGTGACCAGGAAGATGGCTAGAACAAAACACAATAGTTCAATGAAATACTTGGGTCTCTATCACCTCAGAAGCAAGTGAAAGTAGATGGATTTGAAAAAGAATGGCAGTGTGCCAAAACAACATGTATGAAGACTATTGAACTGATATGAAGCTGATCCAAGTATGGAATAAAAGTACATAATTAAAGCAGGGAGTGCAATACAGAAATCCAGGAAGCTATCAAAAGAAAGGAGTACAAGAAAAAGACACAAATGGAAGAGATGGACCATGCTAAGAAGGAATATGGACCCATATACATATATATGGATCTACTTTTAATTTTCAAATTGCTGAAATACTGAACCTGACAATACCACGACGAAAATGCCAAAAGGTCATAATAATGAAATCAGAAGATCGCATCTTACAACATTGAACTAACATTATATTCAAAAATATTGAATCCCAGAACACTGAAAGAAAATCTGCAAACATCAAGACATCAAACACCCTATACACTTCTATAAAAACATATATTAAAACATCTTTCCAAATATCTACAAAATTATAAAGCAAACAATATTTAAATATTCATAATAAATCTCCTTAAACCACATTTTCATGCAAAAGAAATAAAACTATATAAGCATTTTAATTTGCAAAATACAAATTGAAAACTTTAAATGGGGTTGTGGCTAAGATGCTGAGTTGGTAACAGCTTATTTCTCTAGCTCTCTGACCTAAAATCTGTTTCTGACAGTAATTTTTCCCTTTAAACAATATGTTGACGATTTTTTTGGCAGCAACCTACTACTAAACCTTGAGAAGTTCTATGGAAGAAATTTCATCATCAGAAGTTTAAAAATTCCTGTCACTTTCAACTGGACAAGTACAATTCTTTCAGCTCTTCAGAATGAGTCCCACAAATGCCTTTGCACAGGACTCTTCTCTTAAAAAGGAACTACACTCACTACTGTCAAATATCCAGGATTTATTGCAAAAAAATAATAAAATGGACAACAAAATGGACTCATTTAAAAACAAATGTACTCAGCAAATGTAACAATTACAAGAAATTATAAGGCAGTGAAAATCTCAGATTTCAGTCATGGAACAATTTCTTAATGACATAGAAAGTAAACTTTCTGAGAAGGAACATCAAACAGACTTTCTACTAAAGCAAAACACTTACCTATTGGATAAACTGGATGGCCTGGAGAATAGATCCAGAAAGAATAATCTTTGAATTCATGGTCTTCCTGAGACAACCAAAGGAAACAACATGACTAACGTTTTTCACATCTGGAATCCTTAAATACTTAAACTACCAGAATCACTCTCCTTTGGCATTGAAAGAGCCCACAGATCCTTAATTACCTCAAAAACAGCCACTTCTACAAAAAACAAACCAGGAGCCATAATTGTGAGACTATTTTCCAGTCAGGATAAAGAACTTATATTAAAAACAGCTTGGGCTAATTCTTCAGTCAAGTTCCTAGGATCAGTAATGAGATTTGACAATGATTACTCCACTAATGTGGTATCCAAGAGAAGAGAATTCTATCCCATTATAAAATCATTGCAAAAGAAACAACTTAAAACACATACATTGTTCCCAGCCAGACTGAAAATATTTTTATCTGATGACATGACATTTTGACACACCAGATTTGGCAAGCAAATATTTACTTAACAACAATATTCTTGATCAAGTAGAAGTAATGGACTGGACTAACAATACACCTAAAAGAAATGCTGAAAAAAATGTTTGGAAAACTATAGAACAAAAGAAAAAAAATTGAAGGACAAATGAATAATTAACTTTTGTATATTTATTTGCATTCTCATCTTGACATTGTACTACTACTAACATCTTATCTTAATCTTAACATCAACAATTTTCAATCAATGCAGGTATAATTTAATTTGCATTTACGTATTAAGTAAAAAGAAAGCGAAAAAGAAGAAGAAAAAAGAAAGAAAAAGAGTATTAAAATCAGTATACTGAAATTCTTAGAGTTTCCATTTGACCCCCTCCCTATTCTTTGGATATCAATATTATACTAAATAGCAAGTACATAGACTTATTATTGTTTTGTTAAACAAGAAAAGATGCATGCTTCTATTTTCATAATCGTGTTTAGATTGTATGTTTTGACCCTGTTTATCTTAACTATTGAGGTATTGTCATGACAGCTTTATTTTTTTTAAAAGTATTGCATTTTTGGTTGTAGTTAACTCCTTACATTTCCATTTTATATTTTATGGCTTGTTTCTAGCTCCTTAGATTCATATATTGCCCTTAGCACTTCTCATTTTTTTTTCCATCTACACAACTTTTTATTATGTCTTATGTATTCTAATTACTGGGTAGTAATCAAACCTGGGTTGTGGACTGCCTTAGTAAACACTTGTACCATTGTTATTTTAATTTTTTAAATGTTAAAAGTTTTTAAGTTCTGAATAACTGATTTCTTATTATTCGATTATTTTCTGGGAGCTTTGGGGTGGCATGCATTAGGTGATTTGACTGCCTGTGTTGTGATATGTGCTGTTGGTATCTAGTGCTTATCTGAATGTTCTAACTTTTGCTTGGTTAGGCTGCAGTAAAGAGTGTGCTTTTCTTCTTATGCAATATATGCAATTATAGGTTCATAGGTTCATACTAGGCTATCTGCCCTAGGGCATTTATAAGCCTAGCCAGAATGTGTTTGGCTTTCGCCACCCATTTTAAATTTATTTTGCTATGCCCTTTTTCAAGGTTAGTATACTGTGCCTCTGTCTAACAGTGACACAGAAGTGATACCTGGGGTAAACCTATGGTCTCCCATCCACTCATCAAGATTCCTCTTGAAGAGAGTCAATAAGGGACTCTGCCTAACCTGGACTGGGATTTTATTCCAGAGTGAAGGGAGCCTCTGGGTTATGAATCTGTCCCTCCAGCATGTCCTATTTATTTCAGTGCTGAGGTTCAAGTCTCTCGAGCACGTAGCTCGATGGGATTTGGATTTTCTGAGGTGCAGCATGTCCATTAATTCCGGGTTGGACATGACTTTATACGTCAGGCACAGATCACCTCTGAACAGGTGGTATGTCACTGAGTAGAGCTGGAGTTTCTTTAACCGGGCAGCATATGGCATCTGTTTGAGCCCTTTGATCCTCTTGGTGAGGTACTTTTGGGGTCTTTCCAGTTGCTGCAGGTGTCTGGTAAGGTACATCCCAAAAGGGGCATTGTACTCAATTATGGGCCTGATGAGGGATGAGTAAAGAGGCACGATGACCTCTCCTGATCTAGATGTGAATCCCTTCATGATTAGGTGGGCTATATAAAATGTTTTTCTAACCACTTTGGCCACGTGGTTGTCAAATGAGAGATTGCTATCAACTTGGGTCCCCAGGTCCCTAATTACTTCTTCTGTACTTAATGGATTACCACCTATGTGGTAATTTGTGGGCACTTTGTTTTTGCCAAAGGGGATGACTATACACTTTTTGTCATTTAGCTTGAGGCCATGGCTCTGGCACCAGTTGTCTGTTTCTATGAGGCCCTTTTGGAGGATGCTTGTGTCGGCTGGAGAGTCGATTATGGCGCCCAGTTTGAAGTCATCTGTGAACTTGGTCAGCCACAGTCCTTCCATGTTGGCCTGTACCTCCGAGAAATATATACCGAACAAGAGAGGTCCCAGGACTGAGCCTTGTGGGACACCACTTGTAACTGGTTTGGAGTCTGACATGGCTCCAGCAATTCTAACCATGTGGGTTCTGTCCTTGAGCCAGTTTGCAATCCATCTAGAGACATAGGGGTTTATATTTAAGCTGGTGAGCTTATCTATAATGCCCAAGTGGGGTATTATATCGAAGGCTTTTGTGAGGTCCAGGTAGGCTGTGTGGACCACCTTCCCCTCGTCAATGGCCTTGGTGACTGCTTCAAAGAAATCAACCAGGTTTAAGAGCCAGGATCTGCCCTTAACAAAGCCAAACTGGGTAGGATCCAGCGTCTGTAGGTCCCCAATATCTTTATTTATGAGGTCCATGATGATCCTTTCCACAGCTTTGCAGACCAAGCTAGTCAGGCTTATGGGGTGATAGTTTCCATGATCCGTTGAGGCACCACCTTTATGGAGAGGGACCACTGTTGCTGTATGCCACTCTTTGGGCACATATCCTGTAGTAAGGCTGAGATTGAACAGTAGTTTTATGTTTGGGTTTAGCTCTTCTTGGAGTTCATGTAGGACGCAGCCCGGGACACCGTCTGGTCCCATTGATGCTGTGTTTTTTTGCTTTGGAGAGGGCGGCTCTTACCTGAGCATCTGAGATGTCAGGGGGGCAGCACTCTGCTGGGATAGATATTTGCCCTTTTGGTGGGGGGGGGAGTTTGCGCTAAACCTGTGAGCTAGGATGTTGGCAATGTCTGTGGGTTCAGTATATTTTTTGTCATTTTGGACTAATTCTGAGCATATCTGGGAATTACCACCCAGGATCCTAACATAACTAAAGAAAGCCTTGTGATTATCCTTAGTGTCCTGTGCAATTTTTTCTCTCGAAGTTGGCCTTAGACAATTTTATGAGTGCCCGTAGTTTTTTGCTAATACTGAGATGCCCTCCCTTTTTGGGATTTTGCTATATCATTTAGTAGCTTCCTCCTTCTATTCTATAGTTTGTTTATGGCTGGGGTCCACCAGACAGGACGTCTGCCTTTGGAGGATTGGGTCTTGGCTTTATTTGGGATCGCATGATCCATGCATTCCTGAAGGTGTTCATAGAATGCGTTTATAATGGATTCTGCGGTCTGGGCCATATTTTCCACAGGCCCGGGGGCTTTGAAGGATTCCACCTCGGTTTTGAGGAGTGTGAAATTTGCTTTAGAGAAGTTTTTCACTGTGGTTTTCTGGGCAGGGGGTGGGGTCGGGATGTGAATATCCAGTGAGATTAGTTTATGGTCTGATCTTACCAGTGAGGGATACACTTCTGGTCTGGAGCATAGAGTCCCCATGTTGGTGATGATCAGGTCCAGTATGTTTTCCCCTCTTGTGGGAGTGGTAACAAGTTGTTCCATAGCATCTGAGTTTATAAATTCTAGGAAACTTTGGGCTAGGGTGTTGGAGCTAGAGTAATACTCCCAGTCTATGTTTGGGTAGTTGAAGTCACCCAATATAATGGTGTTTGGAGAGACCTTCATATTTTCCAATGTTCTCAGAAAGGCTGAGTGGGGTTCCTGGGTTTGGGAGGGTGGTCTGTAGCAGGCTATAAACTGGAAGGCAGTTTTACCCACTGTTAGTTGCACATGGATAGTCTCTGATGCTTCGTGCTTTGCCACCAACCTGGAGGTGTGGGTATCTTTGATGAATATCGATACTCCCCCTCCTTTTGTGGTTTCGTCCACATTTTGGGGCCAAAAAGCATGGTATGAGGTATAACCTGGTAGTGCTGGGGTGCTCTCGGGAGCCCTGAACCAGGTTTCTGTTACTGCACAGATATCGATGTTCTCCATGCTAAGGAGAGTTTAGAGTGCGTGCATCTTGAGGTTTAGACTTCTGGCGTTGAGTAGCATTACTCTTAGTTTCTTATCCCTTGTGATACCTATGGAGGTGGGTTTGTCTTTTGAGCCTTGCCTAAAAAAGGCACTATGGGGGTAGCAAGAGCCTTTGCCAATATCCGAAAGCCCAGGGGTGACAGGTGCAAGCCGTCCCTAGCGAAGCATCGTGGCTTGTCGAGCATATCATACCAAGTTGACAGGCATTGGATCCCCTTTGAATGACACCAGTACTTAAGCCAATTGTTGAAATTGATCATCTTGTCTTCATATTTTGGCATCATTCTTGGTGAAGGTAAGATGCTACTCAAGGTCAGGGTCATACCGGCCTGGGCTACATGCTCAGAGAGCTCCTTTATGTCTCTTTTCATGTAGTCCAGGGAGGTACGTCTCAGGTCATTCACACCAGCATGGACAATGACTGAGTCATATTTGTACTTGCCTTGGAGTGACCTGAGTGCTTGTGTTATGTGGCGTATCCTAGCGCCCGACAGGCTGCTCACTGTGACCCTCTCCTTGTTCAGCCTGGTGAGCGGGACATCAGTGTGCCTGATGATAGAGTCGCCTATTACAAGTGTATCAGGTGTGTTGTTTAGTCTTAAGGGCTGTGACTGTTCGGCACACTGGCTTTGTGAGATATGTGTTGCACGTGTTTTGTTTTGGGGTAGCGGTTGCTTAGGTGTCTGATTTGGAGGTCTCTGCTGCTTAGGTGGATCTTTATTTAGTGCCTCCGAGTATGTTTTTGTGTGATTATGTGTTTGGTTTGCTGTTGTGGTAGGTCTATGTGAGACTGGAATTGTAGTGAGTGTGGTTTCCTTCTCCTTCTGACAGGTTATGCCAGTACTGAGTTGAGAGAGCGTAGCCTCCAGTTTGGCTATATGGTTGCATCTCTCACATGTGTTGGAATTTGTTGGGAGGAGGAGAGGGTTGTCTGTGTACATGAGGCAGTTGTAATTATATAAGCTTTCAAAACATTTTGGCATGAGACTTAACGATTTGCCTTTTTTCTTCTTCTTTCTCTTCCTTTAGGGTCCCATTTCCCGCCGGACTCATGAGGCACTCCTTAGAATGCAATGGTTCTTTCTGCTAATGATCTGTATTACTGAAGCCTCTGTGACATATTTCTGATGTCTCTGTTGCCTAGGAAATGACCTTAGCCAGGAGGTTAAATGCAAATACAGAGACAAACAGTTTACATATATGTAAATACATTCAATGAAATAAAAGCAAGTATTTTGCACTTAAAGTGCTTTTGTAACTCATACCTCTCACCAATCCATGTATTTCTAGGGTACAACACTAATTTTGGTTTAGTTTATTATTTCTTCCCTCCTAAAATAAATGTCACCCTACCAATTATGTTTGCTTGCTTCCGAGTTCTGTAGATAAAATATATACCTAAGAAACACCTCTAATATGTTATTCATAGTGAAGAGGAACTGCTGTCACCATCTAATAGATTTTTTGTACAAGTTTACTGATAACAAGTCTATATAAATAAAATTTATGTAGACATGCATTTTCTTATGAATATGAAGTCTGGGATTCAGATGGCAGTCATCACTTGGTAACTTCAGTCCTCCCTGATTCAAAAGAAATCCAAAACTTTTGATTAGAATGGACTGAGGATTAGAAGCAGAAATCTGGGCATTCTATGAGAGCATGAACAGTGGTGAGGTATGAATTTCAGGCAAGAAGGGTTATTGTTCATTTTCATCAGGGCATAGTTTAAACTATATATATTGATCCCCTAGTTTAAATGGATTGACTTCCATACATCTACACCCCCCCCAGATTTTTGCATAAATTCTTTAGTCTGTTCCTTGTAAGATCCGTGGTTTTCTCTGGTGATAATATCATTCAGGATTAGGGTTAATAGATGACGTTGGCTGTTACAGTTTAAGACTTTTATCCATCCACAACCCCTTTTTGGGCTTCAAAACCTCCAGAAGTTACATGCTATAATGCAGATCATGTTCTATCAATTTTCTAAGTTTAACAGTAATACTCAAAATCCATACCTGAGTTTAGGTTTATGCTAAAATAATGTTCCTCTTTCACGCTAAATTAAAATAGATCACTCATTCCCTACAGGTTTGGTTTGATGTACATTTTGTCTAGATAAGCTGATAAACTAAGCAAACAAGACAAGAAGATATGCATTTAATCTGTGTCATTCTTTTATGCTGAAAGTTGTAGTAGCTAATTATTGGATTATTAGCAGTGCTATACGTGAATAATCTTTTTAATATATGACAGGAATACATGAACACAGCTCTACTGAATTAAGGGTGTTTATCATAAGGTGCATATGAGAAGTATGAGATTTAATACCTTATTTATAACATGACAGATCCATGTGTGCAGAGTGGATCTTGTATTTTTTGATTCAATAGATGATAATTGTGCTATTGTTGTATCATATCAAAGCAATATACCTACCACCCACTTAAAACAAAAAATACAAAAGGTTAATAAGAATGAGTGGGTTAAGGTTTAAAGAGGGAATGATTTTTAAACATTGCTATTACAAATGTGAAAGCTTGATGAGATGTCATATTTATACTGTTGTGAATTATTCAAATCTCATGAAGTTCAAAACTCAATTATCTGTCATTTTACCTGGCTTTATTTTGGGTGATTTACACTAGTCTCCCAGAGAATCTGATCTTCATGAGGGTTTGATTTATGATGTTGGGTAAAAGTCTAGATAGTCTGTCAAGATTAGAACATTTAAGAGGTATACTGAACTCTTGCATTAGATAAATTTATCATAGTCTATAAGGAAAAATTCTTAGGCCAAAGATTTTATATCCTGTAAATAGATTTAGCTATTAACACTATGTTAAACAAGGAAGGGTTTTAGTATACAAACCCATTACTTCCTACATTACTTTGAATATAAAACATTTGAATGGTAAGATGATTTAAACACTGTTTCATGAAATTTATTCTATTGTATTGTCTTGTTTTTTGTTGTTATTGTGCATCTCATGATATGACTTTCTTCTACAAATTTATAAATATTTTCACATATACAGCCATTTGATTTCATGTATAACTCAAAATTGCCTTGCATCTTTTAGTGTAAGCTGAAATTTTTCAGTATTTAAAATAATGATATTAAATATGTATACAATTTATTAGCTTGAGAGAACTTATTCATACATAGTAGATATGGGCAGAAGGGTTGCTTGGGTAGCCTTTCTACTCAAGCAAAAGGTTATAAACCTCATAGTGTTGGGTGTTTTTTTTATTAGGATCTTTATATCATCATCTTTTTTACTTTTTGGTTTTTTTTTGGTGTCTGTCAGAAATTTTAATGTTTCACTAATATCTGAATGCTTGTCATTTTCTCCTTTAACTTATGCATTATCTCATGTTATAAAATACACTGTTATACAATTACCTATTTACATTCTGACTATGAAGTATTTGCCAATTAATTCTAATGGTCTAAATAATAATAATAAAAGGAAAAATTTAATCAAATACCTTAATCTACTTAAACCACAATTGGTATTTCTTCAAGAAACACATCTTCTAATGAAGACATAGACAAATTCAATTTCAATAATTACATAGTATTAGCAACTTCCCAATTTAAACAAAAAAGAGGAGTAGCCATTCTATTTAGAAACACTACTCTTTCTCCTAGGAAAATCACTACACACTATGATTCTTCTGGTATGTTCTGCCTGGTATCTCTTGAAATAAATAGAAAAATATATACTTTAGTTAACCTTTACTGGATTCCAGGAATTGGGGCTAAGGCAGTTTATCAACACTTTGAAGATATAACCTGTTTTGCTAAAGTTAGTTTGATAATGGAGGGAGACTTTAATTGTAATATAGGTGAAAAGGATACTGACTCAAAATGTAATCAAAAGAAGTATCTCTTGTCAAGAGCTCTTTTGAAATTTATTGATACAGTAATTGTCAAAGATATTAATGACTTTTCTGATTCAAACTCTTTATTTTTCACATTTTACTCACATCAACATAAAACTCATTCTCGTCTTTACAGGGTCTAAATTTCAAATGATCAAATAACAAAATTAGACAGGATTACTGTTATAGCTTGCCCTTTATCAGATCACAATGCATTAGTATTTGAAATAGATCTTGACCCAAATCATTCCCTCCCTGTCACTAGAATACCATCATATATAACAAAACTAAAATAGTTTAAGGATTTCTACCTAAATGAAGTAACGACTTTTCTTGAAATAAACACAACTGAAAATATCTCAGACATATATATTTGGGACTCCTTAAAATCATATATTTATGGTAAGACATTATTCTGGTATATTAACAAGAGAAAAGTTTGAAACAAAGATATGTTAGATCTGCAAATTAAACTTTATCAACTTAAATTAGAAATACAAAACGGAAACTCAAATTTAATACCAGAATGAACACAAACCAATAACAAATATTAAGAAATACTACACCCTAAAACTATGATAAGCCTGGAGAAAATGAAATTAAATTCTAACTGCATGAATTCTGTTAATCAAAGATTATAACAAAAAATATTAAGTCTATACAAATAAAAGAACTACACAAACCATACACAAGAAAAAAGTGGCAAATCTAAATAATATCTTAGATACATTTATACTTCATTTTAATTCACTTAATTCTTCAAAGTCTGAATCTTTACCATATAAATGAGATTAGGTCATTTATTAACAAAAATATATCTACTAGGTTAAGCCAGCATCAAATAGATACTATTAATAAACCAATAACTATGACTAAACTCAAATCACAAATCAGTAAACTTAGGATAAATAAAGCACCTGGTCCTGGTAATATTCTACCTGAAATATATAAGCTATTGACAGGACAATCTTTGTTACTACTTTTAAATGTATACATCATAGCTAAATAAGATATAAGTATGCCCCCCTCTTGGAAATATTAATTAGTCTCCCCAATAATAAAGTCCTGTAAAGATGAAAATATTGTTCTTCATATAAACCTATCTCACTATTAAATATAGACTATAAAATGTCTATGGAAATCTCCACTAACAGAATAAAACATTTTCTTCCCTTATTAGTCCATGAAGATCAAACAGGCTTTATAAAAGGGAGAAACACCTACAATAATATTAAAAGAATTCTAACAATGATTGACTATATTAAACATCAATGTATAGACATGACTATGGAGTCCTTAGATATAAACAATGCTTTTGACTTTGTAAATTGGAACTAACTTCTTTTAGTCCTAGACGAATACAAATTTCCAAAAGATTTTATTATACTAATTAATTTTCTATATGAAAATTCTCTTACGTATGTTAAGTTAGGTTCATACAGATCTAGCCTGATTACAGTAAAAAATGAACTAAACAAGGTTGTCCCTTGTCTGCCTTATTATTTGCCTTATTGATAGAACCTTTTGCGAATAGTATAAGATCAGATATTAATATTCAAGGTATACAATTAATTTAGGATTTAAATGTGAAACTCCAACTGTTTGCAAATGACATACTTCTAACCTTGACTAATACAAACTATTCCTTACATAAAGTATTTAACTCAATGAATGCTTTTCAAAATATGTCTGCACTATAGTTTAATGAAAGCAAAACAAAAAGTTTTGTCTCTAAATCACAAAAAAATAAATATATACGTAAAGAAATTTCTAATTATGTTGTAAGAGATGGTAGACACCATTATCTAGGAGTTTATCATCAGAAGACTTAAATGACTCACTCTCTTTCAATTATAATTCTGTTTTAAATAAAACTGAACTAATGATGTGTAACTGGATTAAACATTTATTTCCAATGGAAGACAGATTATTCCTGATTAAATCAATCATCTTACCCAAATTACTATATCTTATACACATCTTTTCACTCCCTCCACCTAAATACATTATTCAAAAATATAATAAGATGATAATAAGTTTTCTATGGTTTCCAAATAAACCCCAAATTGCTCTAAACAATCATTTGATGAATTTGGGAAGATAGAGGAATCAACCTTTCAGATATAGAAGCATATACCCTGTCTTCTATTGTTAAAAATATAACATTGCAGTTAAATATGTCCTACTCTTCTATATGGAAGCAAATGCACAAAGAAATCTGCTTTGATTCCATACAGATTCAAAATCACAATCAATTATTAATCCTGCCAAATCTCTTTGATTGGACTTTTGAATTCTATATCTTACAAAAAAATATATATTAAAATTTCATCACAATATATAAACTGTACTTTAACCATATTTAAAAAATTTGTGAATAAAAATCCTAATATCAGTTCTTGGCTCTTCCTACTTCTTCCCCTTGCCTTTACACTTAATAATCTTGAAACTTTTCAAGCTCACAAAAAAAAAATGGTAATTTAATATTTTGGCATCAAACAATAGACCAAGGTAAGGTTCTATCTATTAACCAACTTATGGACAAATACAGTATAGACAAAGAAATGTGTTTAACTTTACAATCCTTAAGACAATTTCTCATCAATAAAATAGAATTAATGCAAATGTCAATTAGATATGACATACCTAAAATTATTGAATACATTATTTTTATCTCTAATCAACCCTTTCAAGGAAATGGTTTATCTAAAATTTATAAAATTATCAAGAAAACAAAAATATATCATAAAAAACTTACTGGAAATATTTTACATCAGTAAATGGCCATCTTCCAACAGAGGAGGACAAAATATCCATTCTTAAATCTTCCAAGCATACCACATTATCACTTCACTGGCCATTATTTGCATGGAGAATTTTACATAGAAGTTTTTATACACCACATAAATTAGCCTTGATGTTTGCAAAAGAAGACTCATGTTGGAGATGTGAAGTAAAACTAAAAGTTGACTGGCAGCACATTTTTCATGAATGTAAAAGTCTTGAGGTATATTGGAATAATATAAACTACTTTTTTTCAAGCACTCTTCAAAGATAACTTCAGATTAACGAAATTATTGATTTTATTTAAATCTCCAATACCCAAATGTATACCAAAAAAGATCTGTAATTCTTTGGTCTTTACTAGCTATTGCTCAAAAGATTATCACTATCAACTGGGAAAACGTACCTTCTCCTTCATTCAACAAACTGAAGAATCTCACCTTGTCAATTACTCAAATAGAAATAATACTTTAAAAGACAAATCTAATAGAATCACATCACAATACACTATCTGGAGGACAATAATGGACATTTTAGAGAAAATAGACAAGAATGTTTCTTAATATGGACTATTTAAGATTCGGAGATACACCCCCCCCCGATTTACTATTCTTCCATGCATGACTAGCTTAGTCCTGCACGGAAGTGCAGGATGGCAGTGCACCATGCATATTAATGAAAGCGTGCTGCCTGAGCTCTTAATATTACACAGAGCATGTAAGAGTGCAGAGCTCTCAGAATATACACGCTCCCGCAATGAAGAACAGTAGAAAGGCCAAAGAAATGAGCGAGACTGCTCATAAGTGTCTGCATATCCCCAGAAACATTCTCCCATGTGTACAACAGCAATAGTAAATACAAATAAAATGAAAAAACCCTTTATTTGTTTTATTAAGAAACCAATTAAAGCTAACCGTAGGTGCACGGGTGTGCCCATCGCTTAGCTATGTTTAATGCATCTTAAATGGCTGAAGAGGATAACAAGGAAGATATATGCAAATGAAGCAGTATAGCAATAGTGTAGTGGGCAGAGCATTCGCCTTATAAGCAGGCATTCCCAGTTCAAATCCCACTGTAACACATTCCATTTTCCATGTGAAATCACTTTATGAACATTGTTTTGCTGTATAACCTACTAAATAACATATATTTGTGAACTGGAGTACTGCATTAAATCCACATGTGAGGTGTCAGTGTCATAATGTTGCAAAGTACCCAGATAAGCACAGGCACCCCATACAGTAGATGTACACAGGAATCATGGATACAAATGGAAGGTAAAATGTGTAATGAATGACAACTCCATACAGCTTCCAAATCCCCCACCTTCCCAAGAACCATTAGATATTACTGTCTAAATCAGTGCAATTGTAAGTGGGAGTAAGCACTAGTAAGCAAGTGTAAGCACCAATAAGCAGTAGTAAGCATATTTAACCACTAGTAAATGAGTTAAAGCCCATTTGTGCGGGGGTAAAAGAAGAGTTAAAAGAAGGGTTAAAAGAAGAGTGGTTATAAGGAGGTAGAAATTAACAGTTGTATTAGCACTGTTAGAAAGGAAAGACAAAACAAGGGCAAACCAAATTTTTCTGAACATGGGAATATGCAAAGTGGTTGTAATGATTCCAACATAGGTAATACTCTTAGATTTTCACTGTGTCATTCCAGTGACATAGGCACCTTCTGTGATATAATTAAGAACAAATGGAATATTCTTACAACAATCAAAGAACTGGAAGGGGTTATAGGTAGTAAACCCAATTTTGTATTCCGTAATAATAAATCGCTGAAAAGGCACTTATGTTACAGGACATATAGACAACACAATGACATTTCAAATAGAAAAAGCACATACCCCTGTATAATTTGTACAGCCTATAGTCTGATATATACAGGAACTTCTTCTACACATCCCATACTTAGAAGAAAGATAGATTTTGATTTCTACGCCAATTGTAGGACCAAAAATATAGTTTATTTTAGTTATTGCCATGTTTGTTTTGCCTTTTATACAGGCAAGACTAATTGTCCATTTAAGAATAGAATTTTAAAACATAACAGAGACATCAGGAGCAACAAAACAACAAGTGCGCTAGCACAACATGTGAATAAGGAAGGGCTTAATCATACATTCATATTTTTTGTATTAGAAGTGATAGAAGTTAATATGAGGGGAGGGGACATCAAAACTATTACAGAAGCAGCAGAACAAAAATGGATTCTGTATTTTAACGTAGAAACACAACCAGGTTTAAATGAAATGGTGTAATTAAAAAAGGAAACGTTAAATAGACCCTGTGTTGTTATAGCTATGTCTTTTACCTGTATCTGTGAATTCTGCATTTTAAATAGTTTCGGTAACTTTAGTTATATTTATTGATACTTCATATTTATGTGAGCTTTACAATGACTGGATGTAAGACAATGCATTTCTGTTGATTGGTTGTTTGACTGACTTAAAAGGATGAGGTTTTTAACACTTGGTCTGAAGAAGTGATTAAGTGATTGTGAAAGCGCTTACCATTTTATGCATTTATTTTAATAAACAATTGTTTTCCATAGCCGTGTTGCGTTGGCACCAATTTTCTTTTATTTTGCTTATAAGTTTTTGGAAAGCTGCACTACCTCCCGGTCATTTATTTTATTTGGATTTGAGGAAAAGGGTACACTTACCACTCTGGACTACATCACAATCTGCATACAAAAATATAACGGCAGTTCGGTGATGTAAGATGTGGTCTTCTGACTTTTCATTTTTATGACCTTTCTGCTTTTTTGTCTCAGTATTGTCAGGTTTAGTATTTCAAAAATTAAAAGTAGATCCATATATATATATATATATATATATATAATCAAAATCTTACAAAGCCGAATCCCATATGACCGAGACCATATGATCTACTTTTGAAATTTAAATCATGTTAAAAAAACAAATAAAACAAACAATAGCCTTCGCATTGCTAGCAGGGGGGCAAGCCCCCCTGCACTCCCTGTGGGGGGGCTATGCCCCTCCCCCCTAAATTTAAATATACTCCGAGATCGCACTACAGTGTGGAAGATGGAACTCTTCACATTCTGCATTGTGTGGAGATGCCCGTTCCACATGGTCGATATTTCAAACAAAATCGATCATATGGTCTCGACCATATGGCCTTTGGCTTTATGAAATTTAGACCATATGTAGGCGACCCAAATATATATATATATATATATATATATATATATATATATATATATATACATATATATACACACACACACACACACACACACACACACACACACACACACACACACACACACACACACACCTTACACAAGCTCTTATACACACATATATATCGCTGGTTTTGAATAGATTCATGAAAGTATAGAGTCTCCAGAACACCCCTGAAACTAAATGTAAGGTAAGTAGTAAATTAGTTGTACTTTACCTGTTCATAGTATGCCCATAGGTTCATAGTTCATAGGTTAGTACTTTAATGACTGAATTATGTTATTCTTACATGTCAATACAGATTTCAGTTAAACACCATCCTTCTATTTTTCCTGCTGGTGATCACTCTTTTGCTACATTGCACTTTTTATGTACTCTGCATAATCCAGGCATTTTTCAGTGTTTTTGTTGCATTTGTCCTGGAATCACTGTCATTGATGCTGGTGTCATATGGGGAGACCTGCTGACCATGAGAAGCACTGTTAAGCTCTTGTTTTTTTGCTTAATGTTATTATATTATTAAAATATGGAATGGTTCTAAGCATGTCTATAACAGAAGATGAAAGCTCTTAACCTTGAATGTTTTGGATATTTTTTGTCAGTTTTAAAGTTAGTTTCTTAATAAAAGTATTGTGAGATGATCTTGGCTGCATTGGCTGGTTTTGTGGAAGCTTTACTTGTTAAAATATGGAACAGGAAGGGGAGGGGGCTTGGAGTAGGTATAATGTATCCAGATACAGACCATGCAGAAACGCTATTTAAAAGCTTCTTCTACTCTGTAGTTTAAAGGTTTGATCAGCTGATTGAGTGGGTTAGGTCAGTAGCTTTTATGAATTTTGGTTTGCTTAGTAGAATGAAAGAGGAGAATTCCACAGTCAGAGGAACATAGGAAGGCACTAGGCTAATGGCACTAAGGCCCTTAAAACCCTAGTCAAGTTCTACCCTTATTTCCATAATCATCACCTATTGCTTCTGTCCAAGAAGGACACAGGTGGAACCCTCAGGGTGAATTTGCAGTTACCCATTTAATTGTCTAGATTGCATTTGAAGAGAGGCAGTATGGTGCTCTTTTTGACATGAAGTGGGAGTCTGTTCCAAAGGTGTAACCTCTGGGAGAAAAATGTGTCCCTCAAGTAGGTTCTATTAATGTCACATACCAGGTCAAGGTCTTTAGAGTGAGTAACCCATGTAGAATTTGACTTATGGAGATGCAGAATTTCCAATAAAGCAGAGTCAGAGATTTACTTGTTTGCAAGGCAGAGATTGTCTCTGAGTAGTCTGCATGAAACAGAATAAAGTGACAGCGATTTCAAATGATCCACATAGGACAGATGCTGAAGACCTAGAATTTTTGTTGTGAGGAATCTTTGTGGTCTCTCCAATTTCAGGTGCTTGCAAAGGTACAAACCAAAAAGGGTTTTGTACTCAATTATTGGCCTGATGAGGGAGGTTATAATTTATTTTTTCTGGAGGCAATGTCCTTAATTATGAGATGCTCAATATATATAATGCCCTTCTTACCACTGTGGAGACATAGTGGTCAAAGTTGGGGTTACTGTCAACCTGTGTACTCAGGTTTCTCACCACTGAGTGCATACTTAGGGTATTATTATTGATGTGATAGTTAGCAGTAACATTGCTCTTACTGAAAGGGCTGATACATTTTTTGGCATCGAGTTTAAGGCCATGACTTTGGCACCAATCATTTGTTTGTATAAGAACTTTTGTAGGATGTTGACATTGTTTGGAGATTCTATGACAACTCCCAGTTTGCAGTCATCAGCAAACTTTGTCAGACACAGACCTTTAGTTTTACCTTGTATACATAGAAATAGATTCCAAACAGTGGATGCCCCAGGAATTTTCTCTGTAGAACACCACTAATTATAGGTCTGCTGTTAGAGGCAAACTCCCCTATTTTGACTATATGGGTTCTATCAGTGAGCCAGTTAGTGACCCATCTAACAATAAGTGTTGATACCTAGCTGGGTGAATTTGTCAATGATGCCTGAGTCCGGGATAGTGTGAAATGCCTCGGAAAAGTCTAGGTAGGCTTTATGCACACATTCCCCCTCATCCGGGGCTTTGGTGACTGTCTCGAAGAAGTCCACCAGGTTTAATTAGCATGATCTCCCTTTGACAAAGCCAAACTGAGTAGGAACAAGTGTTTGGATATTGCCTATATCTTTGTTGATAAGTTCCATGATGATTAACTACATGGCCTTGCAGATAACGTTAGTCAGGCTAATAGGCCTATAGTTCCTGGGGTCAGTGGAAGCACCACCTTTGTGCAAGGGAATTACAGTGGCCAATTTCCATTAAGCTGGAATGAAGCTGGTGCTTAGACTATGACTGAAAAGAGTATCCAATGGTGTTGCTAATTCTTGTCAGTGCCCATGTAGGAAGCAGCCTGGGATGTTATTAGGTACCATAGATACTGTATTCCTGACCTTAGAGAGGGTGTTAATAACATGCTCTTTAGAGATACAAGGTAGGGGACTGGTGGCAAGGATGTCATGGGGTACATATGATGGGGACAGGGGAGTGAAGTTCCTACAGAACCTGTAGGCCATCAGGTTAGCTATGTCCACAGATTGAGTATATGTAATATCTTTAACTATCAGTCTGGCACAAATCTGGGCCTTTCCTTTTAGGTTATGGATATAACTAAAGAATGCCTTATGGTTGTCTTTAGTTGAGAAAGCTAATTTGTATTCATAGTTTTCTTTGGAGGACTTCACAAGAAGCCTTATTTGTTTGTTTAAGCTGATGAGGGATTATTTCCAATTTAGGGCTCACTCCCTCTTACACTTAGATAGCAATGTCTTCCTCTTGTTGTAAAGCCTGTAAATAGTAGTTGTTCAGCAAGCAGGTTTGATCTTCCCTGAGGAGCTTGTTTTTGTCCTATCAGATATGGCCGAGTCAATGCATTTATACAAGTGTTTGTATAAAGCAGTGGTATAGAACTTGGAATAGTTGCCAGTTTTGTCTGAGGGTGAGGTGCACAAAAGCTATTTATACCATCCCATAAGAGGATATAATCTGCTTTGGAGAAGTTTTTTTTGTTTAGCTGCTGCTGGGGAGGGGGGGGGCGGTCATATGTGATAGTTACTTTAAATGAGACTGATTTGTGGTCAGAACCCACCAGAGAAGACCTCACAGTGGGGTGCTACAGTGGTTCTCCATATTGGTAAGCACCAGATCCAGGATGTTGGCACTCCTTGTGGGTGTGGTGACCACCCACCACTGCCAACTGATAATTGAGGATTCTCAATCCTCACCACTGGCAACAGTGGGGGACATTCACTGGGAGGATATCAAGTACACACATAGTATTTCCTCAAGTGCAATTTCCATTAAGATCAACCTGACAGCACAGTCAGTCCAGGGCTTGTTTCTCCCTCCTCATCCAGATCCCCAGTAAAACTTTCCACAGGCACAGTTATAAAGTTGAGATCTTAGCTGAGTGACAAAGCCAAGACCTCCAGCCTCTGTCCAACTTGTGCTTTATGTTCCTGCCCAAGCAGCTGACACACATACTCTTTGAGGATTTATTTACACACACTCACACACACACACACACACACACACACACACACACACACACACACACACACACACACACCAGGGAAAGTCTAGCACAGGTTTAATAACTATTCCCCCTAGATTTCACTGCCACCAGTCACTCCTGTCAGCTACCCTAAGGCTCTTCTAAGGGTACCCAATATACTGAGTGTTATTAATAATAATACAAATAGTAGTTTGACCAAGAGCAAGATTGTTAGGAGTGGCCCACAAAGTGTCACCAAATAAATATGCAAGTACTCTCAAAACTTAAATATCTCTACACAGATCAGCCACAATGAAAAGTTTAAACATGCTTAATAATAATAAATAATAAAAGAACAAGCCAGTACTATACATATATTCACAATGATATCAGAGTTCAAAACCATGGAAAGTATTTAAAATAACATTGCAGTACAAGCTCACATAAATAAAGAAAAACATCTAAACTAAGCTTTGCTATATTTCTGACTGAATATAAGAGAAATATACTGTTCCCTAGTTGCTTACTTATAGAGCAAGGCAGATGTGGTGGGTGTTTCTTGTTGTCAGGTACAAGACAGAATGCAGAATGCTCTGTCTCACTAAGAGACCTTTCAAAATAATATCTAAAATATTATTACTAAGATAGCTTGCAGAATGACATAATTTCTAGTGATCTGACTTCTAGTTCTCATGCAAACCCCAGTTGATGAAGTTGGCAGCACTTAGTATCTGTCTTTAAAAATAGTCATACAAGGGCTTTTGCTCAAATCTTTGGCAGATACTGGAAGTCATAAAACCATTGCATTTCATCACACTTCCAAAGTACCAATTAGTTCACTCCAAAAACAATACAGAAAACTTCCTAGTATAGTCTTTGTGTCTCTAGTTGCATTGAAAACTTGAGAGGCAGCCTCTTTATGGCATAGCCTTTATGGTGCAGCCTACAAAGTGATTTAATTTCAAATATTTTTCTAAAGTTTACAGGACTGAGGTTGACCCTCTGTATTCTAGTTTCCACTGTTAACATAAATGCATGTACACAGTTACAATAGTGCATGTGCATTTCTATTCTCTTCCAGTAGGGCACACTGTGGATACATCTTAAGCACAGTACATTACAAGTATATTTTCAACACAAACATCTGTACATAGCAGTTTGATATACACATGACATACAGTTCTAATACATTTGTAACACAAGCATCCTGTATAAATTGGTTTGATATTTACAAATGGCATATAATTACTAACAAAATTCCAGCTAGCTGTGCTGGAAGTATCTCTTTTTGGCACAGGGATGTCAACCAACTGGTTGAGGGCAATGGAGTTAACGAAGTTGTGGAACCTTTGGACTAGTGAATTTGAGCACAAGTAATTTACCCATTCAATTGATGGGTAGTTAAAGTCATCCAAAACCATGATGTTCGGATGTATCTTGATAGACTCAAGTAGATCCAAATAGGCAGAGTGGGTGTCCTGATTCATGGAGGAGATCCTGTAGCTGGCAATGACTTGAAAAGGTGTCCTATCAACAATTAATTGCCCCTGAACTATCTCCAGGGAATCATGCTATTTGATCAGTCTGGAGGTGTATTGATATTTAATGAAAATTGATACACTGGCTCCTTTAGTTTTCATGACTTCAATTTGTGGTCTGAATGTGTGGAAGGAGGTGTAACCCAGTATAGCTGGGGTGTTCTCCACAGCCTTGAATCAGGTCTCCGTGACTGCACAAACATCTCCGTCTTCAAAGGTGAGGACTGCTTCTAATGAGTGCAGTTTTGTGCTAAGACTCCTAGCATTTAGCAACATAACCTTGAGGTGGTTTTTAGATGGAGTTTTTACATCAGTAATTTTGTCCTTGAGATACTATTTAAAAAAGACACTATGGGGTGGGAAGAGCCCTAGCCAGTAGCTGAAATCCCAGGGATGATATATGAAGACCATCTCTGGCAAAGCATTGGGGTCTGGCCATCATGTCATTCCCAGGCTGACAGATACTGGATCCCCTTAGATTAATACGAGAAACTAAGCTTATGTTTGTATTGAGGCACCATCCTAGATGAAGGTAAAATGCTGCTTAAGGCTAGTGACATACCTGCCTGAGACACATAGTCCAAGAGCTCAATCAAGTCTTTCTTCATATAATTCAGAGAGGTACGTCTGAAGTCGTTCACACCAACATGGACAATGATGGAGTCATAACAGTACCTGTTGTTGAGAGACTTGAGTGCGTGTGTGATATGGTGCATCCTGGCATCCGACAGACAGCTGATAATGACTTTTTCCTTATCCAGCCTGGTGAGAGGGACTGTGTGTCTCACATGGGAATCACCTATGAATAATATGTTTGGTTTTGAGGTTTGTCTTAAGGGCTTGATGGATGAGACACTGGAACGTGAGCTATTATGTGTATCTGCAAAGAAAGTATTATGTGCAGCATGCTTGTGTTTGTGAGGTCTCCAGTCTTTAGGTATTTTTCTGATGAGGACCTCCACAAGGTATGTGTTCTTAATATAGTTGCATCTCTTACATATTGTGTTTGTATGGACTAGGAGTAGAGGGTTGTTGGTAAACATGAGGCAGTTGCTACACTGCCACAGGATGCCCATGTTGATCAAGCTGTCTGGGGAAGCTGTCGGAAATTGTCCATCCATAGTGTTAGGTAAATTTATATGGTCAGGAAAAAGTCGCACTTAGGAATAGCTAGTGGGAGAGAGGTGTGTTGGTACCTCTGAGGCTAGGTTTAGTGTTCCACCTGATAGTAGAGCAGGGCTGCAAAAATCTTTGGACGACCGCAAGCTATGTGCTAGAGAAAATTTAACAAGCAAAACATTTGTGTCTAAACCACCAGTGGTGACCACCACTATGTGGCAGTGGATGATAGTGCACTACACACAGACAAGTGCAAATGCAGGCCTTAAACAAAACAAGATATAACCATTTTAACTCAAGCTAGCCAATAAAGACACTCTATCTAAGCACTACTCCAGTAACCCTTGATAAGATGGGAACCAGACAGCACTCTCCTCCCACAAGAGTGCAGAAGGGCCTTCACCTACAAGGATAGCTTGAATTTGATTCTCAGAAGTTACAAAACAGACTCAGAAACAACAAACCTGGAAATAGGCTATGCTACAGCTGATCTAGTACAGTATACAATAAAATGTGGCAAAACATTTCAGACAATTCAAGCAGACAGTAGACTGCAAATACAAATTAAATGTGCAATATAAGCAACAACAAGCACTTATAGTTAGTTGGAAGCAACAGATTATAGGTTCATAGGTTCATAGGCTAGTACTAGGCTAACTGCTCTTGCGAGCCATTTTAAGCCTAGCCAGTTATCCCCTGTGAGATTCAAACCCTGTACCTTGTGTTTGTAAGGCAAACACCTTAACCATTAGGCCACCCTCCCAACCCCTCAGATACCTCAGATCATTCAGTATCTCAGTGAAGACTTGCTTTTAGTACTCAAGTGATACCAAACAGTTTAGATTCAGCAAGTCTGAATCTAGCCTATGTTATAAAATGCAGAAGTACTAGAAATTAAATGTGCATAAAATCACAATCACAACAGCAAAAAAAAAAAAAAAGTTTAAATAAAGCAATAATTCACTAGCAATTTCCAGCATAGAAGGGTATAGGCCACACTCTCCCTCCACAAGAGTCTAGACCACAAACCTCCCAATGTAAAGTAAATGTTTGGAACCCTAGTGCATAAACCAGAATAAAGACACTTAGTATAACAGGTACAATTGGTCTTCACCAACAATTCCCAGCTCAGAAGGGTGTAGACCATACTCTTCTGCCACAAGAGTGTACACCACAACCTTCCCAATGTAAAGTAACTGGTTTGCAGTCCAAGTGCTTAAACCAGAACTAAGACACTTTCCAAATATCAGACACAATGAGTCTTCATCCAACAATTCCCAGCTTAGAAGATTGTAGGTTATCCTCTCCTTCCACAAGAGTTTAGACCACAAATCTTCCAAATGTAAAATAACTTGTTTGGAACCCAAATGCTTAAACTGGAACAAAGACACTTAGAACAACAGGCACAATAAGACTTCACCCAGAAATTCCCAGCTCAGAAGGGCAGAAGCCACCCTCTTCTCCCACAAGAGTGTAGATCACAAACCTTCTTAATGCAAAATAACAGGCCTGAAGCCCAAGTCCTTAAACCAAAACTGAGAGACTTAGAGTAACAATTACAATTTAATCAGGCAAACAGGCAGTAATAAATACAGCAGAATAAATGCAACTGAACACTTTGAGAACAATCAGCAAAAGCAAAATAAAGTAATAAATAGGAAGAGACACAAATACAGTAAAAGCAGCTGAAAGTGTTTTTTAAGTAGAAAGGGAGGAAACAGAAAATAATTTGAGGTTAAGAAAATAAAGGTTGGGCCTTCCCAAGAGATCTCTCTGTACACAATAGAATGATCTGATGCAATGGGACTGGGAGTAGTGTCCAATATCAAATTTATAGTTGAGGCGAGCAACTCAAAAGCCACCAAGTTTTAAGAATACAACAACAGTTGGGCAGCTGGATGGTAAAAATTAAAAGAAAATGGAGACGGAATCAGAACAGAAAAAGGAATCATGCAGTAAGTTCACAACCCTGAGATTTCTTCACAAAACACGGCCTTTGAATACTGTTAAAACAAGAACCAAAGAGCAGTGCAGTAACAAACAGATGGGATTACTTTAACAAGTGCAAGCAGTGCTAAATTCAAAAAATAAATAAATGCAGCACAGGAATGTAAAATATCACTGAAATAGAGCAAGTGCAAAAAAAAAAAAATATATATATATATTTAGATCAGCTTAGTAATTCAGATGGTCTTAGAAGCATTCCAGTGTTTGAAGCCAGCAAAAGAAAAGCACCCAGGCACAAAAGAGTGGTATCAACCAAGTTAATTCTTTTATACCCATAAGATGAAATACTTTTCTAAAGATAAACCCCCAGGCCAGTAAGATAAAGAAACAGAAAAACCTATAGAACAGTAGTTTCCTCCTAAATAAAAAAAATGGTGACAGAATCAGAACAGAAGAGGGAATCTTGCAGTAAGTTCACAATCCTGAGATTTGTTCACAAAACAAAGACTTTGAATATTGTTCTGAACCTAAGAGCAGTGCAGTAACAAACAGATGGGATTATTTTAATAAGTGCAAGTGATAAGATCTACCAATAAATAAATGCAGCACAGGAATGTAAAATGTCACTGAAGCAGAGCAAGTACAAAAAATACCTATATCAGCTTAGTAATTCAGATGTTCTTAGAACTACTCCAATTTTTGCAGCCAACCATAGATAAACAGTCAGGCACCCAGTCTAATGGACAGTTTAATTAATTTGTAATAGTTATTGTAACCAATGAATACAGTCTATGCTTTAATCTCAAGTCAGTGTTAACTGTCTACCAACTAAATAAATGTTATTGTGTTGCAAAGGTTTTGATATGAGCACTGCCTTGTTATGTTTTAGCTGGAAATGGATGAACCAAACAAGAACCATTTAACTGCACCTGCATGGACACATTAACATTACTCGTTTCTAAACATTTGCCTCCAAGAGGTAGTACTGTTAGAAATAAAATAAGTAGGGCAGTACTCAGCTACTCTCTAGATGATGTTTGAGTATAAAGTCCCCCATAAAAAAAGTAATTTCTATTTGCTTACAAGATCACAGAATTGTCCTGATGGATACTACAGTGCAGAATCACAGAGCATCCTGAAAAGGACAAAACTGTAAGCAGTTTGACTTAATGCATACCATTCATTTCAACTTTTTAAAAAAAATTAGGTGTTTTATTTTGTCTTTTTTCTTTTCTGCTATTGCTACTTTTACATAAACAGGCATTACTCATACTCGGTGGTGATACACTTATTGGTACCAAGATGCTAAGGGCATCTCTTTTTTAATATGATTTTTTTTGTATGCATAAATACCTGTAAGTTATGCTTTTTCTTGCACACATTACTTTTATTTGATCTCTTAGGTCTGCAGCCCTAAAGGTTAATTCCTTAATGTATGATGATGATTACATAATGGGTGCATTGCTCAAAGTTAGTGACAGATATTCCTACAAGAAATGCACTGGTCAGAAGGTATTACCACCATAACAGTATGTAACAGCTGATTTGCCCGTATGTTGTTCTGTCACAATCCATTTTGAATGAAGCATGGTTTTATACCTTTATTTTGCTAGAATATGTCTCTTCTTTCTGTCATACTTTTCTTCCGGTGGAAATGAAAGCACATTTTGAACGAATGCCTCCCATCTACCTTTGTTTCTTAACATCGGGACTAATTTGCATGCATATAATCATTTATCTGCCTTCTCAGCACTGCAGACCATCCATGCTATTTGCAACAAAGTGAAATATAATTAAAAAGCATATAGCTGAGCTAGCCAATTTACATTATCCTATCCACAGCAGCTTGCAGACGACAGAATAATTTTAAAACTGTTGACATTTTGTCAACCCAGCCTTACCTGTATTATCTAAGTGTCATTTATTTAATTCATGTTTCTGCAAGCCTCCCAACCTGTCCTTTACTTCATCAATAAGTACACTGCAGAAGATTTGGGTGTAGTGAAGTGTTACCATATAATTACACTGTTTCATTAATAGGTCGTTTCTAAGGCACTATGCAGGCATCCACTTTGTTTCAAGGGCTCTGCTTATAAGTTAAAAGTTATCCATTTAGAAGAGAGTAAGCAATTTAACAGGTTCTAGTAGCAAGAGCAAATAAATGGAGAAGAATGTGTGATTTTCTACCGCCAGCCAAAAGTAGTGTTATAAGTATTATAACAGTTGGATAAGAAAAGTATGATTTGATTGTTTTTCTTTATCAAGCCCAAATAAAATATCTTGCACTCTGATTTATTTGTGAAAAACATTATATTTCAGTACTTTGCTTCAATGAATTTAAACCTTTCTGTGTATTAAGACACAGATTGTTTTTTAGAGGTTTAATTTTCTTTGATACTGCTATTTTATTTATTGTGTTGTATACATACAAGTAATATTCTGCATATAAAAATGGGTTCAATAAAAAGATTCTTGACAATAAAAAAATCAGATTAATACTACAGCCTATAATGTAAAACATTTTCTTTCCTTTCTATTTCTATACATTGTCTACCATGGAAATTGTTGTTTTTTGTTTTGCTGATGTATTGTGCTTCTAAACAGATACCATTTATCAAATGCCCCTAATTATGTTACAGATATATATAATAAAAACATAAAACTGTAACATCAGACAATATCATGGTACAGCCTAAGTGAGCATTGACTAATTTATTTGTGAAAAACCCGGTAACAATTGTATTTATGTTTACACTGGCATGGGGTCACTAAATGCCAAAACAAAGTAATCGAGTGCCATAACACTGGAGTGACAGAAAAAGCATAACAGTAGAATTGTGCTATTAATAGAAAATTAAAAAAAAACATGCAACATGTTCAAAAGACTACTAACACGTATGATATTAGACTGATGTAATTTAGAGATGTGTAAAGTAGCAAGGGATAATAATAGTACAGGAGTTGGAGTAGCGAAAACTTAAATTAGACTCGGGTGACGTGACTAGATAAGTAGCAGGTATATCCTGCTTGAATGACCAAATGAGATTTTAATACAGAATGGAACTTGGAGTAAGGCAATGACTCTAAAGTGGGAATGATTTCCCCAGTTTCAGACCAAGAATTGAGAATGCATGTTTAGAGACATGTAAAATGATGAAAGGAATTTGTATTTTCGGGCCCAAGTGATTCATGTTTCTTAAGTTATATGAGGAGTTTTGTCTTAATAGTTTTGAGGTTAAAGAAAGAACAGCCTGTTCATGTAGGAGCCTAAACAGTTGTGAGCTTGCGAACAGGTCTATTTTTGTTTATCTATGATCAAGTTTACCTTTTTTAGTGTTGAACACTGGTGTACATTTTTGGGGTAGTGGTATATACCTATATCTATCTATATGTATATCTATATCTATATCTATACACACACACACACACACACACACACACACATACACACACACACACCCACAGACACACACTTGAAACAACATAAGATTAACAGTAGAAAGACTGACAGAAAAAGACTGAAAAGTAATAAGACTGTTCCTGAAAAAAACTGACAAGATAAAACTTATACTAGGGAGAGGGTCATGCCCTTTCCCCACTTCAGTGGGAGCTTGGAGTTAGTGTGTTTGTGTACATATATATATATATATATATATATATATATATATATATATATATATATTTATATATATCACCGGCACTGTGGAGGTTGCTGGGGAGTTGCCCCCCTGAAAAAACATTGACAAATATGTTTCATTGTTGTCAGATTATTCAGTAGTCTTCTATGTGCTTAGATTTTGTTACATTTTTCATTCTTTTTGGAGGGGAAATCCCCCATGTGGGGGTTGCACTCCTCAATCCCCCTGATAGTTATATATTCCAGTTCTGAGGTTGCACAGCAGTGGAAAAAGGACATGCATCCCTATCTAGTATAAATTAAATTGTCTCAGTCTTTTTCAGTGTCATTCTTTGACTGTTGTTTCAGTCATTTTAGGTACCCTCATACATATATAGGTGTACTACTAATAAATGAAAATACCCATTGTCAACTGATATAATGTCGAAATCAAAACATTGAAAACACCAATGATGACATGCCAGTAAGCATGTGCCAAGAAACATCCTTGGCTCATGTGATCTTTATCTTTAAAAACTACAATAAAAAATGTTTTTGAGTGGGAGTAAGACCCTTGCACCCAACTACCCCACTAATTATATATGCTAATCCCAAGATCACACAAATATCAAGCACAAGCAAATTTCTCAACTCCTGGATTTCTCTGATCTTGCACATCTGTTGCAGGCTACCTATATATATATATATATATATATATATATATATATATATATATATATATATATATATATAGGCATATACACACAAATATCCCTACTTATATGGCTTGCTGACAAGTAGTCAAATGTTTATTTTGTTGATCAGAAAAAAAGGCAGTATATGGGATCAAAAGTTAGCTGATCGCATGTCCCATTTTTTTTCTATGCCAGATCATGGTACAGTGAGGATCTGAGAATTTGTCCTTCCTCACTGCAGTGTGAAAATCAACTGTGTCTAAAAGCAAGGATACACAGAGTGGGGTGGTGACAAGCAGCAGACCTTCTTTTGGTATATTTGCATTACTTTGCTGTAAAAATATGAAATAATAAGACAAGTAAAAAGACTTAGTTATCTCATTTGCAGGGATGCTCCTACGGCTGGTGGAGGACTTCTTGGAAACTGTCTATGTGAAAAGAAAAGCTAAAGTGAAGGTCTTAAATGAAATGAGAATGGATTGAATGACTGCATAGTTGGAATGCCCTGCAATTTTGGACTTACAACAGAAAGGAGAATTGTTTTGTACATCCTCCATACTGTCTAGCCTTGAATGAAAATTAAACAAAGGTATCAGAGACAGCTAAAAGCACAGGGAATAAAAATCTGAATTGTCTGTAAGATATGGAATGGTAGAACAACCTTAGACATAGAAGAGGTGACACAGAGACACTGATAGGGTATGCAACACCAGATTCTGAAATCCCTGCAGGAAGGAAGTCTAGGAGAGAATGTGTAGAGGGGGCCACATGCTAATAAAAATGACAAAATAAACAAATCACAAATATAACCACAAGGGCACAAGAACAGAAAAGAGGTGATGGTGCAGAAACAGCTCAAAGAGTTATATAAAAGGGACAGATGAGCGAGGAAGCCTCTCCCAATGGAGATTTACACATAAAAACAGAATAAGAAGAAACAAAGATAAACAATGGGGATTTCTGATGAGATGGGAGGACAGTGCATTTGATGTTTTGGGTGTTTCAGAAGTGAACTGCTGGAGGTACTAAACATGCTGGATAGACACATTTATGATCAATGGCAAAGTAAAAACATGTAAAAGGCAGAACTACAGAAGGGACCAAAGAGTCTGCAGAAAGAGAAAAACAATAAATAAGTGGAAAGAATGGACACTGAAAGGCAGGTAACTGGTTACAGTGCATGAGGAATGTATTGAATGAAATTGATCTTTGCCTTGCAAAACATACCCAATACAGCAAAAAATGTTACAAACAATGAGAGGAGCTAAGTTATTTCAAGGGGAGGGGCATAAGGGCAAGCCTCCAAGATTAAGACATATATTTTTCATAGCTACTTAATGATGTATAATAATGTTTGATATCTTAGCCTAAGAAAAAACTAATGATTTCTGATGCAACAAATGAGGGCATGAAATGAAATGTATATGTGGAAAAAGGGTAATGTAAGGTAAGGAACAAGCCACAGACAAAAGTAAAATAAAGAAGTGGTGGTGGATAACCAGCAAACTAAAGATCTAAGTAAAACTACAAATAAGAAAATGTGGGACTATCACTCAAATGAAACTGGTACATCAGGTCGGGGGGGGGCAATAGTTGTAGAAGAAGGAATGGGAATGCTGTAATATAAAAAGATTGTGACATCATTACTAGACTGTCATGCAATGTATTGATGTGAGGGACATTGTAAGGGAATAAAAGAAAGTCTTAAAAGTCCCATGCCCAGTGCAAACCCATGCACTTGCAAGAACTAAAAAAAAAAACAGGGATCCAGAGGTCAGTATTGTAAGGAAGGATCTCAGTATAGACATGTACCAAACAACACAATGTTCAGCTCAGAGTGTAAGCCTGGAGGAAAGATTATGATGGGTGTCAATAACTGGAAAAGTGAGCAGTGGTAGACAAAAATTACAAGGAAAATACAGATTATTATGAGAAATATTGGGGGGGGGGTCATACATTTCTGTCAAAACAAAAATACAGAAAAATTTTAATAGGATGAGAGGCGATTGTTCTATTAAAAAACAAAACAAATGTGTACATGATAGATGTGGAGAAGATATTGTATAATGTCTACCTAACAGGAGGAATGGACAAGGGAGGGTTAGAAGGGGGAAAAGTTAATGTATTTCATAAAGGGCTTCAGACAACCACATAGAAGATAGGTAGATGAATCATCTCATAAGGAAACAGGAATGTGCATGCTGGACAATAAGAAGCATATATGGACAAACACTGATGATAATGAATCCCGTATGAATATATTTGCTAAATGGGTACATACAAGAAATAATGGAGAAAAGATCAAAGTGAGGGGACTATAATCACACCTTACAAATGGAAAAATACAGGTTGTATAGAAGAAGGGACCATAAAAATATGAAACAAGAACTTGCCCAAGGATGGGGAGGGGGTGGGCATATGTAACAAAGGTATCCAACTGAGAGGGAATACAGCTTCACAAGAAATATTGTGGTGCAGGCAGGTAGTTTAGACAGGTTCTTTGGGAAAGGAAATGTCCTAGAAATAATGGAACAGTAACATACCAGGACATGTAACAGTGAGACTTAAAGCAAGTGTGCAGGAACTAAAAACAATAATAAAGGGGTGGAGGTGTGCTAGCTATTAATTGAAGGAGATAGAGGAAAAGGAAACATTACAAGAAATTGTAAAGAAGTCAATGGAGGACAATATGATAGACAGGGAACAAACTGGAAGAGCACTGGTGAGACAGGGCAAGGTCACATTCAGGAGAAAACTGATGATCTGAGAAAGAAGGGTGATTGAGGAGCTGTGGAAAGAGGAAGAGGTGCTACAGAAGGAAGCTGGAGGAAATTAAAGTAGAAAGGAAGTACTACACATCAGAAAAAGTAATACAAATGGAATTAGAGAAATCATTAAAGAGCTAGAAATTCAGCAGTGGTACTGGAGGTAAAGCATAATGGAAATAGTTAGCCAAGAAATACTAGAAGAATCAGCCAGAGAGAAAGAGGTATGGAAGATAAGGAGACAGAGAATATTTAGAAGAAGATGAACTAATCAGGGAGATATTTAAATACTACTACAGGGAGAATTACAAACAACAGGAAAGGGAACTGGGTAAAACTGTAGAGAAATATTTAGTGCAGGACATACAAAGAGACAAAGTGAATGCAAAGGTGAATAGATGAGATAAAAAATGTCATATGCAAGAAATGTTGTGGCCCTCTAGAGCAATCCTGAAACAAAAAGACTGAATGGCCGACAAATGGGCATAAATATATTAAGTCCAAGATGGTCATTTCTCAGAATATTCCCTTTTCTTTAAGATATGGCAATCTAGGAGTTTATATATATATATATATATATATATATATATATATATATATATATATATAAACACACACACACACACATGTGTGCATGTTTGAGATGGCAGAGGGCTTATCCTCACATTATGGGTGCAGAAGGGCTTGCGACCCTGCATAAAAGACATTTAAAGAGGTAGAGTGATCTTTGAGATTTGTTCTTTTCCTGTGTTATCTACCATAATTTTTTGACTTGTCAGCACTTGGTATTTTGATTGTAAATATTTCAATATGGATTCCAGTTCAGGCAGTGAGGCTTATGTAGAAAGTATATAGAGTGGGAGATCAAAACCTGAATAGATGGCAACTAACCCCATGGGATTGGTAAAGGAAGGCAGAAGGGAGAACAGTAGATGCTAGGGATGTCAGGTTGTAGATGGAGGAAAGATGTGCATATTCTGCAACTGTGAGTTGGCACAAGAAATCTGGAAGTTGGCACTGAGGATTTGAGGAAACATATTACGAAAGAAAGATGAGTATAACTGGGAATTCTGTATAGGGGCCATAAAGAAAGAGGACAGCATCTGAAAAGAAAGACAATCTAACATTATCAAACTGCTGAGAACTGAAGTTAAAACCATCATCACTCACAACCAGAAGGAGACAAAACTGCTTAGAGTAAGAAGTACACAAAAAAGGCTCCTGGACATGGGGTGAAGATGGCAGAAACTGACTAGAATAAGAAAAGGAGGGGAGGGGAAAAAATGAAAAAGCAATGCTAAGAGGTATTGGGATAGTATAAAAGAGAGAAAATCACACCAGAAAGGAGAATACAAACCTATAGAGAAGCCGAGATGGTTAGGAAGAATAAGGATACAGTAGGAGAATGAAGCATTTTGAGATATGTTACACTATGTGAAAGGATTGTATGTGAATGTAATATACTGTATGAAGGTGATATCTAGAAAAAGAAAGACAATGATTTATTTATTGGGCTTTCGTTTTCTCTTCTGCCATTGTTAGGGAATGCATTCACCAAATATTTTGATGGTCCGTGCACTGATTATTATTCCTTTGAGTCGCGTTTTGGCTTTTTTAGAAAGTGAGGGATCAACAGAACTGAACAATCTTCTCTGTAGAATGGCCTGCTTTGGAGTGCTTCTAGATTAATGATATGGCAAACCTGGTTTAGACATCCTTTCTGGTCATTCATTTTAATGCTTGGTGATTTAAAACCACTAAATTCATAAACCATTTACAGTGTTGTTAATGGGAACCAATTCATCACTGCGAGCAGCACATCTTGAATAAAATATTTTATTTTGGAAGAACGTAAATGTTCCTTTTATGTTCATTTTCTTCTCCCTGAAGTTATATTGCCTACACCTTCTGCTATGCAATCACATTTACATTCTGCACATCAGCTAGGAATGCTTTTCCATTGAAAAGCACAATGGAGTGCCACACTTCTTGCTCTGTTGTCTCATTTTCTGTGATTATTTTTCACTTGTTTTCAAGCAAAGAGAAAGCATCTCTCGGAAAAGAAATGTATCATCCTTGCTTTAGCAATACTGGAACTCAGTACCTTTATAATAAAACACAAGTCACTTTTCTATTTGGGTGCCAGAATTAATTGATCATATCAGAGTTTTTAACATTGTTCAACTGAGTGCTGAAATCAATCACTATGATTCTGTCTGTGGATAAAGATATTGGTAGGCTGGGTTATATGGTACGTATGTGCTCTATACAATCAAAACAATCAAGAAAGCATGGCAGCAAATAGCAAAGTAAAACACACAGTTATGGCATTCAGATGCAAGTCAGCTGCTTTAATCTAGGAGTTAATCAAATTAACAAAATTCAAAGCCCCATGTAGAAGAGGGGAACACTCTCTATCAAGATCAAAAAAAGGAGAAAAGTAAATGTTATAACTGGTTGAATTCTGAGTCAGTTAACAGAATGAAGTGCAATATTTAATACATTTTATTTAAGCTTCAGTGATTCATTTATGTCAGCACTGTGTATCAGTAATTCACTCAAGTCATGAGAAAAAAAAAATCAACAGCAAAAGAAAAAAGGCACATGCAAGAAGGGCAAATGAATCCTGCAAACTCCTTTATTTCAAATATGGCCACACATTAACCAAACAAAAATCAACAGATTAATATAGTTCAGGATCTGAATGTGCATGCATAGCAAACATTCCATACCAGAATAATTTAATAATTGCATAGATCCATACCAGGGGATCTAGAATTTGAATCTAGTAGACAAAGGTCAAAGGGTTTCCTGGAAATAACTGAATATTTAAAATGTCTGAATATTTTAACAATGCATAAATATTTGAGCTTTAATATGACTATCAATATATTACATTTCAAACATATCTACTTAAGGGGAAATGTAATTTATAGAGTGTTGCATTTTTGTACCTTAAAACTGAGATGTAACATGTTTACCATTTTTATTATTTTATTGTCCTTGTGAGCTCTATACTCTGTTGCTTTGTAAGGCAGGCCTGTTCCTGCTTGCATTAAGCCACAGCATTGAACCTGAAAATTATTGCAGTTGGTTTACCTGTATGCAGTTTATCAAATGTTAATTACCCTTGCAGGATAAGTGCTTTGTTTTGATTGTCATATTAACAGGGTTTTGTCACATTAACTAAAAGTCCAGTAACCTCAGCGATGGTTATATTAAACTGATGGGGTAAGAGATAAAGCCACCTACATGAAAACAAAAATAATTCTTTTGGTAAGGATGCTTTTATGCAATTTCAGTGTATTTTTTCTTCTCATTTAGCAGGAATAACAGGTTTGTCTGTAACAGTGTGACTTTTTCCCCTGTTGTAGTACAGATCCATTAGCTCACAAGGACCTGGGTATGCATTGATATTTTTAGTTGTCTGTTTGTAATAGTTGCAGTGTTACAAAATGATTCCATTAGAAACTATGCAACATTACTTACGATTTGAATATATAAATCCCATTATACTGGGAAGGCTTATATAACAACTAAAGCTTTTCATTCTTAATGGAGATGAGCTGACATTTAAGCAATTTGGATAATACTAATATATGTCCAAATATGTACTTAAAAATCTGCTGTCAACAAATGTCAACAATAAGTATTAAATTGTGTTACTCTATGTAAGTATTGTTCAAAAACACAGTACTAGTATAAATGTCAGACTGCAATTGAGGTTCCTTGCTACACCCAAAAGGAAGGAGTCAGTAAAAAAGGAATGAGAAGGCAATACACTATAAAAAATCACATTTGTTACCATGGTGTTCACATAATTAAATTCCTGTAGATATGGTTCAGCTAGTTAATTAACCAAATGTAGCTTTGATTAGATACCTGAGTATTGATTCAAGCCCTAGTATTATGACCCTGAGAGAGAAACTTTAAAATGTAGTGCGTGCGTGCGTGCGTACTTGCGTGTGTGTGTGTGTGTGTGTGTGTGTGTGTGTGTGTGTGTGTGTGTGTGTGTGTGTGTGTGCATATGTGTGTTTGTACGTGTGTGTATATCTGTGTGAGTGTGGAATATGGTCCTGTGTAAGATATGTATACTTCGTGTTTGAAAATCCTACATTTCATAAGTCTGTAACACCACAACAAAATGAAGACACCTTGTATGCAATCTGAGAAAATTAAAGCAAGAAACATCAGGTATAATTCAAAGCAAATATGAAATTTAAATTGTGTTTGATACCTGCAGTTAAAGCCATTTTTACTTATAGATAACGTGCGTAGTGCCACCACTGATAACAGATAGAAGTTTTACTGACCAATTTTCTAACAATAATTTTCAGGCAATGTTTTAGCTTGACTTAGGCTACTGAAGGATGACAGGGTATGTTTTGCTTCACCAAACTGAAGTGGACAAACTCTACATTTGGACATTAATTTCTTGACTGTGCACATTGCTTGTATATTGTACATTACTAGTAACTGGTACCTGTAAGAACTATTACAGTCAACAATTAATATATTGTCGTACCTTACTTAACAGCTTTTTATGGTATGCTGTTTGCACCTGCCGTACCTAGAACAGACACTCCTTTAATTTTTAAAGTTTGCATATTATGCATCTGGGGCTGAAATATTTATGCTAGTTTCATGCTAACAAAAATAAACTTATTCTGAAAATGTATTTCATGTCTGCAAAATAAGTAGCTAGGCAACGTCTATATAAGTCAAGCTGTGTGCTGTGCATTTAGTACATCTACAGTGTGAATGACTTAACTGTATTAATATTTTATATTTATTTTTCCCCTTCGGTGTTATTGATAATATGGTCTTTTTGACCAAAAAAGAAAAGGAGATATATGGAAAGAGTGACAGAGAGGCAAAGAGAGAACAACTGGGACATTTTATATACGCATACAGACCCCATGCACGTGCGCACACGCACACATATGTGTGTATGTGTGTATCTGTGTGTAATTGTTTTTAATACTACCTCCAATACTCTCTCACTTATAAAACACATATATATCAGCCATCATGAGCCCTCATAGTCCATACCGACATAATAGATTGTAAATAAATCTGTTTTTTTTTCTTGTAAAACTATTGAAATAAAAACATATAGTAATGAATAAAGAGATTTTGGTACAGGCAGGAATATTTAGGTCCATTATTACTATATGAGGCTCAGTGATGTATAAAATCTCAAAAACAGAATGCTATTTTATCAGGGTATTGGTAACATAGACCCCTTTAAAAATGTTTATCTACAGATAGAATGCCAAATTACTGAATTTCTTTAAAAATGGAGTAGATATAAAAATAATTATTATCATTACACACAGAGTTTAATGTGCATTTTAAAGTTGGAATTCTCTAAGTGTATAATTATGTAGTCATTCTCACAATTCTTAGAAGTGTTTATGTAATTTATGTCAATAGAATAATGTTAGCATATAGTTTGCAGCTTTTGTTTAGGTCATCTATATCATCTTCATTGTTCAAAAAGTAATTAAACTGAGATCTATTTATTTTGCTATATTGTTTTTCATATGAAAGAAGAGTATTGCTGTTTTTCAGTCTAACAACAGAGATGTAAAATATAAATTTTGTTTCTTTCAGTGTAGTAACATGCTCAGTCAGCAATGCCCACTGTGGGTACTGCTTAAATCAACAAAAACTGTGAGCATTTATTATTCAGAAGTGAGTAGCTCGCTGATGTCATCTACAAGATGCATATAAGTAATGTCACAGTTTCTATTATAGTGTACTTCACTATCATGCTGTGATACACTGGTTTATTTTTTACTGCATACTATGCATGTATGGCCAAGACATATATCAAACTGAACTTAGGGCAGACATTGATGCATTTAAATATTTATTCCTTTGAATAAATTCAGGCCGTAGATTTTATTTTAAATCTGGATTGAGCTTATGCATTGGAATAATTGTATTTATTGGACTGCTTTTTAACTGAGTTATGTTTTCAAATATTTAAGAGTAGGTATTTGGCAGACAATGAAATTTATTTTATGAATACAGTTGATTTTCCACAGTTTAACACCCTGCTTCTGGCATAATTTGAGTGAGATATCATTTGCTTTCAAACATGCTCTGAGGACAATCAGTTGCAAATAAAATGCATATAATGAATTGTGCAGTCAGCAGAATGAAGGATACCTGCCACTTTGATGGGCATATTTTTTCTTTAGACCTTGATAGCTCTCAAAGTGAAAGACACATTGCTGTGCAGTGTATGAATAGATGTTGCACCTTTGATGATTTCTTCTATATTTAAATATCTTTCTGGTATAACTTGCACAGCTATTCTGTGCAAGGTAAAGCAATTCATTCCATTTTTGCTATAAACACTGAAAATTTAGAAATTAAGTTAACTTCAGATAATAATCAATTATGTGACATGGCCGTAAGAGCAAACAATAACAATTATAAAGTTTTATTTCAGTAAATGTCAAGATGGAAGGAAAATATAAACAGCTTGTAAATACAGATGTTCATAAAACAGGATATAAAAAGAAATATGCAAGTAACTATATTATCAAATTATTAAAAATGTGAATAGGTATATTGAAATATGTTGATAATTTGTTTATGACTGTATAAATTAGCCAGAAAAAATATTCTATTGACAAAATTCTAGCATGTCAGTTTCAACTCATACCAGATGAAAAAACATGACACATATAATCATATTTGTATATATCAGATGATAAAACTGATTATTCTTGTATCTATATTCTCTAGGAGTTCTGCTGCTTATTAAGAGTACAGGTACAAATATATTTGTTACTGTGGATTTAGAGAGCGCTGATCTACTCAGATTATTTGATTGTAGTTAAAAAAAACAGGGAAAATGTTCAGTTTTTAACTTGGTAGCACTGCACACTATCTGTTATCAAATAGGTAGTGGTATATTATTACCAAAGTATGCTAGAATATTTGTAGTTATAGAACTCATCAGCTTGAATGTATTATACAAACTGGAACCCAGACTACTGTTTTACATGTAAAATGATTACAAGAGAAAGTTATAGTACCTGCCTTTAGAAGTTTAATTCATCATTTAGTGGATATACTTTAAACAAATATGACTCAGTTTAAAGGGTCAATGTTTATTAGTTGGGATACACACTAAGAAAAAATACAGAAGCTACTAGATATCAAAGCAAAGGATATCTATATACTTAATAAAAATGCTGTTCCTGTATATGACATTAGCTATCATGAATTCAGATTATGTCCAGGTTATAAATCAATACATATTCAATAATTCATCTAATTCTATCTACACTATTTTACTTTGGTTGATAACATGATTATCTATCTTCCAAAAAGAATCACACCACACATACCGTTGCTACACATTGTTCGAAAAACACAATTCAAAGCAAAATTCATAAAACGTGCATATCTAAAGCTATTGTTTGTTTAAATCAGAGGGTGAAAGTGTGAGTAAACCAGGAATAACACTAAAAACAGATGATGATGTTTTAGTTCCATCAGTAGTGTGACATTTGAGTCTTTGTAAAAGATAACTACAGAGAACTGAAAGCTTTTTTCTTAAGGTTGTTATAAACTGAACATCATGAACAATTTTTGCACAGCTCACAGTTTAAGCTCTGATTCTACACACAGAGGCAGCCCACATCCAGAAAATGTCCACTATCCATCACTTTTTAAATTCAACTATTGCAACTTATCATTTTGGGTTAATAGATCTCTGTGATGTGAATGGATGATGATTAGTGTCCATTCATCCATCTGACCCTTGGAAATTTGCTTATTAGCCATATACATTAATTATCTTGATCAGATCACTTAATACTGATGCTTGCCTTTGAAGACTAGTTTATAAAATTTATCTGTGGGTTTTCTTTTCTGAGAAAGGAAAATACCACCTTTGTCTTTCATGATGCCTTACTAGACATTAAATACTGCCTAAGTATCCATTACAGCTTTTTTAGACAGGAGATCCATATCTGTGAAAATACTCAACTCCCATTTTTTCATTCATTTATTCTGCATTAATTATACACTATTTCTCTATAAGGTCCTTATATGTATATTTCTTCTACCCTTTTTGCTAAATGACATATCTTCCCGTATTATTCTTTCAGGAACATTGAATCAAAATACTCACAGTATACTTCTGGTTGGGAACACATCACTGAAAAGACAATAAATATAATCAAGCTGCTCGGAAACATCAGTAAAAAGACAATAAATGCAAGCCAGCCACTTTGTACTGATACCAGAAAAAAAAATATATATTCCCCACATCCTTCAGCTGATGACTTCTAGAGGAAATTTTTTATTTACATTCACACTGCTTTTGCAATTCGCTCTATCAACTGACATCACTGAATGAATTGTTAAAGCTACACTGCCTTTGTTCTCCTGATTATTACTTATAATGAGAACTCTGTACAGTAACTAAGTCCCTGACTATACTGGGCAGATATAATGCAATGCAGTTTATTACTTTCTTCAATGCCACTGTCCTATAGTCAACTTTATTACTGTTCCTGATCAATAGAGTCAATCCCTTCCTAGCTGCTGATTTACCAGATCTCAAAAAACAAATGAGGGTGCATGGCAAAAATATGAGGCAAAGGCATTGACATTTTGCAAAATCAGGGACATTTTTAGAGAGGCATGTTCTCCAGTGTCTCGCATGACACATCAGTAACTATGTGCTACACCAAGACTTTAAAAAAATAGTACTTCAGCCCACTGTAAGATTAGTCTTTTCATAGTCTTCTTCCAAGTTCTAGTCATGTTTCTTTTTATTTTCAGTTTGAATATGGTTGTATGAGACATCCAGCACCCATTTCTTCTTTCTCAGTCATCTTGGACCTTTCTTCTCTTTCTGTACCAGCAACAAGAAATAACCTTTCCTTATCAACATAAGATAATTGTCTGGCACTTAACTTAGCAGAGAAGGAATTATTGGCTGTTTTTTAAATGTGATATTTTTATTTTATTTATTTATCTATTTATCTCCATGACAACATGCCAAAAACTTTCCTTTCTTAAATGACTTCTATCTTTACAGTACCAGGCTTTGGGAGGACAGAAAATAAAAACTTCCTGCTGTAATAAAGGATGGCTATCACAGAGAGTAGATGCAGGTGACTCTATATTTGTCTATTTTCACTTCCTGTTGGCCTGAATCTTTACAAGTAAGTAAGCATTTTTTAAACTTTTTTTGTACTCAGACACAGGATGTTAGAGAAGAGAAGTAAACTGGGAAGGCAATGGAAAGTGGTTGGGGTTAGTATAATGGTCAGGTTGTTTACCTGTGATCCAGAAAACAATGGTGAAAATGCTATCAAAAGAACTAATAACAATCAAAGCAAAGCAAGTAATCTGGGAATAAAACAAAGGATTGCAACAAAAGACAACACTTTGAAAAACAAAACAAAATGAAAAAATGTAATATATTATTTTACTGAGCATTTCATTTTGGCAAAAACATGATGAAATATTTAGATACTATGTCTGGACATGCAGAGGAAGGTTTCAGTTCTAAGATTTATAGGAAACTGACATTTTGCAGTTTAGAAGTGCCTCACCCCCTTGGTTTAAAAAAAAAAGCTTAATAAAGGACAATGTTGTAATTAACATGTCAATGGACAAAATTCCTTTCAGTCTTTATTTGGTAAGAAGAGGCTCTTTTATAGAAGGTAGTAATGTTTTTAATTATATTTATTGTGATGAAGTCCTACATTTATGGGTGATGAAAACACTAAATCAAATGATATATAACTTTTTTTTGTTTGTTTAAGAGTGTCATCTTCTATTGCAATCCTTTGTTTGAATACTTGCTTTGCTTTTAAGGTGTTTATCTCACAGTCACAAGATACAAGATCTAATTCTCACTTTTCAAGAGGAAATTCGCAAGGCTTAAAATGGCCCATGAGGGCAGGTAGCCTAGTACTTTCCTATGAACACAACTTAAATTACTCCATGCAAATCACACCTCAACGTAAATATAATTTTATCAAGGTCTATGAAAGATGATTTAATTGCTTAAAAATGCACTAGCAAATGTCACTAAATGGTTCTCTTAGAGAAACAAAAATTAAAATAAAAATGTAACAATTTAATCTATAGTCTCTGTGATAATGAATTCAGATTCTGTGATCACTCACAAACATGTGCACATGTAAACAAACAAACAAACAAAAAAAAAGAAAACAGAATAGAGAATCTCCAATATCTTTAAGGCTCTTATTGCTTATTGTATACTTTAAAGGGATCATAGTAGGAGGTTACTAGACTAATGGCCCTAGGGCCTTACAAGCCTAGCCAAGTTCAAACCTTGTTCCCAAGAGTATCTGTTTAAAGCAGACACTAAAATCAGCACCTATTGCCCCTGTCCAAGAGGTACACAGGTGGAACCTCCCAGAGTGAATTTCTGACTACCCATCCAGTCGTCCAAAGTGCACTTAAATAGGCTCAATGAGGGGCTGTCTTTAATATGAATTGGAAGCCTGTTCCAAAGGTGAGGCAACCTCTAAGAGACAAATCTGTCCCTGCAGGTTCTGTTGAGTCACATACCAGGAAAATAAACAAGGCAGAAACCAGAAATATCACAAAGGATGCAGAAGTCCACTCGCATATCTACTAATCAAATTATCTTGGCTGCTACTAAAAAATTTAATTATTGCTCTAGTCCTCCTCCTTATCACCTCTGACTGCAGGGAATGCAGTTAACAGAAGGGTCTCTCTAGAAGCCCTTGATAGTGCTGCAGATTATTGCTATGATATCTTGCTGAACTGCTTCCTGCAGTCCATGGTTTGATTCCTTCAGCTTCCATTTACCTGTTGTGGAACTTTGAGCAAATTATTTAACCAGACAGCGCTCTGAGGCAAATAAGAAATTGGGCTAGGCTCCTCACTGGTTCCCTTGACTGCATGCCTAATAACCATGTGCTAGGTTAAGAATAAAACATTTAAGCAACACATATTTTGCAGACATCCTGGTTATCTTTTGAGAAGGAGCTGAAATTTTGCGCTACTCAGAAATTCACAACCACCTCTAATCCTGTGTCCATGCCTCCAACAAGCTCTATGAGACCTCAGACATATTTTCACTTAAAAAGAAATACAGAAAGTGATTCTCAGGAAGACCCAAAACATATTTTCATTTATTGAGTTCTAAAAGGATATTCAAAAGATTTTCATTTCTTCTAAATTATTCAGAAATCCTAACTTCAAGCTTCAACATCCATTCATAAGACTGTAGAATTGCTGTGTCATAATTCACAGGATAATATGGCATTTTCACAGTCATTAAATTAACTTAGTGGAGGTGCAAAACAGTCCCCGACTTAACCACAGTTACACTGAAAAGATCAGTTCATACCTAGTAAACATCTGAGTAAGGTGACTCCAGATACAATTTGAAGCCTTGCTCCAAGCTCTACAGTTCTCTATATGCAGATTTAAGTCATTAAGTTTCTATAAAAGTAAAGAATAAAAAAGCTGTCCCTTTATAGAAACTGCATGTCAGTGCCTTGTTCATCTCATTTATTACCTGAAGTACATAATCTAGTAGTATCACTTTCACCTTATAAGCCTTGTGGTTATGTAACACCTGTGTGATCCAATCCTCTGGTCAGATGAAATAACTATATAACAGTTCTCTCATTATCAAGGGCATCCGACAAGGTTGTATAACAATATTAATACAGAATTCTTTCTGATGCAGACCAGAAAATCTACTGTCATTGATACCTAAGTAATACAGAATTTGACAATATCTTAAGAACATACCACATCACAAGGAGGAACACTGTATCTAAACACACACACCTATACACTTATTACTGAGCACAAATTTTTGAAACTCAATCAATCGACATGCTGTTATGCATGTAATGAGCATGCTCAACCCATGCAAAATAAAAAAAAAAACAATGTAGGGGCAAGCTTCCTTGTACTCCCACACCAAAATCCCACTCCCCACTGTATTTCAGTCCTGCAAAAGAAACACCAACATCCTGAGATGAACTGGCAGTTTAACAAAACAAGCAACCTATCCAAAGCTTTGATACAATGAATGTTTGACCATATATGTTCATACTCTATTACAGAAATAGTGGCATATCTTTCTACCCTTTCTTTTCCATACTTACTTTTCTTAAAAAAATATATAATTTATTTATGATTTTTTTTTTGCTTCCTTCATGTTCTGATCCAGCTGACCAATGGTGGCTTGGTGTTGTGCCAGCTGCACTCACATCTTAAGTTTCCTGTAGTACTTACCTCAAATATATTTCAAATCCTCTGTACAAAACAGACACACAGTGGCTTAACAGCTCATAGTATGAACTACTCAAAGATTAGTATAGTTAACTTGATATCTTCTAGTCCTTTTTGTATTTGGTCCTTATAAAATCTATTATTTTGTATTACACTGTGATATGGGCTCAGTATACATATTAAACATGGTGATAAAGGATTCCTATCATTTCCATATAGATATTTTGAAACACTGATATTTTATTAACAACATCAACAAATACCATTGCTCTTTGCAATAACTCCAACCACTTCTTAGAATGCCTCTGGGGATCTCATCTCAACCACCGACATCTAGGAAATGCCAAATAACCCATCCTCATGCTTTTTCCATGGTCAAACCAATAATCCAAGGTAGACAGCTGAACTTTTATGGACTTATTCTAATCAAAACAACACTTTCATTAACTTCATTAAGTTCCCGATAAAATAAACACATATTTGTTTATTATATTATTATTAAACTAGGGCTCCATTACCGTAACAAGAAATTCCTTACCTCTGAAGCCAAGATTACTCCCTCCCTTACCTACCTTCTACCCAGTCTAATGTACAATTCTCAAATTCTCACAAATCTTAACTCAGCACTCCTGACCAAACTCAAATCTACCTACAACAAGGTAGCTAGATTTGCTGCCCAACAAACCTACAAATCCCATCACTGTCTCTCTCTAAGACACCTAAACTGGTTTGAATTACCCCACCAGCTTCTTCTCTCTCAGCTCCAGATCATCCATTCTATCCTATACCAGCCTTACCCCCTCTCATCTCCCATTATTCTCCCTCCAGACCTCTCTGAAGCTCTAACCAAGACCTACTAGAAATCTACAAACCCAAGTCTAAATTTGAACGCAACATGTACAGCTATCACTCCACTATTGCCTGGAATAGGCTCCCACTAGAAATCAGGACCCTTACACATCCTAAACAATTTAAGACAGCCACCAAAGAGCACTTTAAAAGTCACTGGTCCTGCCACTGCACTCTCTCTCCTTAAACATCCCCTACTTCTCATACCTTAATCTACTTTCTGCCCTTAACTCACTCTTCTCACTAGCTCTCTCTAATCTTCCTCGACTACTGTTTCTACTGTCTTCTAAAATCTATTAAGCAAATCACCTCAGAGAAACATTCTATTGTAATTGTCTTGCCTTCATGCAACTACATTATGAAAAAACTGGGTTTTTGTAACCACTTACCCCAAAAACTATATTCATCTTAATGACATATTTCTTTTTGTACACCTTGAAATAGTTATGCTATACTCCTGATTATTGACAATGTATAACATTGTATTGCTACTTAATGCCTTATAATAATTCTGTAACATTGCTGTTTAATGTTAATTTATAATGAAAATTGTATAATATGTTGGAGCTTTTCTCCCCAGGCCTCCGCAGCTGGACAATCCCGGTCAACAAATCTAAAATAAATAAATAAATAAATAATACATATTTTGCTCTTATCTTTGCTAAGTTACAAACTTTTAAAGCCAGAAACCTTCAACTTCTTTTCTAGCTGACTCATTAAAAAAATACCACATAAATCCTCATATCCCAACAGCAATAAAGCTCAGTATCTTCCATAGTAAACATCACACGACAAGCCACAACTTCTTCACAGTGGCTTCTCAAACATGGGAGACACTACTCTCACTCTTAAAATCCATAATATGCTACCAAGAAATCAGGAATAAGATAGCAAAAATGCAACATGCAAATACTTTACAAACCATGACATCATGTTACTAAACCATCCACACATAACCTACATCAAGCCCATACTTCATCAAGTTAACACTCACAAAACAATTGCAACAGATATCTCCCCAATATAATAAATAAAATTAAGTGTGGGTTGGCAGGGGATGGGGTGAGATCCAGCCCTTGTTGAGTACTGTGAGACTGTCACTGCAGTAGCCCAGAGCAATGAAGCATGAGAGAGGGACTTACTTTTCATCAAATATGTAATTAAAAAATATATAAGTGGTGATTTATCATAGATCAGAGAAACAATGGAAAGCAAAGATGTTTCTATGGTCAAAACGAAATGAACCAATATGTCAATGGTTTCATAAAGTGCTGATAAATGTAAATAAATATGTATGTTGTTAAGTAATTCAATTGTTTGTATGTTATGCACAGCTAGCATACTATCATGGAATTAATCTTTGCAACTTTAAATGTAAATCTAGAGTACGTTGTTTTTTAGTGCAGAATGGAAACATCAGCAGAAGCTATACTTCAGTACTCACTGCTGCAAATGTTTCCTAATCATTCTGTCACTGAAATAATAAAATAAATAAATATTGTGCCACTATAGTGAAGAGAAATCCAAAATGTCATCATATAAATAATATTTCATATATCTCCAACAGCCAATAACAGAAAGCATTTTAAAGATAGGTGGACAAATGGATGGACAGATATATGCATCAGTGTAAAACATAAGTAATAATTAAAAACAATCAGATATCCACTAGTCATTTTACACAAAACCTTACTAGCATAAGAGTTAGACTTTTATTTGTGTAAGAGACTACACTAGATGCAGGACAAATTAAAAAGCAAGTCATTCAATTTATAAAGCAGTGTGCATTATGAAGTAGTACAAAATAAAATAAAATTGAAATCACAAACCATCAATCAAATATATGTCTTATGCAGAAATTACAAATAATGCATTACTTGAGAATTCATATGCCTTATCATCACTATTTGGACTGCAATGAAAGGAAAATGTAATATTTATAAGTCTAAACAATAGCACAGTACAGGTGGGTGTAACCAGCCAACTGTTGTAAAGGTACAGCTTACCCCACCTTTGCAGTTATACTTTATGAAATGTATTTCTTGTACCAAATTTACCTCTTAAATAATGTCCTTGATTTGCAGCATAAAACAAGTATTGACCATGAATTTATTTGCTTTAACCCATGCACTTATGGTTGTGTAACATAAATCTTTGCTTAAATGAAATTCTGCCTTATACTGAATGTTTGATGATAAAATGTATGACACAACTTGTCCCACTTGACAGACTTTATTACCAGTCTGCAGAACTTGCTGGTGATCTGATGCCCACCCCTCCAACCTGATTGACTAACTTAAGATCTAACTTATCCAGTCACGTGGAAACACACTTACAAAAATCTTAATAAGTGTATTAATTAGTGGTAAGGGTCTAAATTTTTTTTTTGAGGGGGGGGGGGTCTCAGAATGCTCTTTTCCCTCGGAGAATATCACCACCATTGTATTTTTCAGGTTCTTAAAATCCCAGTCTCCGCCATCTCTCTTAGAAATCCTTACAGCATTTCTTCTGCCACAAACCCGCCCAGTAGCTTGAAAATAAATCACTAAGTACCAATTGTTCTCTGTAGTCTTCCCTCCCTGTAAATATCTGAGATACTACCCATATCCTGAAACATGATACCTTTGTTAAAATCCTCATTGTTTTACTCTATCTAAGTTCTATGGGCCTATTTCTCCCCTGTCACCCTCTAGCTGTGTGGTTTTCTCTTATCTTTTTAGAGTGCTGCACTTGTTCACTTGACAGTTCTATAACAGCCACACAGTCATCTACTCTCCCTTACACTTTAGCTTCAATATTAATGAGTTCCTGCCTTCTTCGCCTTTAGGGCACCTTACTGCATCCATCATTACCATCTCAGTTTCAATTCTGCAACCCCCTAAGCTGAGGTATAATCGAGTATAATGTTTGGAAATAAAAATCATTGCCAATGTTGTTTTCTTCTAGTTGAAAAACTCATTTTTATCTTTTTCTTGTAGTCATTTCAGAAACTCGGGTAACTGCAGAGAATTATGAGAAATTAATACACTAGTGCAAACAATCCTTTTTTAGAGAAACTTGTGGGCCTTCTTAATGGCAAAATTCTGTTGCCTCACTAATAAATCTCAATTTAAATGTTCTGCAAATGTTTCATCCACTAATCTGGAAAATAACTTTCTTTTTCTGTGTTTATTTTTTGTACAAAAGGTATGGTCTGGGAGATTTGCAGCACCTTGCCAAAGGTCAGTTAATACTAGGGCCACTAGAATGCTGAAATAATTTGCATATAAACATGTATCTAAAATAATAATAATAATAAAAATAATAATAATAATAGTAAATGTAGATTAATATGTTACAGTGTGTGGTACATGTTAATGGAAACCAAGGTAAGTCATCTTTTCAATTTATTATGACTGTGATTTCATCATTCAAGCTACGATTTTTGAATATCTTGTTGAGCCTCAAGTTCTTCCAAGAGACTGGATGGTTGGAGGAAGGATCACTGTCACAAAATCTGAGAAACGATAATAAGGCACAGACGGTGAGGGGAAGTTATGGCTGTTCAGGCAGTAAATATGAACTCAGTCAAGTTCTTGCTGGTCAGAAAAGAGTAGCTTCAGAGTAAGCAAAAAACTAACCAGCTATGAATTAAGTTTCCTAAATCCCAACCTCAAATTCCAGCTCCAAAAGAAAGAGGTGTGTGAAAAGACATGCTCTGAACAGAAACAACCCCCTTCTAATTTAAAGATATGCATTTTAATTGCCTAAGCAGAATGGCAGGATCAATCAGTTTGGGGAAACTGCATGGTTAATGGTTCAGAAAAAAAAACGACAAAGAGACAACTAATGAAGCTAGCTACACAGTATATTGACTATTACAAACCAGAAGTGAAAATGTCAGGGCAGAAAAATAATTATATCTCAGTTTTACAAAGGGAATGAAGGCACTTTCACCATAGGATCTTAAAAAATTCAAAGCAAATGAGTCTTTGGCCACATTTGCCTTGCCAGTAATAACCCTTAAACCATATCACCTCACTCGAGGAGGGTTAGATCTGTTATGTCTGGAGTGAATTTGTGAACACTCATCCAATCATCTAGGTCCTATTTGAAGGATGATAGTGTATCGCACTGTTTAATTGGCAGCGGTAGTCTGTTGTAGAGGCGGAGCAGGTGCTATGTGATGAACTTCTCTCTTCACTGTGTTTTATTTATCTTCTGGTAAAGATTTAATTCCCTGGTTCTGGGACTGGTAGTGCTGTCTGATTTGTGAAGATACAAAAGATACAAGACCACTGGGTCGCTATTTGCAAAGAAGGTAAGTTACAGATCTCCACTCAGGAGTTCATCAGCTACAGAATAAAGAGACAGTCCTTCCAGTCTTCCCTGGTAGCTTAGACTAATGACCTTCTTTATTAAAAACCTCTGGGGTCATTCTAGCTGACAGAGATATCTAATGAGCTACAGACTGAAGGGGAAATGTATTCACTAATTGGCCTAGACAATGCTGAATAAAAGGAAAAAGTGACCTGTCTAGATCTGGTTGATATTTCTTTGACAATTGGTTGCACAAAGTAGAAGGAATTTCTGACTACTGTTTTTACATGATATTGAAAATAGAGGGAAACATCAACTCAAGTTCTAAGCTGCTTAATGACATTTTAATTTTGAAATGGATATTCTCTATGCTATATAAAGGGGTAGGGTTGTCTTCAAAATGTGACCATATTGTGCTTCTAATCTTTTAATTTGAGCATCATTTAATGCACAGTGTATTAATGAGTGTAAGTTCTTGATGAAGGGTTTAGGCATTGAAAATTGACAGCTCTCAGTTTGAAGAAATCTGCAGGGGTAGCCAGAGGTTATGGTTAATGGTCTGGAGATCAGATCACTCTCTGATAAGGCATGAGAACTTGTACTGTGTGGTTTCTCTTTCTTAACCAATTTGCTACCCATCTTGCCACATAAGGATCTATTGTTATGCTTTAAGCTTACTAACTATGCTAGCATATGGGATGGTATCATCTGCCTTTGACAGGTCATGGTATGCCATGTGGTCAGCATGACCACTGTCAACAGTCTGTGTGTTGCCATTTCAAAGACAATAACCAATATGCTGCTCCAGTTGCATAGAGGGATAAAGCTGTGACTATGACCCAGGTGACTCAGGTTCAATTAGTAGCTCAAAGGACTGGCAGAAGAGCCAGGGAGGGATGAGTGTTACCATCCTGTGATGGATGGGTGGTCCTGTGGGCTTCTTACTGTGACGGTCCTGGGTGGAGGCTGGGGACAGCGCATGGTAGGCATGCCTAAAGATGGGGAAATGGTGGAGATATGGCTTAGCTGCTGCTGAAGAGGGCAATCATTTGCATATCTCTACTGCATGCCTACCCTACAGGAATACCACTGGGACCCAAGGAAGGGGAACAGTTAGGTCATAAAGTAAAATGACTTCCCCTTTGGACAGAAGTTTGGACATGTTGATCCCATTGATTCCAAGTTCCATTATGGAGTCACAGCATATCAGATTAAGTCCAGGGGGGTGCAATAAAGACGGCTGGTAAACTCAGCACGGACAAATATCAGGGTGCTGTGCTGGGCTTGTAACAATGAAGGATGGGGAGAGAGGGGAAAAATGCCAAAAAAAAAAAAATAACCAAATTCATCAGAAAGAATATAACTTTAATAAACCAAACTGCTGCAGGTCTAGTCTGATGAGATTGTTGATCTTGGGAGTTATAATATATTCCATGACTTTGCAAATGAGAGCCATCTGGATTATGGTCTAAAATTCCTGGGGTTCTGTGGTAGAACCACCCTTATAGAGTGGCATCAGTACAGCTGTGTGCCAAATCTCAAGGACAAAGCCTGTTGCTACACTTATGTTAACTACTTCATATATTGGCTTAGACAGTGGTTGTTTAGCACTATTTACTAAACTGCCAAGGATATTCTGAGGTCTCATGGAGGAAGTATTTTTGGTAATAGAAAGTACCTTCATTGCAATATTCCTTAATGATGAGGGGGATTTGAGAGATTCAGGCATAAGTAGTTTTGAACAGTCATCTCGAATAAACTTCATACTAAATTTCTTTGCTCGTATGTAGGCAATGACTACTTAGTCAGAGGAGTGGAACCATTTTTAATACTTTCAGAGTAATGCTGGGAATTATTGCTTGATTCCCTAACATAGCTAAAGAAGGATCTGTAATTATCCTCACCTTATGCTAACATGTGTTCATGGGCATCCTTAGACAACCTAATAATATTTTTCAACATTGTGGTCATATTTCTGATATTAATCTCAATATGAAAGTTTTTTTTGATTTACTGTACTCTTCAAGGAGTGCTTTTATCTTTCTACAATGATTATGTATATTGCTAGACCACCAGGATGGTTTGTTTTAAACATTTTCCATTGGAGGATTCTTAGTTCTATACATTTATCTACATGGACACTCTATTTGGAAGCTACCTGTTGTGAGAAAACTGAGGCTCATGATGATATAAATAACGTTTGAAATTTTGTCATAGAATTTGATGATTTTAACACATTGCAGTCTTTGAATTTCAAGAAAAAAAATAATTCCATAGAAATTTTGCAGGCAATAATCACCAGTTTGTGATCTGAATTAAACTGGGAGATACCAGGGGGGATAATGCATGCAAAATTAGGTTCCTATCAGCATCTCGTATGTTGACAATATCGAATGCGATATTGTCAACCCGAGAATACCGAAAGTGCAGAACATCGAACGGGTAAACAGAAATCTCCGTAAGTGGAGATTTCCATTTACTACAATATAGTGCGGTCTTGGAGTTGGTATATTTAATTAGGGGTGGGTGTGGGGGGTGCCTTGATATTTTGTGATTCAAACTATTACATTTTCGAAATGCTGATATAGACCCTGCAAAACTACATTTATAAGGATGAGGACAATAATATTATGCCTGTAGTGATTTTTGTTAACAATATGGCCCACGGTGTTCTTCATTTATTATATTTACAAATTTTTGGACATATCATACATTGGAAATTTAGACACTACAGTTTAATAAGGGGTAGCCAAATTCTCCCATAATGATGAAGTTCTTTTTCATGGTGAGTTCATTAAGTAAGTTTAGGAATGTTACTTGATTTTCATGGGATAAAGTGTGTGTCCTGTAACAGGCTACAGTCTAATAGCCTTATTTAGTGTGATCTGGAGTTCAGTTTGTGAATATCTGGAAAACTGTCTAGAGGTGATATGGCTCCCACCAATCAAGGAAATACACCACAGTTTCCATCTGGACTAAGGGCATTGTAGGTACAAAACATGGGCATGTAAGTAGTTTTTTAATCTAAATATGGAAACCAAGTTTTAGTAGTTACACAGCTATGTATCAGTTTCAAGTGCAGGTGAGACTAAAGTCAGGCAGTTTGTTTTTGAGACTACTGACACTGAGGAGAGCCATCTTAATGTGACCCTGTTTCTAATTTGATATATGACCTAATTTTGAAAGACCATTTATTATAGTGTCTGATGGCACTATGGAATCAGCAATGGCTTTAACCAGTATGTAGTAGCTTTGGAACAAGAACTGCAGTCCTCCTTTGGACTGTTGAAGTATTCTTTACAAAAGCGATCCTCTGCCAAGGGTGGCCCAACATCCGTCCAGTAGACCATCACCTTAGGTTTTCAAGGATGTCGTACTTCACTCATATGCTCTCCAGTCATGGCGTAGGGCATAATGGAGATGTACGGACATACATACCTCGAAAATGAATAGCCCCACAGGAGGAACATGTACATCCAGAAGGAAAATAGAAGAAAGATCAGAAAAAGGGGGAGGTGGGAAGGAGTGAATACTGCAGCACTGCAGCAGTGAAGATAAAGACATTTATTGTTATGGTACGATTTTACACAATTGTAAAATGTCATTCAATATCAGCGTGGCAGTATTCTTTATGAAGCAGAGTACAAAAGGTCAAGAGGAAACATGGGAGGAGGAAGGCCAAGCAGGGCCCTCAAGAAACCCATCCAAGATAGCTCTGGTAGAGCTAGTTCTAGCCCAGGAAACTACATCCAGTTTATAATATTTAGTAAAAGTATTGACAGAAATCCAAGTAGCAGCCTCAAGGATGGAATTGTTATCCAATCCTTTAAAAAAAGCATCAAAGAAAGCCACAGCTCTGGTAGAATGAGCCTTTACAGAAGCAAAAAGTATTTTCCCATGAAAGGAGTAACAGCAGGATCCTCAGTATGAGAGAAAGGGGAGGGAAGGCATAGAGTAATACTGCTTCCAAGAAAAAGAGAAGGCATGTACCTTCCATGCCAGAGGACTTGGGTCTCTGGTGCAAAGGAGAGGAGGTTGTCTGTTCAGAGTGGGGGCAGAAAGATCTACTTGAAGAGTATCCCACTGTTGGGCAATGTCCAGAAACTGTCTCTGTGAAGCATGCACTCGTGAGTCTGTGTTATGGATCTGCTCGGAGAGGCTGTCACAATGTTTTGATGTGATGGAATATAAACAGCCTAAAGAGTCACCTGATACTGGACAACTAGATCCCAATCCTGAAGAGCTAGTCTGGACAGGAGGTAAGAGCATGTCCCTCTAAGCTTGTAGATTTATTACATTGCTTTGGTATTGTCTGTAAAGATCTTAAGAGGCCCTAATGAGTGAATAAATGACCCTGAACCTTTAGAGGGCCAAAAGAAGCACCCCACCCCATGTCTGCAGCATCTGAAAAAAGTTCCTGAGAGGGGACTGGGGGCTGAAAAGGAAGGCCTAGTTTGAGACACAGCTGGTGAATCCACCAGTGAAGCTCTAGTTTGAGACATGGAAGAAGAGGAACTAGAAAGTCTAAAGGGTGACAATGCTGAAGCCAGATTAACTTTTAAGAACCACTGTAGCTTCTTCATACAGAGTCTAACTAGAGGATGTATAGGAATGGTGGAAGCCATGTAACCCATAGTCTGTAAAAACTTCCTGGCTGTAACAAAGACCTGAGGAAGATGGGATTGAAAAAAATGCAATTAGAGCTAGAGCCTTGGGTGGTGGCAAGGAAGCCAGCATAGGAATGGTCCCGAGCCTGCACCTGAGAAAAAACATGATCCTGAGAAGGAGTCAGGAAGGATTTCTGTAAATTTATCATAAACCCTAGGCTTTGCAAGAAGCAAATAGCATAGTGAAGGTGCTGAATCAGGGTCTCTGGAGAGAAAGTCTGACTGAGCAGGTTGTCCAAGTAGGGGAAGATATGAACACCTCCTCACCCTGCAAAAGGCAAATACATGAATGAGGCATTTGGTAAAGATCTAGGGGCAGTAGAACAGCCAAATGGAAAAGCATCAAACTGAAAATGGGGATGAATAGGGATGTGAAGATAGGGATCCTTGAGATTCAGAAACACCAGGAAAGCCCGAGAAGGAAGAAGAAACAGAGTCTGAAGGAACAGCATCCAAATTAAAGGGATCTTCAGAAAGGTGTTGAGCTGAGAAATGTCCAGAATGGACCTCCAGTTGCCTTCATTCCTAGGAACCAAAAAACATTCTGGAATAAAAACCCTTTTCCTCGCAGGAGCAGAAACTGCTTAGATGGTGCCTTGAGACAAAAAGCCCTAAAGTCCCCCCAGAAAAAAGAGCAACTGTTCCTGAGGAGGTTGAAAAATTCCTAGAAAGGGAAGAAGGGCTTTCCACACCATGATTGGGAAATGATAGACAAAACCCAAAAGTCCTGAATGATCTTTAACTAACTGGAAAGAGACAAAGGAACCTGACCTAGGATGGAAGGAAGAAAATATTCAGACAGAACCTGGTTTGTCTGGAAAAGGAGGCTTCTGAGTAGTAGAAGTCTGAGTAGATTTAGCAGGAAGAGCCCATCCAGAACTCTTTTTACATTTGGGAGGAGGGCGAGACTGTCAACGGTGAAAGGCAGGCTTAGAAGGATAATTCCTCTGAAACTTAAGAATAGGGGAAATAAAAATATGTTTCAATTCTGCAAGACCTTGCCTCTTTCCCGAAGGAACTTAAAAAATCAGCAGCTGGAGAATCAAAGAGATTTTTATTATCAAGAGGAGCATCCATTAATTTAGCTTTAATATCATCAGGTAAAGGTTGGAGGCAAAGCCAAGAATAACTCCTCAGCACAGAAACAAAGGCAGCATCCCTGAAAGAAGCATCAGTTGCATCACAACTAGTTGTAATAGAATGGCTAGCCACTTTTGAAGAGGAGCCCAACAAAGAAAGGGCCAAAACCTTCATCCCAGAATCAGGGAAATAACCTGATAGGCATAAAAATGAAGCACCAAGACTTACCTGGTATATGGGTCTGATAAAGAATTGCCTGAAAGGCCAGGGTAGCAGCAGTATACACCTTTTTACCCAGCCGTTCCATGGCTCAACTGTCCTTGTCAGAACTAAGCAATTTAGATGAAGGCAAAAGTTTGGAAAGTTTGTCAGTAGAGACAAACACAACAGATGGATCAGCAGAAGGATATTTGTAAATAAATTTACAGTCATCAGGCATCTTATAAAACTTATCAGGCTTTTTAGGGGCTGGAGGATGGGAATCAGGAGCCTGAAAGGCTGCTGAAAAAGTGTCCCACAGGCAGCTCGAACTGGATGGACAGCAGAAGGCTTAGGGGACTCCATTTGGAAGAGTTCATAAAACCTTTTCTGGAGGTCAGAAACATGAGTACAGCCTCATTTAAAAAAATTCCATCATACAAGAGATAGTATTCCCAGAAGAAAGTTCCTCAAAGGGAGAATTTGGACTGATGGAGTCTTCCTCCGCATAACCATAGTCCAATGCATACCTCTCAACCTCTTAGAACAAGACATCTGAACAAAGTCATAAATAATAAGGGGACAATGAATGGACAAAGACCCCAAAATAGGAACAATTTTTAAATATCAATCTTACAAACATAGAAAGTTGATAGAACAACAGATTTTGCATTAACATGCACTTTCTAAAGAGTATGAAGTCTGAAACTCAAATGCCTGTAATTATGTTCTGACTTAAGTTCTCAATGATTTGCCAATGGTATTCAAGAAAATCAACATTTTATGAGAAACAGACCAAAAATATGAGGCAAACAGTTTACTATTATAAAGTCGGCGTAGCATTGCATGCCTATGAATTATTCAAACTCCTGATGTTCAAATAGTTCATATGTTTGCCGGCCATGTAATCGAATGGAATATTTGCGAATGGTCTGTGCATTTGCAAATATAACGTTCGATTATGTACAGGGATTGCGGTACTGTGCGGTAAGGGAAATACATCCCTTTCCTCACTGTGGTGCAATCTCAGAGTTGGAATATATATTTAGGGTGGGTGTGGGTGTACAGGGGGCCTTGCCCCCCTGCATAAATGGGATGGTAGATTTCCTAGATAGGGAGTTACGGTAAGGGTGAGATTGCTGTTAAGTGCCGCAAAATGTCGTGTTCGACATTTTCGGCATTAACAGCTGTTTTTCGACATTAGGGCCATTAGGTGATGTGTACTTTTGGTGAAACACTTCGCTCATAAGTACCTGTTTTTTTTTTAACTTTCGAGATTTAATAGTAAACCGAGGCAAACATCTGGATATTCTGTAAAAATCTGTACAGTTGAGAGGTATGGTCCAATGGAGAAGGAATCTGAGAGGAATAAGCCAAGGACTCTTCCCAAGAGCCCAATTCCTCATCAGAAGAACCCTGATCCCTAGGTCTCTTAAGAGCAGGCAGGATCACAAACACCTTGGAATGCCTTCAGTGCTATCAGTTCATTATACAACCCCAGTGTAAAATCCTACCATTCAAGAAGAAGATTGTTAGGATCAGGGGAAATATGTTTTGTTTTCTGCTTCTTTTTCTAAGGGATGTCATCCTTAAAGACCTTAGGAGGTGGGGACACTTAATGACAATCAATACAGTGGGAATCTCTTCCCGAACAGGAATCTGTGGAACACCCCTCGGTCCCTCAGATACTATTAGCCTAGATTCCCCATCAACATCTGCAACAGATTCTGCAGAACCTCCAAGGATGTGCAAGAAGCCAAATCCATGCCAACCTCTGAACTGGTCATGGCAGAGGTATTCAGCAGAACAACTCTGGGCTTTCACTAGCCTCAAGAGAGACATCCGGGAAGAGGCAGTACAGTAGCAAAATCCAGCCTGACTTGTTTGGTTTTCTTCATAGCAGACTGCTGACCTTCGGGACAGGATGATTCTGCCATTGCACCCTGTGCCAACAGCTTAAGACACTTGTTTTCTAAGTAGATAGACAAGGAAGAGAGATGACTATGAAGGGTCTTAGGGACAACTACTTGACAAAACACTGCTCGTGATCGTCCTTATGGGGAATTTGTCTCCTACACTGATATTTTCCCTTTCTGGATAACATGTAAACTCACAAAAAAAAAAAAAAAAGGAAAACAACAAGATAAGAAGAAAACCTCAATGGAGGACTTATCTGAAAATGGCTTTGTAACCAGTATAAATGAAGTAGCATTCAGATCAATGATCAAAGATAGATTTTGGACTAGTGGCAAAGAAGATCTAAGGTATTTACATCTCTGCATCACCTTTATACCCTCCTCCACAAGTGGGGAGCAAATGTGTGATGTACAATGTCCTTGAAAACCTAAGGCTTTGATATAATGGCCACATGTTGAGCTACCCTTGACAGGGAATCCCTTTTGTAAAGAATACCGCAACAGTGATATGGAAGGACATAATTTTTTGTAAAAATCCCTTATGGTTATATGATCCTTTTATAACTGTAATACTATCCATTGCCCACATTCATTCCTTAATTTCTCATTTATCTTTTTTATGCCCTTTCCCATTCTAGTATTCGTTTTCTTACATCACCTCCATCCATATTGCTAAATGTTCTGGAAAAAAGTTACAACTGCTTCATTTTTTGCTACACTCAAACCTTCTCATAACACAAAATAATCAATTTTAGATCCATGTATAGCCCTGCTATAGGTCCAGTGACTTCTATTCCACGCAGCTAACATACCACATTTTATAACTTCCAGTATTTTTTTCTTTAATAATTCTCTTTCTTTTCACATTTCCACCTTAATAACTCATTACGTCTGAGTGATGCCTCCAGGTGCATCTGCAGTTAACTCTTTCTGACGCCTCAAGGCATCAAATTCTGCTTGTTTGTATTTGCATCAACAATTCCAAACCCATGCTATGTAGAAGGTTTTAAAAGTTTTCATCTTAAAGCTTACAAAATGGCAAACTCAACTGCACTCATATATGACATCTGTCTAGAGCTGGTAAAGAGATATTAACTGTTGTTTTCATGATATTAATTTATATAGCTATAATTTTTACATTTTTCTAAATATCTCAAAAACCAAGTAACACAGACAGAACTCCTTAGCTTTATATAAAAGCTTTCAGCTAGATGAGTAAAATGCTGCTGACAGTATGTGAGTAACTTGAGAGATTGCTAAGATATTGTATGTTGTTTATAAAATATTACAAACATAATAGTTGCTGTGTTTACTGTGAATTATAAAATTCAGTTTAAGACCTAGAACCTAAAGAATACTGCCACTATAAAAATAGTTTATGCTGAAGGTTCTGCCATTTATACTTCTTTGATAACCCCTATGGTTTCAGAGATATGCACATTTGTTTGAAACGTGAAGACATAATTTGATTTTGTCAAAAGGCTTAGGCTCCGCCCATTGGGCGTTACAGTGTAAACTTCCTGAGCTCCATGGGAGTGAATGAATTAAATCACAGTTAATATTTCCTGCCATTATGATATTCATATTAACCAGCACATATTTTAATACCTGATAAAAAAAAACAAATTATCTTTCCTTAATGGTAACATTAGCATAAAATGCTAAAATCTTATAAACTTATTTTTTCCAAGAGTCAAACTTCCATTCCTTACCAATGTTACATCCAAAATTGTCATTGTCTTTTTACATAGCGTAAAATAACTACTCCAGAAAAAGGATAATTTCCTAAGTTCCATATTATATTTCAATCCTACAAATTCTCTGTTTGCAATCTTTATTTGTCAAAAACCTTGCTTCCACATCAAATTTACCACACCATCCCACAATCCATATCCTTCTTACTAAATTAATACTATTCACATTTACTGAAATGACTCAAAAATTATTACTGTTCCATCCTTTTAATTTAGAAGAATTTATATTTAAAATTTCTTTAACTGAACATTTTCTTGTTTCATTTCAAACCTTTTCTGCACCATATGATTTTTAAAACACATATCTTATAATCACCAATTTCCTTTCTTTTTGTAATTTATAATTTACAATTGTATCCTTATATTTCCTTTTCTTATCTTTTCTGAATATATTTTTTTACCTTTTACTATTTTACACTACATATTTCATCCTTTCATGCTTTATTTTTTTCTACTTTTTTCCTCTTTCCTTAAACTTCCTTATATCCCTAATTTTTCTAATACATTTTTCTCTTGATTACTTTTTTGTTCTTCACTCTTGATCACATCCATTTGTTTATTTTTACAATCCATCCATAAATGACTCATTTGATTACATTTATAACATATTAGCTCACATTTTTTTGGCATCAGGAGCCATTTCCCCACATACAATGCATGGCTGTTTATCACATTCAGTTATACAAATTCCAAGGAATCATCATTTCTTTCTTTTCATATTCACACATGAAACTCTCCATGCTATATCCAGTCTCAAATATATTGTCACAAAAAGTGTCCTTGTTTATTAAGGTGCTCTTAACTCATGGTTTTTATACCCAAAGAAATCATTATATTGTCCCACATGTCATACCTGTTCAATTCTTTATCCCCTTTACCTTGAATTCTAACACCATGTTTCCTCTTTTTGTTCTCCACTCATTTTCATTTCATCTCTTTTCTCTTTAATCTCTTCTGTAACAGTTTCTTTTTTACCTTGCTCTGCAGTGCTCTTTTTTGAAAGTGACTCTGCCTCCTCTTTCTGGATTTTGTCAATAATATCTACTCAAGATATATCTATGCCATTTTCTGGCTCACTCTGTGTGATCATTTCTTGCAATATACCATCCTGCTACTCTTGCAGCTGGAGGGTTGTAACAACACATTCACTCATCACAGAATCATCCACCTCTATCTCAACAAATAACTCCATCTGTAAAGCTCTCTCCAAATCCTCTAAAATCTCGCAAACTTATTTTTGTATCTCAATAGTCTTCAATTCTACTCTTTGCTGCCATGATCTCTTTCTCACACACCATCCTCCCAGTCACAAATGTGGATGAATGGGACATGCTTACTTGCTTGCTAGCTCCAAGACTACAAGTAGGGGAAGTTCTCAAATGCCCTGGCCAAATTTCCCATAGTAGTAAAAGTACTGCCTTGGGACAACCAAGAAAGGGACTACAAGCCTAGAGGGACTAACACAATGAAGAAAAGGATAAATAAACAAAATAAATACATCATTCTTGAAGAAGACAGGATTCTATTCAGGACTTACATATGTGAAATGCATAGAGAGTTCTGAAATGTCTTTCTTCCATATGCTATAGAGCTTTAAATCAAAAGTCATTTACCCAGTGTTGACTACCACCAGGTCATAGCCATATTTGTTTTGTGCAAAGGTCTTAAAGGTCCATGAGATAGCATAGAGCCTGGTTTCTGAAAGATGTTGCACTGTCATCCTGCAGTCGTCTAATGTATGGAGTTCAAAATAAGTGTGCCTGACTAGTGATTAGCGTTTTTATTTTTGGAGTGGTCTGGGTCTACTTGTTATGAGATAATCTGGTCACACTTTGAAAAAAAGCATGCCTGAGAGTGATATGGTATTTCAGTGTTACTTTTCACAGCCTTGGTTTAAGACATTTTACCAAGGATTTATTAAAACATTAGAATGGGATATCAGTCATCTTACAATTTTATCTCACTTGGGCAGTGTCATGAGGAAAATGAATATTTTTATTCCATTTTTTCCTTGTGCTGGCAAAGCTTTTCCAGATGCCTGGACAAGAAGCTGAAATCTTTGCCCCAGTACTTAATATATTTAATTCAGATTTCACAAAATCACATAGAAAATATAATGATGATGATAATAATAATAATAATAATAATAATAATAATAATAATAATAATAATAATAAAAATAATAATGTAATTATAAATCATTGACAAAATACTATTCAGTGTTTGTCATTTGTATTAATGTAATGGGTGATCATTGACATAACCTATTTACCATGCAAGAGCTCAGGATACACAGGGCACATAAAAGTTTTGTAAAGAAGGCAATGATCACTCTAATGGTGAAAGTGATGAGGCTGCTCCAGCATTATATATTCTATCTAGTAAATTACAAATGCAGGTGTGCAGGTAATATATTTGGAAATGGTGTAATAAATTATTTTATAAAGCTGAATGAGCAAACCATGTAAAACAATCTATGAATATCTGGAACTCTTGATTTGATAAGCAGTTTTGTGAACATGTTATAAATTAAAGAGCTGGGCACCTAGATATAATTCATAAAACAGAGATAACAGCAACCATTCTCTTATTCTGTAAGAGTATTTGCAATCCTCTTAATTAGAGGTGTTACTATTATATTTTCCTGTTTCTTGCAACAAAAATCAAACTTTTAGTTCCATATTTTTCATACTGTACCATTTTATTATTGATGCATATCTGAACTGCATCAAACCATTATACTGTTTTGTACAGAAACTGGATTTGGTAATCTAACATTTTCAGCAGCAATCTTTTGTCTTAAGTAATGCCAAATGAAATTGACTTGTAATTTTCCAAACTAAATATTTAATTTCAAAAGGAATACAGATGTCCCAAAGAAATGAAATTGAGTTTATGATATACAGATATATAAAAAGTAGCAAATGCTTAACAGAAATTAGTGATACATAAAAGTATGTTTTAAAGATTGGTAAAGCAACTTCACTCCACAATGTGTAAAGCTTCAAACAATAACCTATTGTTTATAGACTCTCAGAAATTTTGCCACCTCTCTTTTGCTATGATTCCTTGAGTAATGTCTACACTAAGCTACAACCAGTTGAATACAACCAGTTAATGCTCAATTCAGATGAAAAATGTACTTTTTCAGGGTAGACTGACTCACATGTGGGACACTTCACCCCATCTACAGACTCTTATTTATTTATTTATTTATTCATCCAATCATTCATTCATTCATTTATTCATTGCAAATACACAGCCGCACAACCACAGAAAAACAAAACTAATTCTGTAACAGAAACAGCATCAGCAAGGATGGATTTTCTATGGAAAACTAAAGTCATCTAGATGTGATCATTATGTTATAACCTTGAACATTTGTAAAGCCCACCACCACCTTACAAAGTGGGCATTTTTTTGTATAGTAGAAATATCACATAGGAAAATAAGTTGCATTTTTTTCTGACCATTTTTCAATAATATTGGTGTAGTAATTATGTAATAATTACATAGGTTTGCATGCATATGCAATTTTTCCTCATGAAGTGTACAGAGGATCTTGCTTGTTTGCAAAAATATGAAACAAGATTTGTATATTTCTCTACATTATTTGCATTACAGACTTGCTGCATATTCTTTCTTCAGAAATATCTGATTTTTATCAATGTCTTAATCATAAAATTTAGTTGTAGCAAGCTCCTGTGTGATTTTTTAATGCAAGTAGTTTTCATTCAGGTTAGTGATGTACAATCAAACTTTAGAAAAGTACAGGAAGAACAGTTGTATTAGGAACATACCACAAATGTAAGTGCCCAAGTGGATTCATCATTGCAGCCCATACATTTGTGACATCATGAGTACAGGTTACTCAAGGCTGGCCCAACTTCCAGAGCTTTAATCTGCCCTTGGTATTTCTGCAGTGTCTTCTTACCAAAACATAATGATATCAAGTGGTATAATGGGTGCACTGATCAATGTCACCTTCAGAGGTTTCTTGTCCTTGGCACCAGTGACACAGTGGACCAGATGATACAACCTCAATTGTTGCAGGTCCAGTTCAAAGAACCCCAGTCAACCTCTCCAGTCAGCAAACAAAGAAGATATGGAAACCCAATATGAAAGTGGGAGTGAAGGTATCTGATGGAAACTAAGGGGACAACAACCCCCCTTCAGAAACAATTACATATGGTCAGAAAGGGATGTAGGGTATGGAGGGAGGGTAATGGATGTGCAACAGTGAATCTACTTGAACATGTACCTTTATAGTAAATGCATAAAACAAGCATATTGTTTTTAGCATAAGATTCACTGTTGCAATCCTCACATTTCCAAAGATTCCCAAAGCACAGTGTCTTAGAGAGGAGGAAGAATGTTATTTGGTTATGAGGCCTTGTAGGATAACAAAAGCAAAACCAGCTATAGCCCTGCAAGCTGTCCCTAGGTTGTGGTGATTAGAGACAGTATGCACAGATGACCAGGTAATAGCTGCAATGATAGCCTGTGCAATTCCTCAAGGAATTCAGTGGTAGTAATGGTGTCTCTACCAAAATGAGCCCTAATCTATCCTGAAGATGGATTGCCATGGTTTAAATAACAGAAGGAAATCCAGTGAGCTAACTATTTTGAAAAAGTTTGTTTAATAACAGATCTACCCTCTTTCCTTTTAGCTTAAGAGATACATGGCTAATCAGACTTTCTTAGTTACTTATTCCTGCATATGCAAAATCACAACTGCCTGAGCACATCAAGGAAATGAAGGGTCTTTTCTCCAGAATTCTGTGGCTTCAGGGAAAAAAAAACATATAGATGAATGGCCTGATTCAAGGACAGTTCAGAGACCACTTTATGCAAAAGTGAGGTTGGTATGCAGGGATGAAGTGTCCTGATGTAATACTAGGAAAGATTATTTCTGCATCACAGATTCAAGTTTAGAAATCCTCCTCATAGAGGTAATACCCAACAGAAATAGCATCTTCCAAGACTAGTATTGGAAGGGGAATGAAGCACCTGTTCATAGCACCGGGGTCATTTTTTTATTTGGTTTTAAAACAATAAATAAACAAACAAATCAATTAGAAAACAAACAGAAAAAAAACTATTTACATTGGTCCACAGCTGATCACTTCACCAAAGTTATACATCAACAAGAATTATTATTTTTCAAACAACTCTTTAAGTTTAAGCCAAGATTTATATGAATGTGTAATATTAGAAATTATTGTCTTTATAGTATGCAATTCACTACTGCAAACAATTTTTGCCATACTAATAAATTCCACACTAGAGGGGTAACTTTACTTTTCTAATTTATAGCAATGACTTCTTTGGCTATAGCAAGAATAGATCAAGGAAGAGGCAACTGGGTTTTTGGAATTATCTCAGGAATTGGAACATTAAATAAAACTAAATATTTAGAAATATTATATCTGTCTGACCATACAGCTTGAATAAAGTTATTAATTTCTTTCCAAAAAGGGGAGATGACTTCACATTCATATACCATAGGCATCCAATCAGCTATTATTTCAGAAGCACATCACCAGCATTTAATTCTATTTGATTTACATATAATTGTAATTTTGGTAGGATTACCAAAAGCCCTGTGTAAAAATTTCCAAGTGAAATTTTCCAATATAATAAAGATGTAGCTTTATCTGCAGATTTTAATATTAATGTATTGTGTTCTTCAGAGAAGTCTTCATTATTAATTTTTGAGGAGTAGTTCTAATAAGAGTTGAAATATGTGGAATCTAACTTAAGAATGTTATAACTTTGTGACAAATATAATTTATTTTTCATTGCATTATTATTGATATTTATTAATAATTCCAATAATGTATGGAACAATTTCTTATTTAGGTTAAATATCTTGTTTACCCATGTGTTTACAAAATCTCTAAATATTTGTAAAATTAACCAGTTCTCAGAATTTTGATTATATTTGGACCTTAAATTTTCAACAGTATATATATATCAGTACCATTTTAGAATTAATGCCAATACATTAAATTACTTTGTTGTTTCAATACTAGCATTTTGTTGAAGTGATGTGACTCTAACCAGTCATCTGTATACACAATTGCAAACATAGAAAATATTAAGTCTTCAAAGCAATGGTTAGAATATGCAAACTTTTAGAATGAGGAAATGATGCTATTTAAACAGGGAATTTGAGAAGAGGGTGTAATACCATTCACACAAAAATCTTTGAATGATCAGATAAAACTATATGGTACAATTTGTTTATGACTGGCTGTGATATATTTACTATTTTCTAATACTACTTCTTGATGTATTTGTTTATATTTTGAGTCATAAGATGAATTTATCCACAATGCTATAACTTTTACAATTATAAAAGTAGCATACAATTGAATATCAGCGGATCCAATTCCACCATTATTCCAATGTTTTCAGTGCCAACCAATGGAATCTCTTGGTTTATTAGAATGCCTAGGCAAAATAAGTAGAATATTATTTATCTTCTTGTTTTTTTTTTTTTTTTTTGTGGAGATAGTACTAAAGATTGTAAGACAAACAATATTTTAGGGAGGATTACCATCTTAATAAGCATTAATCATTATTCTATGGTAAAGAAGAATTTGTTCCAATTTGTGAGTAAACTTAATATTTTATTAACAACCTGTTGGAAGTTTGTATCATTTCTTTACTATTAGACATAATGGTTATACCAAGGTATTTCATTTGATTGCTATCCCAATTGAGTGTTTCAGGGAGACTGGATGAATCATTTATTGCAGAGTGAGATGTTTTGGCAGTTGCATTTTGATGCTATGAACCATCCTGGTCTCAACAAGAACATTTCCATATATAGTGAACTCAAAAAGCAAGCGAATAACTGTTGTTTTTTGGTATTTTTTTATTTTTTATCATATTTCTATTATTTTATTATACAGTTTCAGATGATATGTGGAAGGGTTCTTTCATGTTTTTTTATGTACAAGTTCACATTTTTTCATGTACAGGTTATGTTGATTGTATCTATGGTAACTTGAACATTGATTGGGGAGGGGTGCGTGTATTTGGTGCTCTTCAGAGCTTAAAATGGAATTGTAAATGGCTGCTTGTGGTTCTGATGACATCATTTCCTTGATGAAAGCACTTAACCCAGTGTTAGTAGCCATTTGAACTATTTTTTTTTATCTTTTTTTCATTAAAGTATTTTGGATTTCAGGTGTGGCAGTTAGATGTTTTTTCTTGTTTTTTTTTTCATATTTTGTTCATTCCTTGGTGATTATGGTGTGTTATTCAATTGAAGTTAGAATATTTTTGTATGATTTTTTTTTATTAATTAGTTATGTACTTTTTTATTATAATTAAATCTTAAATTTGAGATTCTTCAACCTGATTCATAGAACTAATTATATGTTCTAATGAATTTTCTTGTTAGCAAAATATCATCATCAAAGAGTTGAATCTTTAGTTAAAAATATTCTTATATTTTGATAACATTAATGTTCTTATTGGATCTTATACTATTAGGAAAGGGTTCTATAGATAATGGAAGAAGTAAAGGTGATAATGGGCTGCCTTGTTTTGTGCCTTTTTGTAAGTTAATGTAATTAGAATGAAAATAACCTATTTTAAAATAAAAACAAGAGTTATTGTATAACTTAGAAATTAATGTAACTAACTCAGGTGCAAAATTATACACTTTAAGTATTTTAAACAGGTATGACCAATTAACTGAATCAAAAACCTTATCTAACGTGAGACTAATAAAAGACATTTATTTTTTTATTTTTATTTACATAGCATATTAATGTATGCATTCTTATTACATTTTCCTGTACTTGTCTGTTTAAAATAAACCCAGTTTGATCATTGCTAATTAGTTTACATATAAGTAGATTAATTCTGTTAGCTAAAATGGACATGAATATCTTATAGTCTACATTTAAAAGTGAAATGGGTCTACATGATAAGCACTTTGTAGGATCCTTCTCTTGTTTTAAAATAGATGATTTGAGGAAATATATCAATGATGGGGGAGACTTCAGCAGTTGTTTTCATTTCTCTATAAATCTTATCTAATATTTTAACTGTATCATCCAATACTATTTTTTATAGTTCTGGTGCAAGACCATCTAAGCCCAGGACCTTATTATTTTTTAACTTTTTTATTTGATCTTTTATTTCTGTTAAAGTGAATAGTCTATCATTTTTTTTTTATTATTTACTTATTAATTTATTATTTATATTTTCCCTTAGAAAAGTTTCAACTATATAATCATTATCTAGGTTATTTGTGTTACTATTTGCATTTTTGTAAAATACTGGAAAGCCCTCAAGAATGCCCTTAACATCTGTTTTACTTTCTTTTTTTATTATTTATATATGTGATAATGTCTTTGATATTATTTAGTTTATTCATTTTCATTGATCTAAGTGAAAGTTTATGCAAACCTTAAAGGGTTTACTGAATATGCCTGCCGTTTTAAGTTTTTCCAGGTTTATTGAAACTTTATGATTTAGAATTTCAACATATTTTGTGTTTAAGTTTTTAAATTCAGACTGACTGATATGGTAATTTGGTTTAAGATTTAACTTTAGTGTGTCTGTTTTGGCTTGTAGTATAGTCAATGCTTTGTCACATTCTCTTCTTTTACTAATATATTAGCTTGAAACTCTTCTATTTAAATCCCACAGGACAATGTCAGTTCCTTCACCATTCATGTTTATTTATAGGAAATTTTTGATCTTTTTAACATACCAATCCTTGAATCATTTTATTTTAATAATGTATTTTAGTAATCTTCTGTGGTATATTAGATTGTCAGTTTTTAAAATAACAATGATTATAGTATTATGGTCAAATAGTGGACATGAAACTATTGAAACTTCTCTGATATGTGATAAATTGTTTGAGACATAAATGTTATCAATATTTGTTTTTGTTCCATATTTGTATGAATAATGGGTAAACTGAAGTGAGATTGTTTTCCTTAGCTCATATATAGCTATATCCTTTAAATTCATTAGATTTACAAAATTCATTAAGTGATTGGCTGAAAATATGATTTTTAGCTTTCTATCTGCAGTGGAATCTTTGTCTGATAAAATACAATTAGAATCACCAGCCATTATGATTTCACCTTTCATGTAGTAGACTCTAGTGTCTAAGTAATCTTTTGCATCTTTAGCTTCAACCCCTGGAATCCAGTAAGAGTTCACCAAATGTATATAGTCGCTTGTTCTACTCAGTTATAAAAATGCTTAACATACCATTTTTATCAACATATGTATCTTTTATTTAGGCATTACTGGTGAGTTTTTCCATAAAATGAGGGTGCCTCTTCTTTTAGCTTGAAAGCCAGAGTCTGATAAACCAAAATAATTCTTTAATGAAAGTTTATTTACATCTTTATTAAGTAAATGTGTTTCCTGTAGAAATACTGTTTGAGCTTTATGTAATTGCAAGTATTTGAACAGACACTCCCTCTATACTGGATTACTCAATCCATTAATATTAATAGAGATGCATTTAAAATCAGACATTTATATAAGAGAGAAAAAAAAAAACAAGTATAATAAAATTCCATTTATGGCAGAACTTATTATATGCTTTATATATAACAGTATGAAATCTTCAGCTATGGACAAATCTTTTGAAACAAATAAAAAAATACCTAATGATATAACCTTAAAACATTCTCCCATTGAATAACATATTCCTAGTTTGTTGAAAAAGATGAACAAACTACCTTTCAAATTCTCCATTAGACTAGCAAAGCTTAGCTCATGCTTCTGATTCATATTAATGTGTCTCATGTTTTTAGTATGCATTATCTTAAAAAAAGCCCATCAGTGAGTTACTATGAATAAGAAAAGTTAAACAGGTGCTTAGACTCTTCATTATAAGTTGACCAAACTGAATATCTCTACAATTATCTTACCCTGTACAGCGCATTAACTTCCTGGTCTACTATAGGGAGAAAGTCAGTTGTTATTTTCATATTTATTAATTTATAGGTCAGATCATTTTATATGTTTTCTACTTTACTTACTATGTATAAAGTCATTCATAGGATCATAAGTTCATAAATTAGTACAAGGCTAACTGTCCTTGTGGGCCATTCCAAGCCCAGCCAATTACCCCATGTGAGAATCAAAACCTGCACTTTGTGCCTTTAAGGTGAATACCTTAACCCCATGCTATTGTCTCACTCTTATTGGCATGTTTATATTCTTTAAGTGCATATATGTTTACTTATTCTGATCTCTTTCTATTTATGTTTGTATACTATGTCTTCTACTATTTCTATATTCCTTAGTTTTATATTTTAACTATAATTCTAGTATAGGTTGCCATATAATAGAACATTTATATTTACCCTTATATAGTTGATATTCTTTAATTTAGTACTACTGCTAGAATCAGTCCTATTTTTTCTTAAATGCTATGTCAATAGTATCTGAACAAACATCTGAAAAACTTTCCCTTTTAAGTTTCAAACTTTCCATAATAAATTGTTCTGCGATATTAAGTTTTGTTATCATTAAAAAGAGACAATAACAGAGAAATTCAATCCTATTTTTTTTTATCAGAAGTGTCATTGTATAGGCTAGTGTATAAACTATTCTTTTGGTATACTGCAATCATTCAGAGCTATTTAATAAATGACAATGGTTTAGAATATAATTTGCTGTCTTTTGCTTATTATCTAACTTGTATTCATTGGCATCTTAGCATATGATTCAAAATATTATGATTATTTACTTTTAGAAAAGAAGAAGTAACCTGTACAGTCACTTTTTCTAACACACAGTTTAAACCTCAAAGTGTAAGAATCTCTTTCCTTGGTAGTCAAATGTGAATAACCCTCTTGAGGAACTATTTAAATGAAGAGCTGTAAATCAGGGAATGTCCATAAAGACAAAGGCTGAAATAGCAGAAGCATGAACTTTTACAGATGTGTGAGCCAAGACCTGATTTGTAGAAGACTGATAGATACTTCAGGATTGTATACTTTTTAGTATTCTTTGGATCCCTGGATAGTCACCAGAAGGACAATTATATCAACGTAGCTAGTTATGATTTTCTTTTGTTAGGTTTCATAGCCTCCTTCATAATAATTTATGCATGTCCTCAGCATATGTATGCCTGCCTGGAATCCAAATAAGATAATCCAAACTGTCAACCACACAGTGACTATTTTGAATTTTGGAGCCCTGAAGAATTTCTTTAGACAGGAAAGCCTAAGTTGGGCCTTCATGTCTTAGGACAGGAAAGATCTTGCATAGAGCTCTTGGTCCTTCATTTTATAGAGAAACCCTAGACACAGCCCTAGATTGTATCATTTCTTGTATTACTATAGGTATCAGAGTCAGGTGATCCTTGTTGTCTGTTAGAATACCTCTGAATTTTAAAATGTCTTAGAACTGCAATTTGTAGCCTCATTGGATGATACATTGCACCAAGGGTCTTGGGTGATTCTTTACAAATGTTTTTATAAACAAGGACAAGCACCATTCTACTATTTCTGAAGGGGGCACAGAGGTGATGAGAAAGGGGTTGTCTTTTGGTGGTTTTGGGAAAAAGGAGGGGGAGCCTGTGTGAGCCATAGCTGATTCATCCAACTGTCTCAGTCACTGTTACCCCCAACTTGTGTCTGGGTCTTGTTTACCATTCATTCCTAAACATTTCTTCTTTCATTTTACATTGTATTATCCAGTTTAGACTAAAAGGACTAGGATTATGCTAGAAATGTTCTAATGTTTCAATGAACTTGGGATCACAGAAACAGTCATCTGAGATGTCTTTGGTCTCCTGATGCAGCTCACATTTATCAGAATGTTTCTTGTTTGGCAGAAGGCTTCCAGGCATCTTGGTCAATGCCATGATGGTTCAGGCATAGGCTTCCACCCCTTTTCGGAATGCATATTTCTGGAGAGACTCCACTGTTACTCTTTCAGTTTTTACTCAGGGATAGAAGAAGAATGCAGAGAATAGCCCACGTCATGCTCTGCCCAAGACAAAACAAATATCTTTTATGAAAGTTCTTCTAGGGAATCTGTTTTACATAGGTTCATAGGTTCATAGGTTCATACTAGGCTATCTGCCCTAGGGCATTTATAAGCCTAGCCAGAAAGTGTTTGGCTTTCACCACCCATTTTAAATTTATTTTGCTATGCCCTTTTTCGAGGTTAGTATACTGTGCCTCTGTCTAACAGTGACACAGAAGTGATACCCGGGGTAAACCTACGATCTCCCATCCACTCATCAAGATTCCTCTTGAAGAGAGTCAATGAGGGACTCTGCCTAACCTGGACTGGGATTTTATTCTAGAGTGAAGGGAGCATCTGGGTTATGAATCTGTCCCTCCAGCATGTCCTATTTATTTCAGTGCTGAGGTTCAAGTCTCTCAAGCGCGTAGCTCAATGGGATTTGGATTTTCTGAGGTGCAGCATGTCCATTAATTCTGGGTTGGACATGGCTTTATACATCAGGCACAGATCGCCTCTGAACAGGCGGTATGCCACTGAGTAGAGCTGGAGTTTCTTTAACCGGGCAGCATATGGCATCTGTTTGAGCCCTTTGATCCTCTTGGTGAGGTACTTTTGGGGTCTTTCCAGTTGCTGCAGGTGTCTGGTAAGGTACATCCCAAAAGGGGCATTGTACTCAATTATGGGCCTGATGAGGGATCAGTAAAGAGGCACGATGACCTCCCCTGATCTAGATGTGAATCCCTTCATGATTAGGTGGGCTATATAAAATGTTTTTCTAACCACTTTGGCCAACTGGTTGTCAAATGAGAGATTGCTATCAACTTGGTTCCCCATGTCCCTAATTACTTCTTCTGTACTTAATGGATTACCACCTATGTGGTAATTTGTGGGCACTTTGTTTTTGCCAAAGGGGATGACTATACACTTTTTGGCATTTAGCTTGAGGCCATGGCTCTGGCACCAGTTGTCTGTTTCTATGAGGCCCTTTTGGAGGATGCTTGTGTCAGCTAGAGAGTCTATTATGGTGCCCAGTTTGCAGTCATCTGCGAACTTGGTCAACCACATACACAATACAATTATTTATTGCTGCAAAATTCTCCTCTTCTGACATAGATTCAGAATGACATAGGATCCAGGTGATATAGCAGATAAAAAGGTAAGAAAAAATCCCCTATGGGGTACTTATCTGACTGCTGGGAGTAAAACAACCAATGGGCTAAGATCTGAAACCACATATAACACTGAGGAGTCCATCAGATGATGCATGCTTTAAACTACTGATATTCTTACATCTGGGTGGGAGACCTTTGCCAAAGCACTGGGGTATACTAAAGCTGTGGAAGTCAGACTTGCTATGGACTACCTGTACATCCAAGACCTCCTGTACCCTAGTATGAGGTGCTCTTCTCATATTCACTCTACTGGTGTTACTACTACTAATGTATGCTAGTTCTAGTATTACTGTTTCTCAGAGAAAGTGATCCACAAAATACTGCATTCTAAATATTTAAATACAAAACCCTGGAAGTGCACATTAACAATTGTAGTTAAGTGTATCAGTCACTAGTGAGTTGATCTTTGGCCTGGCTCCATAGTTATCATATCACAAATGGTAATCACAGTTTTACAAGCAAATTAGTATTTTACAGTGCAGTACATTGGGGAACACCACAGGAAAAGCACTCAGAGTGCATTTTAGGTGTTAGATTATGTCAGACATATGATTAGCAATAAGACACAAAAGACCATAATAAAAGCAGTTCAATCAGCTAAAAAAATTGTAGCTAGTGGAACAGTGTAACACATATAATCAATGAAAAGTGAAATTGTCGAAAGGCAGCAAGGAAAATGCTTTTTGTGAGTGACATTTTATACTATGCAAAGAAATGCAAAAAAAAAAAAAACCCAGAAAGAATGACTATACAGTAAATATGAATGACACAATGATAAAGAATGACAAAAGAAATTAAACCTGAATTGCTCTGTATGGAAAGCAAACCATAGGAAGACAGTATACACCTGAGTGGAAGCAGCAGAAAAATATATAAAGTAAATGATCTTGGGCAGAAATGTCATAATTGTTAAAGTTAAAAAACAAAAGCTCTGTGAAAGTGCTATGAAAACTGATGGAAGTCAGGACACTTTAGATGCATTTCCAGGATGAAAAAAAGTTATTAGTATCCAGTATGCACAACTGACAGAAGTCTTATTATCTTATGAATGTACAGATCCTGATATCTAGTAAATGATAGAAATTATGTGGATACTGTTTTATATATGTCTACACATGTACAAAGTATTCACAGATGTAAACAAAAAATAAGATGGATTGGTATATTTGTGCATACACAGAGGAAACAGAAAAGCATAAAATCAATGTTTTAAAGAGAAGCCAACAAATCCAAGTGGACAGCATCATAGAAACGATAACAATAAGTTTATAATAACAAGAGAGTAATTTATGTTCTGCAAATATATTTGATTAGTAAAATAATCACAATGTAATAAAGCTATGAAGACAATGTAAAATCATCCCTAAACTTGCACATTTTTGCAGTTAATTGAATGGAAACCTAATTTTAGTCTTTAAGGACTTCTCTATAGTGCAGTATGGATCTCTGCTTCTGTTCTAATATGCTTGTGAAAGAAACATGAAGGCTAACAATTTATTCCTAATTCTGCGTGGAAACACTTACAGGAAAAGGGATTGCTTCATTGTGCTGCAGCTGCTGAAGCCTTGTGACAAATTGTACATGAAACTATTTCAGAATACTAACATGAGTAAATGTAGATATAATGCAGATGTGCAGAAGGAAAAATGTATTTTACAAGAAGTTGTCATTGCTGACCTAAAAAGCATGGAAACCAAATAAATTATTAGTTCACAAATAGGAAGGTAGATAATTAGAGCAGCATCCAGGAAGCTTTACACAAGTCAAAACAGTAAATGTATTGAAGCAATATAGGGCACAGAAATTAGGCATTTTGTATGAGGAATAGGGAAAAACATTGATAATCCTTAAACTGTATCCAAAACACAGATTATTTAACAGCCATCAAAATGGACAGAAAAAGTGAGTCAGTATGTTCATCTCTGGTACAAATGCTTGACCTGTACAAGAAAATCCATTACATAACTGGATACTGATGAAACTTAATCCCGAATTTTTAGCTTTGTTCTCTACTTTCACACAAATGCTATATGCAGCTTCTCTGATTTTACCTATTTCACTAGGTATTCTGCTATATTTTATCAGATCTTGTGAGTTATATGCTGATTTCATTGATCTACAACTTATCTAAAAATGCCAATGAATACTGCATTCATTGGAAATGCAAGTGATCTTAACCAACCTTTTTGTAAACCCTGTAATTTAACTGCTGTTATAATACTATTCATATAAACTGGCTAATACAGGAATTTGCTTCTAAATGGGCACTATGATCCCACACCCTGACTTATTTGTACTAACTCCACAACTGTACTACTAAGAAGCAACACTGAATTACTGCAGGCATATTATCAAACAATGCACTGGCAATAATTACCACCATGGTAGCAGTAAAGAAACAAAGTATTAGCCCACAAATTATAACTCACTGCTGGTGTGCAATCACATCAAGAACCAACAGCATACACTTTTAACATTCAAACATCATCATCAATAAATAGATATGAAATATTAGTATATGATGATAAAAGGAACACCTAATACAACAGCCTGCCAATTTATATACTTAACAAAAGGAATGCTTAATAATTTTTCTGCAATCATTGCATCATAGGGAAGGTCATATGTAGCTTAAGTAAGTATTGTACAAACTAACAACAAACAGCCTAGTTATCAAAAATTAGAACAATTCTAAATGTATAGATACTAAGAACAAAGTCTTGTTTATCTTATGCATGGTATGCTGGTATGCAATCAGCTGTTGAAAATATACATGCCATCCTCAAAATTTGTGATATACAATGAAGTGTTGCTTTGATTCCCCAAACATTTAAATATTTATGACACTTCAGCTGATGATTTGTATTGAAGGCCTGACAGAACATTCTATAGCATTATAGGTTTATGGCTTTCACATCAGATATTGAACTGCAGTAGTGACATCACTATCCTGTTATGACAATTGTTTGCATTAATGAACTGTGCTTTTTCAGTGTAACCTCTCTGTGAATTGTAGTTATGGATAAGAATAGATAGGTGCCCTTTACTGTCAGCAAAGCATCTTTGAGATGTTTTAAGACCTTAAACATAGAGTGTGCAATGTCTGTGCCTTCCTAATGTATGAAACACATTACTATAGTGAAAAAAGTGCAACTAATACATTTAAGAAACAAACTTGTGTTGCACATCCTATCATTATATACTGAGTTAATGCTCTCAGACATTAATACCTTATCGTATTAAACATAATGTAGAGATTAGGACAATTGTTTTGAATTACTAAGTTAATTGGCTGCAGTTTAATTATAATTTCTGTAACTTCTGGCTGAGACAATGAAGTCTTGCCTCACTGCAGTTAAATTAGTTTTGGCCTTCACTCACCTTTTGTGAACACAACTGCCTCCATTCATTGTAAATGAAAGCACACCAGATGTTATTTGTCTACAGATGAAACTTATAGCTATCTGAGCTAGTGGTTATCAACAAATGACTAAAGATAATTACACTTCAGAAAAGACGACTCATTTTCAGACTGTTACATTGAACAAGAATACTGCTAAAACAGAAAAAAATGAAGTTCAACAACATAGCAAAAACCAACGAGTAGTGGAAAGACAAAAATAAATAAACAGGAACAATGGAAAATAAGCATATAAAGTAAATTAAAAGTTGACCCACGCTGTACAAGTTTAACTATGCATATTTTATTTTTTGGATGGGTGGGAGCTGCAGGTTTAATTTTGTCATGTGGTATTAATGTAAACAACTACATCTTTTCCGAACATCACAGAGATAGGACATATGCAGTAGATTTATCTTATAAAATATACCTCTGAAGATGACCATGGAGAATGAGGAGTATGAGTGGAAGTCTATACACAAAAGGGCTGCAGGCATACAGCATAAATTGAGGAGGTTATACTCTAAGCATTATCATTGTCACCTGATTAACTGCATGTTTTGTATGGGCACAAAAACACACAACAGTCAGGAAGTGTACCTCTCAGCTGTCCAGATTTGTGCAGACTGTCCAGTTTTGTGCTTCATATTTTTGGTCTGTTCCTCATACAATTTGTGGTTTTCTGTCAAATCATTGAGGAATGAAGTTATGAAATAATGACATACATTCGAGTTTCAGACTTTTTATCCTTCAGAAAATGTATGCCTACATATATCCTGTTATTCTAGCTACGTTCTATGTTTATAAAAACAATATTTAAAAATCTGTCCCTATATTTCAGCCTTTGTTTCCCCCATTATTTCAGGCTTTTTCCAGATTTTTTGCACTGTGAGGTTGAGAAGTATGTCATAGGTTCATAGGTTCATAGGTAGGTACTAGGCTATCAGCCCAAGGGCCTAAGTAAGCCTAGCCAACAAGGTTCTCTGGCTTACACCACCCAAGAAAGTTAATTTCCTGTGCCAATGTCGAGCAGAGCCACAGAAGTGATCCCTGGGGTGTATTTCTTATTTCCCATCCACTCATCAAGATTTTTCTTGAAGAGTGCTAATAAACTCATTATATTGTCATGTTAGAATGTCAGAAAGGCAGAAATATGCAGTTCAGTCTTGAGAGTTGAAACACTGAAAGATACCATATTGTAGAACTACAATGCCTACTTATAGATGTCCAGTGTTATTAAGTTTGGTGATATCCTTCTTATTTTTTTGTTCACACAGCTAAGAAATAATGAACCAAAAGAATACAGGAAGTATTGTGGGAAGGAATAGAAAAGAAAATACCATTCCCAAAGTGAAAGAGCAGACATGCAAAACATTTCTTTTTGAGAAGTCAATTTACGTTTCATAAGAAATGGTTCTTAAATCAGTAACGTACTGAATGAAAGACTAGATATAATCTCCAAGAATGTATTCACTGTATTCTTGTATTTTTCCCCAGAATAATAGATTTACTGTTGTGTGTCCCTGGAAATGGCACTGAGCAATGAGAAGCTGTGTATCACAATGACCTCCAGTTCCCAAAACATAATTTCAGTGTAAATATTCGGCTTTTAGAATGTACATTATATTAACACAGGTTCATTCAGTCCATCTGTGCTAGACAGTGGCTGTAATAGCCATTAGTCATACTTGTGTCAGTGTTTTAGACATTAAAGATATTTTTGAAAATTCATTTCAAGAGAGCAGAGGCCTTTATTCTTTTTCTGTGTGAATGGTCATGTGTTACTCACCTCTCAGTAGAGCAGTTAGGTAAACAAGAAGAAAATTATAGCAAGTCTATGAGGAATAGTATCTAAATGGTACAAAATAATCTCTTCATCTGTGTAACAATAAAAAATCAGAAAAGTGATATAAGTATGTCCTTTGGATAGTACAGAAATAAAAGCCTTATGATAAAGATAAACCAAAGGGCTATGTCACCAATATGTTGAACAGAACAGACTACATATCCATCATATAATTCTAACCTCTTTGGATTATTCTAGAGTGATACTAATGTATAATAAATCATTATACATCACAGCAGTTTTGACAGGGAACAGTATGCTGACATGACTGTTGTTTTTCAATCAGTCCTTCTTTGTCCCTAATTGTATATTGCATCCCCATAATATGTCACAGCCGAGATACCATAATTTCACATGCTTTATCTCTGCTTTATTTATAATGTCAGGGCTGTGAATAAATGAGGTTTGGGAAAATACCAATTTGTCCAGAGATATTTTCAGTGCTTTAGGGGTTATGCAGAGATGATAATATTGGTGTTAGGGTGGTAGAAAGGGGATGGGGTGGGGTGGAGTGGGAAAGATGTTAAGACTAAGATGAAGGGAAAAAGTTTATGCAGAGCTGTGGGCAAAGTAGGGTTAATCCAAAAAGGGGAAGTTGGGAGGAAGAGAGGTAGGTGTGGGGTGGAATTTAGGGTAGGGTTAATCCAAAAAGGGGAAGTTGGGAGGAGGTGAGGTAAGTGTGGGGTGAGGCTTAGAGGAGTTATGTCTGTGCAACTGGAAAAGGGTTTAGATTTATTGGATTTAGGCATGATTTTGCTACCTGCCCTCCCTCCACCCCTTTGTTTGAGGATATTTTGGATTGGTTTGCTTTGTGGTTGGGTGCTTTTGCGGAGAAGAGGGTCAGGCATGTCCCTCTCTTGTTTCCCCTTTGTTGTTGGGTTTTAATGCAAGGAGTTTAGAGGATGAAAGACAGTGGTAGGAGACTGTTTGATAAGTAAAATAAGAGAGCAAAGGTGACAACACTGCTTATTTGGGCAGGGTGAGTGGGGATATACTACCCTAGTGAATAGTTACAAGGATGTTCATTTATGATTAATAAATTAGAATGATTCAATAAAGCTATGTTAGTGGAAGTTTACTAAAAGATTGTCAAATACCATTTTGCTTGTTTTATTGAAGGGGATCAGGAGAAATGGCTTCTTAGTTTTTGTTTTTTTTTTTTTTTTTTTTTAATATCTTTTGTTTTTTTTTTTTCCATTGGCTCACTCCAGTTTGTTACAAATATACTGCTAAAATGACTTACTTGATTGTTCCTCTTTATTGAGCTAACTTACATTTATTTATGTATTTTGCTGTAATTACTAGGAATTATCTTCTCTGTACTCCATACTATATTGCTGGGGTCAGTGTTGTCTCTTGCATTTCTGTCTGCCTTTATCTATAACAACCACTTCTGAAATGAAGTTCAAACATTTGGGCTCATACATTTCAGAAACTTTCTAGTACCCTGTCTGAACAAATGACTTAAGTATGCAGCATAGGCAGAGATACATTTTTGTACAAAATAACATAAGATTTCAGATGTAAATACTGTAGCAGAATATGGGCTGTCTGTTATTGCATATGATGGAAAACAGAAAACTAAAAAGATAACTGGTACATTTGAAGTACTAAGCTAACTGATATCATTAAATCTTTTCTTAAAGGAACAGAGCCAAGACTATGGTTGAGACAATCCAGGTTTAATGAATTGCTTGATTTGTGGAGGAGTCAGCTGGGTAAGGACATGGCTAATGAGATTAGTTACTCACTGATCTCTTTGGTGAGGAGAGTAAAGGAAGTAGACAGAGGTGGTCTGTAAAGGATTGACCAGATATGACCAAGCCTAGATATACCCCTTAGAACAACCCTATAGTATCAAAATGTGTCAGATATATTTGGGAAGAATGGCTAGGTTTAAAAAGCCCACCTGTGGTTGTTAGCCTAATAATTACACATGACTCTATCACTGCATCTTCTGAGAATGCACCTCATCAGTGATCTCTTAGGAGACCTATGTTAATAGTCATTTGCATGGGGGGGTGATCCTTTTGAATATGTCATGAGTGGAGTGAGTAATGTTAGTTTACTGCACACATTGCATGCTCATCCTTTAAGTAGTTAACAGATTCATAAGCAAAGGAAACTGTGAAGGTATACACCAGTGATTATACACCAGTGATTAAGTATGGCAAAAGATTTGCTGATCTTCATTTGCTGGAAGGGGGAGGGATAAAATATGACAAAAAAGATGCTTTGCTAAATACGCCTGCTACTAAAGGTGAAAAAAACTTTTGAGTAAAATAAATGAGATGAGAGTTTGGAGATGACACTTAAATTGAAAACCTTATCGGTTTACCTATCTATTTGATTTATTTATTTCAAAATTTGTTAACTTGATAGGTGAGCTAGTCCAAGCAACATTTTTAGCCACAACCTGTGCCAGAGGCAATACAAGGTTTACAAATTAATAATACCATCCTTTCAAATAATATTAATCTTGGAATAGAAGACATGCAGATTGACACATTAACATTTTTAAGTGATTGAGCTTGAACTGAAACATGCAGATCAATATTACAGAAGTTAGAATAACCATTTATTTATTTATTTGCCGTTTGTTAACCAGGAAAGTCCATTGTGCCAAAATAAGCCCATTTTCAATGGAAGCCCAGGGAGAAAAGCTCTATATACAATTATTACAAAGCTAATTTACTGTACCTTTATCTTTTTAATGTAATTAACAAATATGTAGCACAATGCAGTAAATAAGAGTGCAAGATGATATATATATATATATATATATATATATATATATATATATATATATATATATAGTAAATCAAAGACTTCTGAGGTGAAAGCAAAGCAGTTAATATACATAAACAAAATGGCATTCACAAAGTTGTTGTCAGATGCATCATTCTACAGTATTTTTCAATATTCATTGCTGTAGTGATGATACTTATAATATGCAGTAAATAATACTTGTGACACAGTAAAATTAAATGTACTGAAGATTTGGAATAGTTGTAACATACCACCAGTGGTAGGCCTTGTGTATCTTGTATTAGATCCTACAAAGAGAGAGAAATACTGGGTGGAGAATCTTCAGCTGCAGAAACAGAGAAAGTCTACAGCTGGCAAAGAATGCAGAAAAAAAAACTGACTGACAAACAACACTGCTCAGAATATTCTTAACTGTAGAGCCAATTTAAAGTCAGAATTCTATACTTCAGACTAGAAGTTATTAGGAAATGGGACACAAAGTCACAAACATGTTAATATGGTAAACAATGACAATACTCCTTAACAGCTTCAATGAAGCCAATATTTAATTCATAGAGAAGTAATACACAGTTTCTTTCACAAACACACTAGTATAACAAGTGAGGAAGAAACATAATATCGAGGGATGTGAGAAATCATAGGTGAAGGAAAGAAAAAAGGATTCACAAAGCAAAAAAGTCAACAAAGAAAATAATAGCACAACTGCACAAAATATAGCTAATGCTATAAAGAAAGAAGATAACATATTTTGTTACTGCAAAGGTGAACAAAGAAGGACATAGCCAGCATACTGAACAAAATGTAGAAGGAAGGGAGAAAAGAATTTTTAAAGGAGAATATAGTACCTACTAAAATTTGCCAGTAGTAGGATAAGTGTTTCCATCTCTTCCCCTTAAGAAGTAAGGGTTTTCTAAGAACAAAAAATAAATAAATCTGCCAAAAGTATGCTTTTAGTGCACTGAAATAACGTTTATGAATGTAAATACATGTTTGGAGAGGACAGATCCTATTTATACAACTAAGTAAACTTTTTTAAATATATTAGATCATTAAATGGTTTTGTGGATGTTGCTGTTTATACCTTCTAGAAAGGAAAGAAGAAAGAACATGATTTAATAATGTGTTTCTTAAAATTAGTTAATCCAAATTTCACGTTTTCACTACTCTATGACTCCTTCTAGATAACTTTTTGGAAATACATATAAGTTGTGGTTGTGATAAAAGAAATATAATTATATATACCAGTGATGATGGTTAAATGGTTGGTTTAGTTGAAATAGTAAGCATGAAATAATGGTTAATCTTTTTTCCTGTTGTAAAATGTCAGAGTTTGTGCATATGTATATACGGGTCTGTGCCATAAAACTGAAATTTCAAAAGACAGAAAACCAGAGTATCCAAAATGAAAAATATTGAAAGCACTCTCCACACCCCCTGCTAATTATATATACCATACTCTGAGATCACACAACAGTGGAGAGGGGGCAAATTCTCGTGTAAGATACTTTAAGGTTTAGCTATTTTAGTTTTAAGCCTTTTGAACTTTCAAGCTTGTGCAGGGAGGCTTATCAACCCCTAAAAAAGTACTTTTCTGCTTTTAGTTACTTTTAATCAGACATTCCATCAATATAATTTGATAGCTGATGGGGTTTGTTTTTGATTATGTGTTCTGTTGCTATGTATCTATACACATAATGCTTTCAGTTCACTTGGTTGACAATATTGTGAGTAAGTGTACTGTAATCTGTTTTTGTGTGAAAGGCTATTGGTGTGAGTGGCAGATTTTTTGGTCAGGAAAGGCAAGTGGCTTTGTTGTAAGCCCAGGAGTTTGTCTTGGATTTGTGTGTTTTAGGGTTAGAGTGTCAATTAGGCATAGTTATAGCTTAATATTGTGTTTTGGAGTTAAGATAAGAGTTTTTGAAAGGGGTGATTTAGAGACAGAGTGTGTGCATTTGTGTGTGTGCATGTATGTGTTTTATGGTTAGGATAAGGATTATATAAGGGGAAAGATTTAATATGAGTACAAGTGCATGTGTGGTTTAGGGTTAGGGTAGGTAAGGGGATTGGTTTGCTGTCCTTTGTGTCTGTGAGCAAAATGATGTGCTGAGCTGTGTTATGGAGTGGCATTGTTATGGAAAGGGTTTTTTTAAGGTAAGGTCACCCCTGCCCACCTTAACAATGCATGTGTACCTTTGCTCTTCCCCTAATCTTAAATGTGCATGTTACCTTACAAAAAAAAAAAAAACTTTCTTTAACACTACCACATATTTAAGATGAACTGTTGATAGGGCTTTGTGAAGTACATTTGCAAAGGAAATTTGTTTCCTTTCTTGATGTACTCCGTACTGGTTATTTGTGTTGTCAGTGTAGTGAATGGATGACATTCCCCTGGATTCACTATCCTTCCATGCAGGACTATCTTAGTCCTGCACGGAAGTGGCCATTTAGGAGCAGGATGGCACCGCACCATGCATATTAATGAAAGCATGCTGCTTGAGCTCCTAAACAGACATGGAGTGTGTATGAGTGCAGGGGGCATGTCTGAGAGCAGATCTCTCAGAATATACACACCTCTGCAATGAAGAATAGCAGTGTATGAATAAGAATGAGTGAGACCGCTCATAGGTGTTTGCATACCCCTAGCAACATTCCCCAGAGTTTACAAGAGCAATATTTAAAACAGTAAAGATAAGTATTTTTTTTATAAAACAGATTAAATTTAATCATAGTTGAGCGGGTTTGCCGATCGCTTAGCTACAGTTAATGCAGCTTAAATGGCACAAGAGGATAAAAAGCAGGATATATGCAAACAAAACAGTATAGCCATAGTGTAGTGGGCAGAGCGTTTGCCGTACGAGCAGTCATACCCAGTTCCAGTCCCACTCCAGTACAAACCATTTTCTATGTCAAATTACTTTATGATAAATTTATTTTGTTGCATAATCTATGACATAACATATATTTGTGAACTGGAGTACTGCATTAAATGCAGATGTGATGTGTTATTGTCATAATGTTGCAAAGTCCACAGAGAATCACAAGTGCCCTATACAGTATATGTACACAGGAATCAAAGATACAAATAGAAGTTAAAATGTTTAATGAATGATAAATGTATGCAGTTTCCAAATCCACCACCTTCCCAAGAACCATTAGACATTACTGTCTAAATTAGTGCAGTGGTAAGCGGGTGTAAGCACTAGTAAGCAAGAGTAAGCATATGTAAGCAGTAGTAAGCAGGAGTAAGCATATTTAAGCAGTAGTAAGTGTGTTTAAGCCTGTTTGCATGGGGGTAAGCAATGCACACACAGGTTAAGCAATATTGAAGCTAAATCTCTGTAAAAAAATTTAACCGGCGGTTAGCATTGCTTACCCTTGCACAAACCCACTTAAACCTGCTTATAATTGCTTAAAAGTGCCTTAATCACTCTGTATGCATCAGCCGCTGTTCTGGCCAGAAACAAAAATAAACAGCCTTTGCAGGTCTTGAACCCAGGACTCTGAAAACTATAGTCACAGTAGTTAACCACTAAACCATCACAGCAGTACATATGATTGAGGTATCACCAAATAGATCCTCACTTGCTCATTAAAGCAATTATATAAGTCAGCACTAAAAAATTAAAAGCACTACACCCTCACAAATTCCCCTTGAGTACGTTGTTCCCCATTGGCCCTTTTTTTCAATTATAAAGGAATTCCCAATACTATTCTAGCATGTCCAAAGGTCAGTTGTCAATCTCCTCTCTAGTCCAGCTGGTGAATCTGGGAATCTTGAGGCAATGTTACAACTGCCTCATGTACACAGACAACCCTCTCCTCCTCCCAACAAATTCCAACACATGTGAGAGATGCAACCATTTAGCCAAACTGGAGGCTACGCTCTCTCAACTCAGTACTGGCGTAACCAGTCAGGAGGAGAAGGAAACCACACTCATTACAATTCCAGTCTCACATAGACCTATCAAGACAGCAAACCAAACACATAAACACACAAAAACATACTCGGAGGCTCTAAATAAAAATCTGCCTAAGCAGTAGAGACCTCCAAAGCAGACACCCAAGCAACCGCTACCCCAAAACAAAACACGTGCAACACATAGCTCTCAAAGCCAGGTGCTGAACAGTCACAGCCCTTAAGGCTAAACAACACACCTGATACACTTGTAATAGGTGACTCTATCATCAGGCACACTGACATCCCGCTCACCAGGCTGAACAAGGAGAAGGTCACGGTGAGCTGCCTGTCAGGCGCTAGGATCCGCCACATAACACAAGCACTCAGGTCACCCCAAAGCAAGTACAAATATGACTCAGTCATTGTCCATGCTGGTGTGAATGACCTGAGACGTACCTCCCTGGACTACATGAAAAGAGACATAGAGGAGCTCTCTGAGCATGTAGCCCAGGCCGGTATGACCCTGACCTTGAGTAGCATCTTACCCTCACCAAGAATGATGCCACAATATGGAGACAAGATGATCAATTTCAACAATTGGCTTAAGTATTGGTATCATTCAAAGGGGATCCAATGCCTGTCAGCTGGGATGACATGCTCGACAAGCCACGATGCTTCGCTATGGACGGCTTGCACCTGTCAACCCTGGGCTTTCGGATATTGGCAAAGGCTCTTCCCACCCCCATAGTGCCTTTTTTAGGCAAGGCTCAAAAGACAAACCCACCTCCATAGGTATCACAAGGGATAAGAAACTAAGAGTAATGCTACTCAATGCCAGAAGTCTAAACCTCAAAATGCATGCACTCAAAACTCTCCTTAGCATGGAGAACATCGATATCTGTGCAGTAACAGAAACCTGGTTCAAGGCTCCCGAGAGCACCCCAGCACTACCAGGTTATACCTCATACCATGCTTTTCGGCCCCAAAACTTGGACCGAACCACAAAAGGAGGGGGAGTATCAATATTCATCAAAGATACCCACACCTCCAGGTTGGTGGCACAGCACGAAGCATCAGAGACTATCCATGTGCAACTAGCAGTGGGTAAAACTGCCTTCCAGGTTATAGCCTGCTACAGACCACCCTCCCAAACCCAGGAACCCCACTCGGCCTTCCTGAGAACACTGGAAAATATGAAGGTCTCTCCAAACACCATTATATTGGGCGACTTCAACTACCCAAACATAGACTGGGAGCATTACTCTAGCTCCAACACCCTAGCCCAAAAGTTCCTAGAATTTATAAACTCAAATGCTATGGAACAACTTGGTACCACTCCCACAAGAGGGGAAAACATACTGGACCTGATCATCACCAACATGGCGGCTCTATGCTCCAGACCAGAAGTGTATCCCTCACTGGTAAGATCAGACCATAAACTAATCAAACTGGATATTCACATCCTGACCCCACCCCCTGCCCAGAAAACCACAGTGAAAAACTTCTCTACAGCAAATTTCACACTCCTCAAAACCGAGGTGGAATCCTTCAACGCCCCCGGGCCTGTGGAAAATACGGCCCAGACCGCAGAATCCTTTATAAACGCATTCTATGAACACCTTCAGGAATGCATGGATCATGCAATCTCAAATAAAACCAAGACCCAATCCTCCAAAGGCAGGCGTCCTGTCTGGTGGACCCCAGCCATAAACAAACTATACAATAGAAGGAGGAAGCTACTACATGATAGAGCAAAATCCCAAAAAGGGAAGGCATCTCTGATCAGTATTAGCAAAAAACTATGGGCACTCATAAAATCATCTAAGGCCAGCTTTGAGAGAAAAATTGCACAGGACACTAAGGATAATCACAAGGCTTTCTTTAGTTATGTTAGGAACCTGGGTGGGAATTCCCAGATATGCTCAGAATTAGTCCAAAATGACAAAAAATACACCAAACCCACAGACATTGCCAACATCCTAGCTGACAGGTTCAGCGCAAACTTCTCCACCCCCTCCCCACCAAAAGGGCAAATATCTATCCTAGCAGAGTGCTGCCCCCCTGACATCTCAGATGCTCAGGTAAGAGCCGCCCTCTCCAAAGCAAAAAACACAGCATCAATGGGACCAGATGGTGTCCCGGGCTGCATCCTACATGACCTCCAAGAAGAGCTAAACCCAAACATAAAACTACTGTTCAGTCTCAGCCTTACTACAGGATACGTACCCAAAGAGTGGCGTACAGCAACAGTGGTCCCTCTCCACAAAGGTGGTGCCTCAACGGATCCTGGAAACTATCACCCCATAAGCCTGACTAGCTTGGTCTGCAAAGCTATGGAAAGGATCATCATGGACCTCATAAATAAAGATATTGGGGACCTACAGACACTGGATCCTACCCAGTTCGGCTTTGTTAAGGGCAGATCCTGTCTCTTAAACCTGGTTGATTTCTTTGAAACAGTCACCAAGGCCATTGACGAGGGGAAGGTGGTCCACACAGCCTACCTGGACCTTGCAAAAGCCTTCGATACAGTACCCCACTCGGGCATTATAGATAAGCTCACCAGCTTAAATATGAACCCCTATGTCACTAGATGGGTTGCAAACTGGCTCAAGGACAGAACCCACATGGTTAGAATTGCTGGAGCCATATCAGACTCCAAACCAGTTACAAGTGGCGTCCCACAAGGCTCAGTCCTGGGACCTCTCTTGCTCAGTATATATTTGTCGGAGGTACAGGCCAACACGGAAGGACTGTGGCTGACCAAGTTGGCAGATGACTGCAAACTAGGTGCCATAATCGACTCTCCAACCGACACAAGCATCCTACAAAAGGGCCTCATAGAAACAGACAACTGGTGCCAGAGCCATGGCCTCAAGCTAAATGCCAAAAGGTGTATAGTCATCCCCTTTGGCAAAAACAAAGTGCCCACAAATTACCACATAGGTGGTAATCCATTAAGTACGGAAGAAGTAATTAGGGACCTGGGGACCCAAGTTGATAGCAATCTCTCATTTGAAAACCATGTGGCCAAAGTGGTTAGAAAAACATTTTATATAGCACACCTAATCATGAAGGGATTCACATCTAGATCAGGGGAGGTCATTGTGCCTCTTTACTCATCCCTCATCAGGCCCATAATTGAGTACAATGCTCCTTTTGGGATGTACCTTACCAGACACCTGCAGCAACTGGAAAGACCCAGAAAGTACCTCACCAAGTGGATCAAAGGGCTCAAACAGATGCCATATGCTGCCCCGTTAAAGAAACTCCAGCTCTACTCAGTGGCATACCGCCTGCTCAGAGGCGATCTGTGCCTGACGTATAAAGCCATGTCCAACCCGGAATTAATGGACATGCTGCACCTCAGAAAATCCAAATCCCATCGAGCTATGCACTTGAGAGACTTGAACCTCAGCACTGAAATAAATAGGACATGCTGGAGGGACAGATTCATAACCCAGAAGCTCCCTTCACTCTGGAATAAAATCCCAGTCCAGGTTAGGCATTGTCCCTCATTGACTCTCTTCAAGAGGAATCTTGATGGGTGGATGGGAGATCGTAGGTTTACCCCGGGTATCACTTCTGTGTCACTGTTAGACAGAGGCACAGTATACTAACCTCGAAAAAGGGCATAGCAAAATTCATTTAAAATTGGTGGCGAAAGCCAAACACACTCTGGCTAGGCTTATAAATGCCCTAGGGCAGATAGCCTAGTATGAACCTATGAACCTATGAACTATAGGAAAATCAAACTGAACATGTGAAAGGAATCTATATTTTATGTTGTATAACCTACTACAGGACATACATATGTGACCTGGAGTACTGCATTAAGCCCAGATGTGAGGTGTCATTGTAATAAAGTGTTGAAACCCTTAATAAACACAAGGAACCCATACAGTGTACGCACACATGAATCATGGATACCAAACACATATATAACATGTAATGAATAATAAATCAATGCCAAAATGCAAATATAATGCAACTTAAATATTAAGCAATGCTAAGCATTGCACAGGCCAGCTTAGTAGGTGTATGCAATGTGCAGGCCAACTAACTCAGTCTGCCCATTGTTATACCCCTTTAAGCAATGCCAACCTTAGGTAAGCAGGTTTGTCCATAGCTTAGCCTTTTCAAAACCATCCAATCATGGCAAAATGTGGGAAACTGGCCTTATTTAAACCCAACAGGTGGGAATACATCTCATAACTGGTAGTAGCTTTCCCTTGTAGGCACTATGTCTGGAATGGGAGAGGGTGTGCACTTTCGGGAGCAGCTCTGAGGCATCCAGGAGTCCAGAGTCATGGCAGGACTCCTTGTGAAAGACCATGACCAGAGACTGGTGCAGGGCCAGTACCAGGGTTTCCAATACAAAGCGGAAGCCTGGGACCATCTCACCCATAACCTCAACAGTGCCACTGGCATACCCCAAACTGGTGAGCAGGTCAGGCATCACTAAGCCAACCTGAAACAGAGAAAGGGGGATCTCTTGGATCAGTGGATCTAAGAGGCTAGGAGGACAGGGGAAGTCCCAGCCATATGTAAGTATCAGTCCACTACCTGTTTAATAATTGCCAGCTCATATATATTATGGATAGGTATGGCTAAATATTCCTCTTATGTCTTTCACAGTGGCAGGTGAACAGGCTATGAATCAGGAAGCCCATAGCTGTAGACTGCAGAGGTTGCGACGCGAGGCAGGTTAGTAATACACTTGCATGTCTGCCATAGGAAATAAATCTAAAAGTAGTAGTAAGCTTATTGCCTTTATAAAACCTGTATTGTTTAAAGCATGTACTGCATATACCAGAGAATAGGGCAGGAAGAGTATCATATAGGTTGTATGTCAATAAAAGCATAACAGCCTGACAATTAAGGTCTAACTGCAGAACTGCATGTGTTCACTCTGGTATCATATGGTAATGTAGAGTTGCAATCACTTAATAGTACTGTTGTAGTAAGCGCTGTTACCCACACTGTGCTACATAAATAAATTGTGTAGGAATGTCTGTATATGACTGTTGTAATCCCAAGATGTCAAATAGTACAACTGAGAGAGACTTAGACAGAAAACACTAAAAAGACAGACAACAAAATCCAAATAGCACACTCAACTGTGATGTGAACTGTTGCATTTTTTGCACACACAGCCATGGTTTGAATCCTGGGAGTGGTAGTAGGCTGTATGCAGAATCATACCCCACAAGTGAACAGAAATGTCCAGTAAATTGGCCCATAGCTGCTGCCTGTCACCCTGTCCCCCCTGGCAAATCAGTGGGATGATCCCAGATATTTAGGCAGCAAACAAGACATACAACTTATTGCCAGACATCTATAACAACAAACCTGTCACTCTAGAAACCCCACAAATTATTATGAGAGTAAGTAGCCAAGTATGTCCCATCTCCACCCCCATGTTGTCAAGCTGTGACCAGAGTCTGTACAGTAACAGAATGAGATGTATGTCATAATACTAATGTGGAAACTGATAATTTGTGTGGCAACATGCAGGTAGTGCTAACAAACATTGCTCCCACAGGTCTGTCAGATACGAACACTGTGCCTATAAATAAAAGATTGATATCCTGTACTGGTACTCTTTACTCTGGTGTGGTATGGCATTGTTAGTGTTGTAGTTGTTCAGAATAATAAGGTATTATTCATCACTGTCACCCACACTGTACTACATAATACAACTGTCTAGGAAATCCTGTATAAGAGTGTTGTAATTACAAGGTCAGAATGTAAAACCACAGGAGAATTATAGATAGAAATTAGACAAGAGATACACAGCAATACTTATATACCACACTCAGCTGTGATGGACAGTGTTTTATTTTTAGCAGACACAGCCATGGTTCGAATCCTGGGAGTGGTAGTAAGCTGCATGCAGACTCATACCCCACAAGTGTACAGAAATGTCCAGAATTTCCAGTTATTCAGCCCATATCTGTTGGCTGTTACCCTGCCCCTGCCATATCAGTGTGCTAATTTCTGACATGTAGGCAGCATTTTATGTCATATACTGTCAGACCTTTACATATTTGGAAAATGTCAAATAAAACAGACCTGTCATTGTACAAGTTATTAAAGGTTTAAGAAGGCAATAGTCGGAATATGTCCCGGTTCACCTGCATGTGGTAAATACATGCCTAGAGTGTGTGCAAAAAGAGATGGACAGGTATGTGCATAATATCAACCTGGAATCTGGGAGTATGTGAGGAAACAGGTAATGTTAACTAACAATACCTCTACAGGTATACCAGGTAAGAGGTGTATACTGCAGATAAAAACAGTTAATGTATATAGTTATCGACAGCCATACCACTGTCCAAACTAAAGCACTAGGGTAATGTACTAATACCTGTAAAGTATAGATCACAGCACTGACTATGAAATTAATGTGAAATACAGGAATATACTAGTTGTTAACTGACCTTCCACCCCCACCATATCCGCAACAATAAACTAAATACACAACTCATTTGGTATGTGCTGACTTAACTCTACTCTTGGGACATATGTCCTGTTATTTGATAATTATTTAAATTTGTTTCTATGCATGTGCTATGTTGAAATACTCCCACATTGGTTGCATGCTGCCATCAATGTACCTGCATGCTGCTGCAATGACCACTGTGGTCCCAAATATGCATGTGTTCTGTTTGCTATGCAACTGATCCATATCTGGTGTTTAAGTTAATGGGAATATCTATGCATACTGTTATACCTAATCCTGGAATGTGTTGACTTTTACTAACCCACAAATGTTGATAAAATTTAAACACCATAGCACGTTTGGGAAGGCCGGTCCTGGTGGACCCACCTGTCCCACCTCAGCTTGCCATGGCACTGGGCACCAGCAACTTTGGGGCCCAACCCGGGACCTCCTTGTCCATTGGTCCTGCATCACCTTCAGGTGGAGCCACCTCAAGGGATGGGGCTCACCCCCCCCCTGGGAGCGGGCACAGAAAGAAACCTATCACCAGGTTTGGGTCGTGGTGCATAGCGAGCTCCGCAGGAAGTTTGAAGATCTGCTACGACAGCTAGAGGGCCATGTGTCGCAACTAGAGGGCCGGCCTGGCCCTTATACTCAGTCCCCAGCACAGCCACCTTCAGGGCTGTGAAGGTAAAGTGGTGACTGTCCACGGGTGGGGATGTCAGTCCCACTGTTTCCACTCGGGGGCTTATGGGCTTCCGATTTCCCAACACCCCTCCCCATCAAGGTGTTTACCCCCCCACATGTGTCATATACCACCCCTGTATGCATCTTGTTTGTCTTGTCTGTTAACCTATCCAACCTACCTCCCCAAATATACCTACTATCCCTCACCAACATCCCACTCTCACCTGAAAAAAATAAAAAGGGCAATCTGTTCCCCCAAAAAAATCTTGCCCCATAAATAGCTGTCCATTTCGCACACGTGTCCACTGGACACATGTAATCTGGTCTAATTGGTTAAATACATATTATTCTTGTCCTCACCCCTCTCTCGGGGGTATGATTGTCAAAATCTATCTCCAAATTCAGTGTATATGCACAGCTGTTGCTGTAGAAGAAATGGGCAGCTATGGACCTTCCCTACACCCTTCCTGCACATCCCTAGCTATTTTCCCTAATGTTTTTCCCTCTTTGTGCCCCTTTTTCACCACTTCTCTATCAACCCTTTTTCATTTCTTTTAAAGAAATTAGCAGTGGGGGAGTGTGGGAGTAATCACTTTTAAGCAGCAGTAAGCGGGTTTAAGTCTGTTTGCCTTGGGGTAAGCAATGCCTACACAGGTTAAGCAATTTAGAAGCTGAGTATAAGAAACTGTAACTGGAAGTTAGCAGTGCTTACCTCCATGCAAACCTGCTTACAACTGCTTAAAAGTGCCTTAATCAGTCTGTATCCAACAGCCCTTGTTCTGCCCAGCAACAACATAAAGAGCCACTGCAAGACTCAAACCCAGGACACTGCACACCCTAGCTAAAGTGATTTACCACTTAGCCATGTCAGACATGCATAACCCTGATGTTTTCACAAACATGTCATCCAGCACAGTCATTCAACGGTACAGGAAATTTATTTAAACATGTAGATGTATATATTTATTTATGTATTTATATTTATTTATTTTACATGTGTTAACTGTGTTAGTCTGACTGAGCTTTTGGCTCATTTTCGGCAGAGACCCAGGGAGAAAAGCTCCTCGGTGAATAAAATGTAATAAAACTTCCATTACAGTCAGCAAAAATGTTACTATCAGGTTACAATAGCATGTGTGTGTGTATATTTATATTTCTATCTATATAGATATATAAATATGTCTCTCTCTCTCACTATCTCTCTACATATATATATATATATATATATATATATATCTATATATATATATATATATATATATATATATATATATATATATATATATATACAGATATATAGCTATAGATATAAAAGAGAACATAACAAATACATTTATGACCACAGGCACTGTTAATGGGGGTGAGGGGCCCAAGCTACATACGTCTTGTACGTATTGATATTACCTCCACACAGCCAAACAGGTGTGCCCTGCAATACAATACCAACTGTTGCAAGTCCCATAACCAGGACCCAACACAACATGGGAACAAGATGTTAACAGTAATCCATCTCACCTGTATATTAGGCTGTTATCAATAAAACATCATACTGTACAGTCTGGCTACCATAGGGAATGTACAGTGTGGAAGCAATAAACATTCCTAAGATACCTATACATACACACATATATATGCAGATACTTATCTATCTATATATATATATATATATATATATATATATATATATATATATATATGTAACTACACATACACACACAGAGATATGTATAGGTAGATACATATTTAGAGGGTGCACACCATACAGTACAGCCAGTATTCCTACAGTTGCCACCTTACCAAATGGACACTTTATGAGTCACCCATACAAAAGACAATTGTTGCCTGAAACATATACCCACAGAGAGGTCAAAGGATATAACACCACACACATGCTTGCATACATGAGAAAGCTTTAGTTGTGTACTATTACAGTTATATATGCCATGTCATAGAGCTTTTTAGACTTTAAAATACATATAAACAGACTAATACAACTCTCAAACAGATCAATTAATACAGTATTCCAGAAAGCATAACATATGTTGCTGTCCAGGCCAAGGCCTTCAAGTAATACAACAGTAAAGACACACTGGGCCACATGATAACAATCAATCAACAGTAAGTAATGCAGATGTATAGTCTAGCAGCCTCTATCTACGCTCTGTATGCAATCCCTAGGGGAAAAAGACTTCAGCTGACACAATGGGATGTATCTGTTACATAACAAGGCATAACTGAAACCATCACAATCATACTGACAAACAGAACAGTCTGTATGGCAGGAAGCAGTAGGCCTGCATTTTCCCAAGGTGAATTGTATGGTAAGGTACATCCAGATACCTTAAGGCAGCTTACCCCTGATATCCCTCACACATTGTAACAGCCTAGGTTAGTTATGGTGCACCCCCCCCCCCACAGACTGACATACAAGGGGCATATACCATTGTTACATACAATGACCTCTGGACTGCAGAAGGGCACACATATTGTGCAGATGAAGCTTACACATATATGGACCCAACCCCACAATATGTGTGGGTGCCAGAACAGCAGTGGACAGATGACAGGAATGGCAGCATGACATACTCACAGGCCACTACATAACAACCCATGACAACATGTCATATGGACAAAGCCTGGTATGTAGGCGGAGGACAGAGGACAGAACACAGGCCCATATCTGAAATATTGTCATCCACTAAGCAGGTTGCTGGTGTTACAGGATAGTCTACAACATACCCTTAGTCAGGAATATGAAGAAACACAAATGGATGTAGCCATGTACTGATAGTACTCAACACACACACTGCCAGTGATATATCTGAGACAAGACCTGTGTGGTGGACAGACAAAACATAACAAGCACAACTCTGACCATCAAGTGGATAGGCCCACAGTTGAGAGCTATGCAGACAGACTTCAGTCCATGTTAAACTAGAATGTACACACAAACCCTGTAACACTGGTGCTATACAATGCATACAACAACACTACTCACACTCTGTCTGTAGTTCTGGAACCTCATGCAAATATGTAGCTGGCCTGAGTGTGCAAGTTCTCTTGTAAGAGGTATTGCTACCTGCTGTCTGTAACACTGCTACCCACAGACAGGAAGGATGTCCACCATACAGGAAAGGTAAAGGGACCACACCCACATGATGTAGGGATTTTATAGTAGTGGGTTGTCATGACAGTGGTAATTGGAAGTACTACACAGCATGTTGCATGGAGGTAGCAAGTGGAGGACACTGACTGGTGCAGAGGCCATCACCAGATCCTGTGCATCTTCTACAAAAGCCATGCTGCAATATATTCCAGGCAGCACAATCCATTTACTGGAGAGAGAGAGAGAGAGAGAGAGATAGAGAGAAAGAGTAGCCAGATCCATAACCAAAACCAAAACAGAAACAAAGAAAGCAGGCTAAGGCCATAGCCAAGGAGAAAAAAAAACCTCCTACAAGGAAACCATCCACAACAGACCTTATTCCCACAACAGGTATGTGAAGTATATATGCATGTAATTGAATGTAGTACTTGGTCCATAACACTGGGATAGATGATGTGAAATTATATATATTTGCCATCAGGGGTTGTAGATGTAATGATGTTCAGCTGAATAACTGCTATGGACAATAGTCTGTCCATGTGGGTAGTGGGCCATACCTGTCAACTGTGCAGAGCAGCATTGACTGACAAGATGTAAGCCAAAATAGTGTGTGTTGTGTAATGGAAAGGATATATATTATTGTGGCCAATAGCTGGTGGTGGAAGTAGTGCCATAATGATGGACACGTGAGTTCCAGAGCCCAACACTTGCAGGACACTCAGGTTAACATGTATTGTAGCATGCTGAAATGCAATAGGTGTGTAATAGGCTTACCTGCAATCTGGCCCTATATATACCCCCCTAATGTTAGGCTGTGTCCATATGTGGCACCTATCTGTGTTGTAGCAAGGCAGAACAGTGCAGCTGTGCAGGAAGAAAAGTTCATAGGTTCATAGGTTCATAGGTAGGTACTAGGCTATTGGCCCTATGGCCTATATAAGCCTAGCCAAAAAATGTACCCTGGCTTTTGCCATGCAAGAAAATTATTTCCCTATGCCCCTGTTGAGCAGAGCCACAGAAGTGATCCCTGGGGTGAATTTCCCATTTCCCATCCAATCATCAAGATTTTTCTTGAAGAGTGCTAATGAGGAGCTCTGTTTGACATAGATAGGCAGTCTGTTCCAGAGTATGGGAAGTCTCTGGGACAGAAATCTATCCCTCCAGCATGTTCTGTTTATTGTGGTGACAAGGTTTAGGTCCATAGAGTGTGTAGCTTGGAGGGATTGGGATTTCTTTAAGTGGAGCATGTCCAACAGCTCTGGGTTTGACATAGCTTTGTATGTTAGGCAGAGATCGCCCCTGAGTAGGCGATATGCGATGGAGTAAAGCTGTAGTTTTTTGAGATGGTCTGCATAGGGCATCTGTTTGAGGCCAGTAATCATCTTTGTGAGGTATTTCTGTGGTCTTTACAGTTGTTGTAGATGTCTTGTGAGGTACATACCAAAAGGGGCATTGTACTCTATAATGGGTCTAATGAGTGATGAGCAGAGAGGAACAATGACCTCTTTTTTTCTGGATGAGAATCCTTTTGTGATGAGATGAGCCATGTAGACGGATTTCCTGACCACTGTGGCAATGTGATTATCAAAGGAGAGACTACTGTCCACCTGTGTCCCAAGGTCTCTTATCCCATTTTCAGCATTAAGTAGGCTACCAGCTATGTGGTAGTTCATGGGTACAGAGTTTTTACCAAAGGGGATGACAATACACTTTTTGGCATTGAGCTTCAGGCCATGGCTTTGACCCCAGGTATCTTATAGGTTCATAGGTTAGTACTAGGCTATCAGCCCTAAGGCCTATACAAGCTTAGCCATAACAATTCCCTGTCTCAGTGAGGCCCTTTTGTAGTTTGTCCACATTGTTAGGAGTTTTTATTATGGCTCCTAGTTTGCAGTCATCTGCAAACTTTGCTAGCCAAAGACCTTCTGTGTTAGTCTGCACTTCAGAGAAGTAGATACCAAACAGGAGAGGACCCAGGACTGAACCCTGTGGTACTCCACTTGTCACTGGTCTGAAGTCAGATTTAGAATCCACTACTTTCACAGTGTGGGTTCTGTCCATGAGCCAGTTGACAACCCATCTTGTGACATAGGGATTTATACTTAGTTTAGTGAGCTTATCTATAATTCTAGAGTGGGGGATGGTGTTGCAAGCCCTGGTGAGATCTAGATAAGCTGTGTGAACCATTTTACCCTCATCTATGGCTTTGGTGACTGCTTCAAAGAAGTCAATCAGGTTTAGGAGACATGATCAGCGTTTTACAAATCCAAACTGGGTAGGGTCCAGAGTTTGGAGATTACCGATGTCTTTGTTTATGAGTTCCACAATGATACGTTCCATGACCTTGCAGACCAGGCTCGTCAGGCTAATAGGGCGGTAGTTCCTGGGGTCCGTCATGGCTCCCCCTTTGTGGAGTGGGATAACCGTCGCGGTGCACCATTCAGTGGGTGCAAATCCTGAGGTGAGGCTATGATTGAACATGGTACTTAGGTAGGGTGCTAGTTCATTCTGTAGTTCATGTAGAATGCAGCCTGGGATATTGTCAGGTCCCATGGATGCTGTGTTCTTGGCTTTGGAGAGTGTGTTTTTTACCTGTGCAACCATGATTATAGGAACTTTGCATTCTTCCGGTATAGAGATGGGCCCTCTAGGGGGTGAGAGGGGGGTAAAGTTAGCACTGAACCTATCTGCTAGGATGTTGGCAATATCAGTTGGTTCTGTATATTTAGTGTCATTGTGCTGTAACTCAGAGCAGATCTGAGTGTTCCCATTGAGATTCTTGACATAGCTATAGAATGCTTTGTGGTTGTCTTTAGAGTCGGTGGCAATTTTGTTTTTGTAACTAGCTTTGGAGGATTTTATGAGGGATCTTAGCTTCTTACTGAGGTTGACCAGGGAGTTCCATCAGTCATGGGATTTTACTCTTTTTTGCAACAGTTTCTTTCTTCTGTTGTAGAGTTTGTTTATGGCAGAGGACCACCAGATTGGCTTCCTTTTTTTGGTGGATAACATCTTGGTTCTATTAGGGATAGCATGATCCATACACTCTTGTAAGTGCTTATAAAGTGCATTTGTGTAGGATTCAGCAGTCATACCTCTATTGTCCATCTGCATGGGTGTCATGAAGTTTGCCACTTCTTTCTTAAGAAGTGTGAAGTTGGCTTTGGAGAAGTTTTTTACGATTGTTTCCCTAACTGGGGGTGGGGGTGGGATTTGGATGTCTAGGCTGATTAGCTTGTGGTCGGATCTGACCAACGAGGAATTGACCTCTGGTGTGGAACACCGGTTTCCCATGTTGGTAATGACCAGGTCTAGGATATTGCTGCCACTGGTGGGGGTGTGAATAAGTTGATCCAAGGCGTTGGAATTTATGAATTCTAGAAAATGTTAAGCAAAAGAGTTGGTACATAAGCAGTTTTCCCAGTTAATGGTGGGGTAGTTGAAATCACCCATTATTAGGGTGTTTGGTTGTACCCTAATACTTTCTAGTGTATCAAGAAATGAGGAGTGGGAATCCTGGGGCATGGTGGGGGGTCTGTAGCAAGCTACAATTTGGATTGTGGTCTTGCCCAGAGTTAGTTGCACTTGGATAATCTCGGATGCATTATGCTGTGCAACTAGCCTGGAGGTGTGGATATCCTTAATGAATATGGACACGCCTCCACCTTTAGTGCTTCGTTCTGGGTTAGGTGGCCGAAAGGTGTGGCATGAATTGTAGCCTGGTAATGCAGGGGTGCTCTCTGGAGCTTTGAACCAGTCTCTGTCACTGCACAGATGTCAATGTTCTCCATTTTAAGGAGTGCCTCGAGTGAGTGCATTTTGAGGTTTAGACTTCTAGCATTGAGTAGCATTACCCTCAGATTTTGCTTGCTTGTACCTGTTATGGTGGTGAATTTGTCATTTGAACCTTGCCTAAAAAGGCACTATAGGGGTGACAAGAGCCTTAGACAGTATCCGGAATCCTAAGGGTGACAGGTGCAGGCCATCTCTGGCAAAGCATCGTGGTCTGTCGATCATGTCGTCCCAGGCAGACAAATACTGGATTCCCTTAGAATGACACCAGAAGCTTAGCCAATTGTTGAACTCAATCATTTTGTCCTTGTACTGTGCTATCATTCTGTGTGATGGCAGGATGCTACTCAGGGTTAGGGTCATACCTGCCTGGGATACAAGATCTGAGAGCTCCTCCATGTCTCTTTCCATGTAGTCCAGGAAGGTACATCTCAGGTCATTCACACCAACATGGACAATGACAGTGTCATATTTGTACTTATTGTGGAGTGACCTGAGTGCATGTGTTATGTGGCGGATCCTGGCACCTGACAGGCTGCTGACAGTAACTTTCTCCTTGATAGGTCTAGTGAGTGGCACATCAGTGTGCCTGACTATAGAGTCACCTATGACTAGAGTGTTGGGTACGTTCTTATGCCTTATGGGCTGTGGTTGAGTGGCACACTGAGTTTGTGGGCTATGTGTCATTTGGGTTGTGTTGGGGGGTGGAGTTTGCTTGCGTTTATGCTTTGGATGTCCCTGATGCTTGGGCAGGTTTTTATTGAGAGCCTCCACGAATGTAGGTGTGTGTTTTGTGTTTCTATGTGTATGTTTTGGTGGTGTAGGTTTTGAGGGACTATGTGATGAGTGTGGTGTGGTGCAAGTGTTTACCTTCTCCTCTTGACTGTCTAGTCCAGTCTTGGGTGAAGAGAGCTTTGCTTCCAGTTTGGCTATATAAGTGCATCTCTCACAGTTAAAGACTGTGGGCCTGATGTCTGAATGTACCTCATATATAGGTATGCATATGTGTACACACATATATATATATATATATATATATATATATATATATATATATATATAGATAGATATAGATATATACATGTATGTCTACAGATATACAGATGCTCATATGTAGACATATATATAAACACATATATACAACATAAAATATATCTACACACACACACACACACACACACACACACACACACACACACACACACACACACACACACACACACATGCAAACACACATATGTATGTAAATACATGTCCCCTATATTACTACCACAGTGCTGCATGCTATGTTTGAGGGAACATCACACATAGCAATACACACAGATATATACAGCTGTAAATGTGTGCAACATGGATGGGTATGTCAAATGTGAACCCTTTGTTTGGACCACATTGGCCTTTCCTGTGAAGTAGGGAATGGGAATATGGGGATGGATAGCAGGTATATTTGAGGAAGTGGTTCAGGTTGGTAGATATAGAAGACAGCCTACAGGGGTGGTATATGACACATGTGGTGGGTAAACACCCTGGATGGTGTGTGTTCTGCAATGTGGAAGCCCCATGAGCCCCCATATGGAAACAATGGGAACAAGGCCTCCATCCATTGCTAGTCACAGCAGCAGTTCCATAGCCCTAAAGGTGCCTGGCCTGGAGGCTGAGCAGGAGGAGCATGTGGACCCTGTGATTGTGTACTGGGTGCCTCAAGGTGCTGTAGCACATCCCACATGTTTTTGTGGATCCTCCTATGGAACAGACCCTGGACCTGACCTCAGGTGACAGGATCATGTCTGTGTGTGCCCCTGTGGGGACAACATCCCCTGAGGTGGTTCCACCTGATGGTAGTGCTGGACCAGTAGATGAGGAGGCCCCAGGGTGGGTCCCAAATATGATGTGGCCTGGTAATATGGCCAGATGAGGTAGAAGAGGTGGTTATGCTGGCAACTATTCCCTAAACATGCTATTGTGTCACTGTTATAGAACATATGTGGGTAGTAATAGTCCACACAATCCCAGAACATGTCCTACAGCATGTATAGATATCCCCAATACCACAGAATGACAGATGTGCAGCAATCACATAGCAAGCATACCACATGCATATATGGAACCATAGTGGCCCTGATAATGGCATGCAGATGACATAGTCCGTAACAGGCCAGCAATGATAGTGTCCACACAGGAAACATGGCTACAAACACATAGCACAAAGTGTGGTACAATACAATATATGTCCCAATGGTAGATAAGCTGTAGCCATACCAATTGAGTTATGTGAACAGTTTGTTGTTGCTAATATGGGGGGAGGGGTGACAGAGATGTGTATTAAGAACTATGGTAACCTTGCTGTATGAGTTGCTCAGACCTGTTTCCATCTTTATGTCTTTCAGGCAAGATGTCCCACAGCCGTTTACCAGGCTATTCAATGGCAGAAAATGAGGTCTTCTTGAATCTTATATAGCACTATCTGGTTTTGTTTGGCAGGGCTGCCCATGCGCAGCAGGAGTGGACCACTCTGTGGAATGATCTAGTCCACAGGGTCAATTATATCGGCCTGCATAACTGCAGTTATGAACAGGACTGGTATCATTGTACTGACCTGCTTTGCAATGTCCGTCGGCATGCTGCTGCAGTCTGGGGGGATCACCTCGCAATAGAGGGGGTTATGCCATCCATCCCCCATGACACGTGTTGAGGAGCTCCTCGCCAGCCTTGTGGCACCTGCCTGCCCACACACCCAACAACTGGCAGAGAACATTGTGGAGTTGGGTGCTACCCACACACCGGCTGAGGAGCATGCAGGTAAGGTCACAGAGCACATCAGTAGACCACTGTTGCATATGCATCCGCATATATACAGGTAGATCATGCATATGTGAGATGTCATATATATAGTCTGTTGCTGCGTAGTAGTAATAAACAAATGTGCATAAGTGGTAGTATTGTGAACTTGTACTGCTAATGTACTGCAATGTTGCACCCACCCTGTAGCAATGCCACAGCTGTGGCCACTGACATTACATGCCTCACACTCTTATGTAGGTCTCTCTGGTATACCACCAAGGCAGCAGCCTGTAGCTGGTGAGTATTGTTTATGTTCATGCTTGCTAATACACTGGGCATGTAATGGCTATGGTATATTCCATGCACACATCAAACACACCTACCCATAATGCATGCAGTACATGTTCACGTATTGTTGCTGTTAAATGCAATGCATCACAGTGGTGACTATGATAGGGTATCTGAAGGGTATGTCAGACACGTGCAAGATAACTAACATCCTGCCATTGTAAAATGTGTCCACAGGGATGAACATAATGGTGGGACACATGGCCTACAGTAGGGACATGTGTGAAACATCACCCTTATACAGTGCAACAACAGTGTATATACCAGTATTACAATGACAACTGTTACACATCTACACAATGGCATAACATAATACTGTGGTCATCATTATTAGCTGGGACTAGGCTGTTACATGTGGTGTTCAGTGTATGGGACACTGCAAACTGACACACATTTGTAGGCCATACTTGTCAAGCATCTGCAAAAAGGCTGAAGGTGGGGAGGGTGTGTCAGCATGACACAACAGTGCACTGCAGCAGGGATCCTAAGGATGCTAAGAATGGCTGTATCTGCACACAGTTAGGCTCAGGAACTGTGGCAGATGTAACCCTAACTCCACAGCAATAGTAACGGCAGTGTGTGAACTCCAAGGGATGTGCACTTGAGTAGACCTTGCAATCATGCAGAGTTGGGGGACATGTCTAGGGCAGACTGACCATATACTGGCAAATGCAGATGGCCCATGCTAATATACCCCTGCCAGGAATAGTAACTGCTGTAGTACACATAACAATAGGTGCAACAAACTGTCATGATAAGGGCGTGCACACATATGAACTCACGGAGTGTATGCATTAAGGTCAGCATCTGCACACTTTACACATTTCTTAGTCACTGCATGTGAATGTACAGGACATATGTCACATATCAGGCTCATGTACTGTTAATATATGCAGTGATGTGGTCCCATGGCTGATCAAGGAAGAGTGCGTCATATCAGTAAGGGTGTGTACATTCCACGTAGCCATGATAAGGTCTGACGGTTGTCATTGTAATATTATTGGATTGGTCATACATGCACTGCTGATGTTGAGATCTGTAAACCAGACATCAGGCATTCACAAATGACATCTGTCCACATATCATCCCAGGTATGTGTCACTCAAACACATAGGGGCTGTGAGCATTAGAGCAGAAATAACTAACACAGTAATACACATTCAGCAATGGTTTGTACACCTGTGAGGTTTGGTGCACAGTAGATGACAGGGTGCAGAACAGGTGCACAGCAATACTGTGTACATGAGTGAAGTGTTTTCCAGGGGAAGGGGCATCACCTACTAACACAGTCCATGCATCACACACATCCCTTTGGGATTGTGAAGTACATGGACATGGACTGACACAGGAGACACCAGGAATACTTGTCTGATATGTAATCACAGGGCAGCTGATAGTATAATAAGGTCTGTAGCATGGAACATGCATTGGGAGGGAAAGTAGACACCAGGTATGCCCTTAATATTGCAATCAGCAGAAAGGTGAATGGCTACCCATGTATGCAGCACTACTGTTGCATTGAGGAATTACTAGACAACACCAGGGAGTGTATCCATATATTACTGTTGTCCACATGATAAGTTGATTGAGCAGCAAATTTGGCATGTACTGAGCAATACTTACATATGACACTCCAGTGTATGACATTATGAAGTGAACGTAGTAGCCCCTGACATATAGGGGCCATGTTCATGATGTCCGGACATGCACAGGGTGAACACTGGATGACAGCAGTGAGGCCATGTAAAACCTACTCCACTCAAGTCAAGGAGGTAATGGAGTAACAGGTCTTGTGATCACTCGTCTAGGCATTTAGAGGAATGATATGTTAATGATTGATATTAATGAGTGTATGTTACCAAGTGTGATGCAGGATGGGGAACTTATGTGAATAAACGTGGGACTGTCTGTAAAATCAGGGACAGGTAGGCATTAAGGTGGAATGTGTGTGTGTGTGTGTGTGTGTGTGTGTGTGTGTGTGTGTGTGTGTGTGTGTGTGTGTGTGTGTGTGTGTGTGTACTGTTATGCAATGCTCTACAGGTTTTAAAGTGCATTTCTTGTGTTCCCCCACAAGTGGCGAGGTGGGTCAGGGTCACTCCTGCATGCAATCTGATGTTGGTGTCCATACAGACACCGAAGATGATGATAGCACTGTTGAGGCACAGGTGGAGTTGTCAGAGGCTGAAACTGCACCATCATTTGCCATCCCCCTTCTAGCCACCCCAACCCCACACACAGTTACAGTGCCTATACATACCCCTTAATCAGTGGCTATAGCAGAGGGACAGTTGGCTGTTGGTGGCAGTGCACATGAGAGTGCGGCATCTATGCCTACTGTGTCTGGTCACAGCAGGCATAGCTGGATGTCTGGCAGTAAACCACATAGACAGATGTACCGGGGTGCTTGTGGTAGGGCCGCTGGTCATCATGCCCCTGGCAGAAGCGCCACAAATGGTACCACCAGGTGCATGCTTCAGGCTGTCAAGGGGGTTCAGGCAAGTATGGAATTGTACACCAGACTGGGTCTGAGGCTGCAGAGGACTGCTCTCTCATCTGCAAGTGAAAACTTCCATGAACTTTCTGGTGCCCTCTATGATTATACAGAGGTCATGGATAGATGGTTGGGTGAGATGGTGGGCCTCACCAACCATGGTTTTTCTGTGCTCAAACATGTGGTGGGAGTGCAGCAATGGCCGTGTGGATGTAGGCCAGCAACACCAACAGCTGGTGGTGGACGTGGGCATTCTAGGACACCAAGGCACTCCCATAGTGGCAGTACCAGCCCCAGCACTGCAGGGGGGCATTGTCCACACCACACAACAGCAGGCTTTTTGTACATGGCCCTGGCCAGTCCCAGGAGGGACCTGGTTCCAGCGGACATCTGTCATCAGGGGAGAGTAGCACATTGAAGCCTGTACCTTGATGTGCCCATGGAACCCCTGGCAGACACAGTCCACATGTCTGCAGCCAGAGGCGGTGAACTGCACACCCTGCCAAGTTTGGTCTGCAGCTGTCCAAGAAACACCTGTATAGGGCAGCCACATGACAGAATTGTGTGCATGCATACCTGCACACTATACGAACACACATAGGGCAACCCCATACCTACACACACCACATCACCATGCCCATTTCAACTAATTACACCCCTCACCCACACACATAGTGTCAGAAATATGGCCCACCCTCAGTCTCTAGCAAACCAACAACACACCCTGTGCATATGATGATACCTGTGCCACATACCTGTCATCCATAATATCAATGCAGGGACAGGCTAATATGGTTTTGATGCACATGGTGACTGTACTACAGTGTACCAATGTACTGCTGTGTAACATGTTGTCAGGAGTAATGTGTAATGCATACATGTCAGGTAGTGTCGATGTCCTGCCATGATGCATTATAGCTGTTAGTAACACTGAGTGATTGTGGTCTCCATAATGTTATCCATTTGTATTGTAGGTGTACATGTGTCTTCAGGAGGATGGTCTGCAGTCATATGCCACATAGGGTATGGCACTGTGGTGGCACCATGGCTGTGACATATCCTGGGTACAGTTGAACACATGTCACATGTTTGTATAACAGTTATTGCCTGTGCCAAATGGACAGGTGACCTGCTGGGACACGTATAATCAGCAACCTGATGTAGATCCATCCACATACATGCCCACTCTTACTTGTCAACACTGGGACTAGACCCCTACCTAGGTATGCAGTGCTACTGAAGTGTGTGGCTTCCATTGCACACACCACACAGT